>NW_019525250.1:109648-182163 GCF_002814215.2 Seriola lalandi dorsalis
ATGACATGCAACAGGGACTGTCCGATGCGGGACTCGAACCGGGGTCAAGTGCAGCGAGGACTGTAGCCTCTACACATGGGGCGCCTGCTTAGACCACTACGCCACACAACTCCCTGATTTTTCACTTTTTTTGCCATATCATACTATGTAGTTTTTGTCACTTTTTAGGCTTTGATATACAATGACATCTTTAAATCTTAGAATATTATGACGTTATTTTTATGTTTTATGCCTTAAGATACTATGCCATTTTTTTTCATTTTTTTGCCATACTATACTATGTCGTTTTTTTGCTTTCTTTGCCATATCATACTATGTAGTTTTTGTCACTTTTTAGGCCTTAATATACTATGATATCTGTATAATTTACCATATCATGATGTTTTTATGCCTTAATATACTATGGCATTTTTTTAGATTTTTGCTATGTCGTTTTTTAATCTTTTAAGTATAATTTTTGGGGGCTTTTGTGCCTTTATTGGACAGGTTAGTTGAGAGAGACAGGAAATGGGGAGGCAGAGAGAGGGGGAATGACATGCAACAAAGACCGTCCAATGCGGGACTCGAACCGGGGTCGACTGCAGCGAGGACTGTGGCCTCTACACATGGGGCGCCTGCTTAGACCACTACGCCACACAACGCCCTGATTTTTCACTTTTTTTGCCATACCATACTATGTAGTTTTTGTAACTTTTTAGGCTTTAATATACAATCATATCTTTAAATCTTAGAATATTATGACGTTTTTTTATGTTTTTATGCCTTAACATACTATGCCATTTTTTACATTTTTTTGCCACACTATACTGTGTCGTTTTTTCACTTTTTCGCCCTACTATATTATGTCTGTTTTCTTATCTTTACAAGCATTAATATACTATGATATGTGTATACCTTACCATATTATGACGTTTTTCTCAGTTTATATGCCTTAACATACTATGCCATTTTTCTAATTTTTTTGCCATACTATACTATGTCGTTTTTTCGCTTTCTTTGCCATATCATACTATGTAGTTTTTGTCACTTTTTAGGCCTTAATATACTATGATATCTGTATAATTTACCATATTATGATGCTTTTATGCCTTAATATACTATGTCGTTTTTTCACTTTTTTTGCCCTACTATATTATGTCTGTTTTCTTATCTTTACAAACATTAATATACTATGATATGTGTATACCTTACCATATTATGACGTTTTTTGATGTTTTTATGCCTTAATGTACCTTGCTTTTTTTTCCATACTATACTATGTTGTTTTTTTGCCTTTTTTCGCCATACTATACTATGTAGTTTTTGTCACTTTATATGCCTAAATATCCTATGATATCTGTATACCTTACCATATTATGATGTTTTTTTATGTTTTCATTCCTTAATATACTAAGTCGTTTTTTCACTTTTTTCACCATACCATACTATGTCGTTTTTCTTAATTCTAGACTTTTATATACAATGACATCTTTAAATCTTAGTATATTATGACGTTTTTTGATATTTCTATGCCTCAAAACTCTATGCCATTTTTTATTGTTTTTGCCATACTATATTATGTCTGTTTTCTTATCTTTACAGGCATTAATATACTATGACATTTGTTTACCTGACCACATTATGACGTTTTTTTGATGTTTTTATGCCTTAAAACACTATACAATTTTTTTCTATTTTTTCCATACTATACTATGTTGTTTTTTCTCTTTTTTTTGCCATACTATATTATTTCATTTTTTTCATTTTACAGCCCTTATTATATAGTATGATATCTATATAACTTACCATATTATGACGTTTTTTGATGTTTTTATGCATTAACATACTATGCCATTTTTTACATTTTTTTGCCACACTATACCATGCCGTTTTTTCACTTTCTTTGCCATTCCATAGTATGTAGTTTTTGTCAATTTTGAGGCTTTAATATACAATGACATCTTTAAATCTTAGAATATTATGACGTTTTTTGATGTTTTTATGCCTTAACATACTATGCCATTTTTTACATTTTTTTGCCACACTATACTATTTCGTTTTTTCACTTTCTTTGCCACATCATACTATGTAGTTTTTGTCAATTTTGAGGCTTTAATATACAATCATATCTTTAAATCTTAGAATATTATGACGCTCTTTGATGTTTTAATGCCTTAACAAACTATGCCATTTTTTTCATTTTTTTGCCATACTGTACTGTCGTTTTTTTCACTTTCTTTGCCATACCACAGTATGTAGTTTTTGTCAATTTTGAGGCTTTAATATGCAATGACATCTTTAAATCTTAGAATATTATGCTTATGCTTTATGCTTTAATATATTATTTATACTACCATTTTTTCATTTTTTGCTATACTATAGTATGTCATTTTTTCACTTTTTTTTGTCATACTATACTGTGTCGTTTTTCTCACTTCATAGGCCTTAATATACAATGACGATTTAATACCTTAGTATATTATGATGTTTTCTGATATTTTTATGCCTTAAAACACTATGCCATTTTTTTCATTTTTTTGCCATACTATACTTTGTCCTTTTTTTACATTTTTTCCCCATACTATACTCTGTAGTTTTTGTCACTTTATATGCCTAAATATCCTATGATATCTGTATACCTTACCATATTATGATGTTTTTTGATGTTTTTAAGCCGTAATATACTATGCTATTTTTTCATTTTTTTGCCATACTATACTATGTCTTTTTTTCACTTTATAGGCATTAATATACTGACATCTGTATATCTGATCATATTATGTTGTTTGTTATGTTTTTATGACTTTTTATACCTTACGATACTTTGATGTTTTTATGTCTTTTTATGCCTTATTAAACTGTATAATTTTTATGACTTTTTATGCCTTATTATACTATGAGGTTTTTTGTCTTTTTATGCCTTACTATAACATGACGTTTTTATGACTTTTCATGCTTCACTATTCTATGTCGTTTTTATTTCTTAGTATACTATGACTTTTTTATTCCTTACTATACTATGATGTTTTCATGATTATTTATGCCCTACTATACTATGACCTTTTTGGGATGTTTCATGCCTTATTATACTATGACATTTTCATGACTATTTATGCCTTACTCTACAATGACGTTTTTATGACTTTTATGCCTTAATATACCACAATGTTTTTGTGACTTTTTATGCTTCACTATACTATGACGTTTTTTGCCTTGCTATAATTTGATATTTTTAGGACATTTTATGCCTGATTATACTATGATCTTTTTAGGTCATAGTATAGTCTGTATAGTCAGTCATATATTATGTTGTTCCTTACGTTTTTATGACTTTTTATACCTTACTATACTATGATGTTTTAATGACATTTTACATAATATAGTTTATATTTTTTGACTTCTTGTGCCTTACTATACTATTACGTTTTTATGTCTTACTATACTATGACCTTTTTATGATGTTTGGTGCCTTCATTTCCTATGACCTTTGTTTGACTTACTATTACTTTTTATTTCTCATTCTAGTATTATCTTTTTATGCCTTACTATACTATGACTTTATCTGTCTTTCACTACTATGACTTTTTATACCTTACCATACTATGACTTTTTTTATGCCATAATATACCATGACTTTTTTATGCCTCATTATACTTAAATCTTTTGTGCCTAACTATACTATGACATGTATGACGTTTTTTTGCCATTACCACAATATGAAGTTTTTATGCCTTCCTATACTATGACATCTTTGTGCCTTACTATACTGTGACGTATTTCTTTCACTTTTGTTTCCATAACCATAATATACAAGGACTTTTTAATGCCATAATATAAGATGACATTTATGCCTTATTATACTATGATTTTACCTTACCATACTATGATTATTAATGCCTTACTTTGTCATAAACTTTTTATGCCTTAGTATACTATTACTTTTTATGTCCTTCTATCCTATGAATTTTTATGCCATGATACACATTGATTTTTTTATGCTTTATTATACTATGATGTTTTATGCCTTTAGTATACTATGACTTTTCATGCTGTGATATCTGCAACGCATGTTAACAAGCGTTAGTATTTTCTTTTTCAACAACATAAACATTTCAAGTAATGACAGTACACAAGTCTTTTGTTTTCATACGGCACATACTTTATTGTTACAAAAAATTAATTGAGTGCACGCATTTCATTTCTCATTCTTACCTTTTTTTGTTGTTTGGTAGACCTCTGCTGGCAAAAAAGAAAGCGGTGCTGAAAAAGAAGGCCTTTTATACGCTGCCAAGCAGTAAGTGGAGGAGTGCAACTGCTTCGGCCAGGAGGGGAGTCTTCCTTTTTGGGGATCCATTTAAGTTAAGCAATTTCAGACTCTAGGTTTTTTTTCTCTGTTTGACAGACAGTTTAAATAGTTTGATTTAAATCCTTTGTAGTGTTATGGTTAATTTTTAGATAGAAATAATCATTTATTCCTGCCCCCCTTTTGTGTCTGTGAATTTGTCTATATAAACCTCCCTTGTGTGTCATTTGTCGGCCAGTTTTGATGAGTTCATTATAATTTGCTGAATGTTTAGTTGACCCCAGTTTAGTTTAACGGACCCTAGTTTTTGAAATTATTTTCTCTACTTTCTTATTTTTGTGTTTTGAGAACTTGAGAAGAAGTTAAATTTAAATAATTTGTAAATAAATTTATTTTTTTGCTTTACACTTTATACTTCTTGAGCCTTTCTTCTCTTGTCCCTGACATACCTTACTATACTATGACTTTTTATGCCTTACTTTATTATGAGTTTTTTTCATGCCTTAGTATACTACAACTTTTTACTACATACTATACTATGATGTTTTTATACCTTGCTACACTAAGATGTTTTTATGACTTACTATACTATGACATTTTATGCCTTACTATAGTATGACTTTTTTATGACTTAATATACTATGTCTTTTTATGCTTTATTATACTTGGACATTTTTATGCCTTAGCAATAACTTATTTTTACCTATGCTATACTATAGTATGGCATTTTTATGCCTTACTATACAATGACTTCCCAGGCCTGGGGCCTTTCTATGTGGAGTTTGTGCCTGATTATACTATGACTTATTTATTCCTTACCATACTATGACATTTTAATGACTTACTATGCTGTTTTTATGCCTTGCTTTACTGTTGCATTTTTTTATGACTTGATATACTATGATGTTTTTATATGGCATATATGTCCCTATATCAAGAGTGATGTTACCATATGTGTCACCTTTAAGGAATATATTAATATGACATATATACATCCTCTGGATATATGAAGATAAAAGGTTTATAACATATATGAAATACTCATAGTAAAAGCAACTTCATTAAAAAAACATACTTTTTCACATTTCATATGTTTTTTATATGATTTTCTTAATAATTTCTTATCAAATTTAAACATACATGTCTATCTTTTTACACATATAATATGAACATATACTGACAGGCTTTGGGATGGATATACATTTATGCAACATATGTCTATAATATACACAGACATACTTATGTTAGCTAAACATATAGGCCTATGTCAATATATTATATTTTTCTAATTTCTAACAGGTTTCATATGTCATTTTTACATATGTGGGCAACTATAAATACATATATGATTTTACTTCATATGTACATATATTTCATATATGGAAATTCACCACAAGTACATATATTACATTTGCATATGGACATTCCTGAATGTAAATTCAGATCTTATATGTGAATACAATCGTCAGCAGCATCAAAAAGCCAATCTCTTTGTTTTGGAGGGGTGGCAGGGTTGTTGTTTCCAGTGTTGAGACCAAACCTACGATCCTGTTGTAACACACTTCTAGTGAGTTAAATCTTGCTATGCAGCCGTGATGTGAAGGATTTTGAACATCATCTGTAAGTGTAAAAACTAGAGGTGTGATCTCTTCTAACCTTCTTAACCTTCTCTCCTTCATCAAAATCACAAGCTCTCTGGTTTCTGAAAATTTCCATCCTCAACTTCAGCTTCAACAAAAAAAAAGTGCTTTGAGCTATCAAACCTGATGACAAGAGACAATTTGTAAAGGTATAACTACCAATTCTGTATGTATTGTCATCAATTAGACCACATGAAACCCAGGGTGCCTCCTGAACTGAGAACTACATCTAGTATATAAAACCTTTTCAAAAAATAAACAACCGCCTAAATGAGGTATATGCTCAGTTGTTTATGAGACCCATATACATGTATTACATGTATCTTTAGTGCAATGTATCCTATAATGTGGCTGATAAAGATATCAGCCACAGCTTCATGCCAAAAACTCAGTGATAACCAGAATTCATCATCTCTGCTTCCAAGAAAGTGTGATTATCTCTCAAGTGGCTTAGCTGGCAGAACGATTTTTTTTCCGAATTAATATGCATTTAATAATACTTGCATTTGTCTTTTCTTTTGACATGAGAACATCTAGTTGGCCATTACAATAAATATAGCTGAAAGAGTGTTTTGAATTTAATTTCTACTTTTCCAGTGAAGTCTGTGCATTTGAAATCAGTGGCAGTGTTTTTCTTCTGCAGCTTCTTAGAGAGAACACTCCTGCCAGACATCATCCCTCCTGCCCTAATGTGGGTTTGAAAATCTCGCTATCACCTGGCAATTTGCATTAATGTGTGTTCAATGTTCTCCAGCAGATGGCGACACAGTACAAATATCTGAACACACTCAGAGAATTATGACAGGCCTGATGTAGTTTTTGTTCTCAAACACACCATGCTCAGTTTGTTTTCACTTCATGCATTGATATCATGACCAACATTATCAGCTCATCTTCAAGTATGACCATCTTTAGGCAGCATCATAGAATCTTTTCAGTTAAATTTAGCAAAATACAGAAAAACCACAATGGTATGAAGTTCATATTTCCACAGTGAGCCTGCTATGAGACATGGAAATCTCCAGACTCAGAACAATAAAAGAAAAAAATCATCCCTGGATCATGAAGTTGAACTGAAATGAAAGGTATGTTCTCATCAAAGTAAGGTAATTGATTTCTGCAGGTCACTAGGAAGAGATCTTGTGAGCCTTCGTGGGAAAATGGCTGCCTCAATGACAAACCAAAGACGCTGAGTCAAGAATTTGTAGACAGGCTGATGCAGAACAGGAATAACATCCAGAAATGCTGAATTCTTGTGTCTGAGTTTGAACTGTACTTGTATCTGTTGTGGGTATAAAACCTTTTCTCGTCTGTCTGATTCACTTTAGCTGCTCAGTGATTACAGATCTGTGGAGAATTGGTGTATTAAAATGACAAACGCGGGATAAATGGTTGTGTATGAACAGAGTCAGGAATGAAGGAAAGCATAAAGAATGACACTTTTCTGGAAAATGTGATTACACTCACTGAGCAAATCCATTTATCCTCCCATGAACAGTCAATTTAATGAAATGAAAAGATGTCATGAATAGTGATCTTAATTTTGATGACTGTGAAGTTTAGCTTAGGCACAATCTGTGGTTTAACGCTCAAAGGGAATTTTAATATTTAGTACAGAGAGACCAGCAGATAGACGGACAGCCTGACCCACTGACTGGCTGGCTGGCTGGCTGACTGGATGGATGAAGTAGATGGTGGGGGGATGAGGAGCAGGACATTGGGTGGATGGGTGGGTTGGGTGGGGGAGGTTGGAGAAGGTCGGTGAGGTCAAGGCAAGCAGAGTCCACCCCTCTTCACCTATTGGCCAAACCGCCCAACGAGTCCTGTGCAGCTTTGAAGCCCTGAAGTGGACAGAATTCCACCACGGCCATGGGGATTGTAGCATGTCATTTGTAAGAAATTTTGGCGAGATGGTCCTAAAAACTGAGAGGTTGGCCCACGCCTGGAATGCAGGGTTTTGTATTTAGAGGCGCTTGTAGGGTCCACTCCTATTGATCCTGAAATTACACACAGGCAGGTAATAGGACAGCCCCAATTAGTGGACAACTGCCGCAGGAATCATCTGTAGGGTGTGATTTAGAGGGATAGAAACTCCAAAATGTATAGTATTTTTAGAAGACATCTGATTTGTAAGTTATGGCTTGAATTAAATGACTCAAACTGCATTAAATAAACCACAAAATGTGCATTAATCCTATGCACAGTTGCTTTTTTTTTAAGTCTGTGAAGGGTGGGTCTGTCATTAAAAGTTGTGCTGTGCAGCCAAACATTGTTCAAACTCACAAAACTTTATTTTAATTTCTAGTAGAGATCCCACAGTTTCCAAAGATGTCAAATATTTAATGATGGGCTTTGAAGAAATCTGTATAAAATTAAGCAAAAGACAGGAAGATAACTTCAATTTTATGGAGTGGTGCAGCCATAAAAAACACAGAGTATAGGTTTGAATATGTAACTTATAAACTTCATATAGCTTCAATTAAGAGCTGCAGAAAGGCAATACAGAATATATATAATACGGTCAGACAGTGTGTAAAATGAGGATTTGACCAACTTTAAAGCTACATGAGAGGGAAAAAGAGGAAAAGTGTAAGTTTAAAGGGTTGACTGCACTTCCAGGATCCTGCAAAATACATTAAACACATGCAGTGATTCTACCTCTGACTACAGCAGCAGAAATCTATTCCCAGTCTTACTGGTGAGTATATAACTGGGAAAGGCTCGTAATAAATTTCAGAGTCAGTAGCACATGAAGTCAGCCAGTGCAGGTAATTTAAAAAGTGCTGGTATTTATTGGCGGTGCCCCCTGCTCACGTTAATGGCAGAGAGGTTCCTTCCCCTTCTTCTTCTTCTCCGCTCTTCCAACCAGGCATTCCTAGCTTGTTTAAATAAGGCCTGCCTGCCTGGGCGCGGGTGGATTCCCCTCTGGCCCTTTGCCCTTTGACCTAAAGTGCATTCCGTATGTAAAGTGAGGAATTCCTCTGAAGTTCAGTTAATGGGGTTGAGCTTTTTCATCCTTTGGACTCTGCTCCTGCACTCGCCCGGTGGAAGGGTGAAAAACAAGCTCGATGTACACTTATCGGGCGGCTGTGAGTTATGGATGAAGTCTGCTGTTTATTGTTGGTGGTTCAAAATCAGTCTCTACCACCAGCAGATCACAATTTGGGGACATCAATAAACTTCTGTTATAATCCTGTGGGATCATGACTAATTGATTTAATGGAGGGTGCTATGGAGGGGAAGAGCATAGGTTTGAGGAAGTGGAGTTTGTTTAGTTCTTCTGTTGTTTGCTGCCTCTACAAGTCAGTTGGTGGAGGGATATAGTGGCTATAATATCAATTAAATTATCACTGTTACATAATGAAATCAAAAGGGTTTTTGATTGGAGTTTTTCCTTATGTCCAAGTATAAAGGGATTGTATGTGGTACAGATCAGATTATAAAGCCCTTTGAGGCAATTTTGTGATTTGTCATATAAAGGTATATAAATAAAATTAACTTGACTTTACATCTGTACAGGAAACATGTAAACAAGTGTGAAGTCACAAGTTAGTGTGTGAACAAATGTTTCTATTTGGCAGTTTAAAGATTAAACTAAGAAACTGACACACAATTTAAAGAAGACAGGTTCAAATTTCAACAAATTCCACAACAAATCATTTGTCAGACTCCATTGCTAAATAATAACAATAATTATATTTATGAAATCGACCACTTAAATCCAACTCCATTTAAATGTTTTTTTCTGTGCTTACGACCTTATTAAACTCCAGTGTGTTGACAAGTATCTAAGTGGTGGCTTTTGATAAAGGAGACAAAACACAGAACTAATCAGAGAGCGCTGCTGTTACATCAAATACAGAGATACTTTGTGTTTAATGTGACAAATGGGCAAAACTTATATTGCTTTCTTATATTCCATTCAGAGGTTTAACTCTCTGTTTGACATCTTATGGACAAACTGTGATAAAACTCCAATAACAGAAATCCAAATGGACTTATTAGGGATTTGTGAAGGTTAGTGTTGTGAGAAAAGTTCATCAGTCACAGATATAGAGCAGATGAAAATCCCACTGAGTGTATTTAACCACAGCTGAGGTCTCTGAGACTCCAAACGGAAGAAATGTGTTGTTTTCTATAGCAGTCTTCTGAATCAAAATCATATTTCCGAGCAATTCTAACAAAATAAAGAACATTTACTGAAGCACTGCACTTAATTTCAAGGTACTTGTACTCTACATGAGAATGTCCATTTCATGATACTTCCTACTCCACTACATTTATTTGATGGCTGGAGTTACTAGTTACTCTGCATGTCCAAATTTTAGATAAAAAGTATGTGATGAACAAACAAAACATGATGTATTTTTGTAGATTAAACAACAACAACTGCATAGAAATTATTTTAAGGAATCAATGATAACATAGCATTGATATAATTTTTTTTTAACTCTGAAATAGGCCACTCTGCATAATTATTTGATTCTTTTGATTCTATAAGAACATTTTGCTGATAAAACTGTACTTTTATTTAAATAAAATTTTGAATGCAGGACTTTTATTGTAAACGATTTTTACATTGTGGTGCTACTACTTTTACTTCAGCAAAGGTCTGAGGACTTCTTCTGTTACTGAGACGTCATGAAGTTAAAATAGAACAATCCTGAGAATTTTGTTTGAGCCTGGGGTCTCCAAACAGAACATTAGGGTGTAAAACCAAAAAAAAGGTGTTGTTTTACACACCCTGCTCTGTGAACTTCTGAGCCTGTAAATAGCGAACCATCAACATTTCTCATTCGATTTCCCAGGTGAAATCAGGGATAATGGAGAGCCCAGTCGAGCTCCAGGGTGAAGGAGTGTATCAGAAGATGGATCATGGGTTGAGGTTCCTCTGCTGTTGTGCTTTAGGAACCCTGTGTACTGTTGGAGACGCTGTAAAAGGCTGTGCCACCCACACAGCTGGAATGTCATGCATGCAGTCCATAGAGTCTGTTTCAAGAGGGAGGCAGAGGGGGGAGGAGGAGAGGGGAGGAGGGGAGGGGAACCCTCTTTGGAAGAGACAGGGTGCACAGGGTGCTCGGTGCTCGAGGTGGGGTCTAATACCTCTGCTACCACTACTTCATGAAAAAGATGAAGCAGAAAACCCACTTCCCACCCCCCAAAAAAACTCCATTAACTTATTTTTCTTTTTCTTTTTTTTCTCTTTTTTTTTTTGGTGGGAAATTATCAATGACGATCCATCATGGTTGTTTGGTCTTCGGCCGATGAGAGGAGAGGGGAAATGTGGAGAGAGACGTGAGATGGAGGGATGGGGGTTGGGAGAGGTTAAAGGGCAGAGGAAGAAAGGAGGTACATTTTCGGAGGATGGGAGGTTGGAAAAAAAAGAGGGAACAATAACTCCCATGTTTAAAAGGCTTTTCTCAGCCCCCATGATACCTCACACAGGCAGCAGTTTAAAGTCAGGCCGTTCAGCAGGGAGTGGCAGTTTGTGGCACTTTCCCCTCAGGCTCATTTTAAGAAGAAACATTTTCCAAGACATGAAGCTGATTTTTCTCCTTTTTTTTTGTCTGTTTCTTTTCTTTTCTCTGTTTATCTGCTTTCAACAAGGTACACTTCAAAATGCTCCATACCTTCTTTATTTCCCTATTGATTAAACATATTAAACAACTTTCAGTTAGTCTTTGATTTTTTTTAAACATTATTGTAACAAAAACTTTTTAAAAATGTAACCAAACAGGAAAACATTTGTGAAATTGCACAAATATTATTGTTAAATCTTTTGAAATATGATATAGGCTACATTGGTTCAATGTGCTGATTTGGTGGGATCACATTAGTTCTTTATGCTGCAGGGATGTATATAAAGTGTGCTAAGAAGGCTCTTATTTCACTATCAGGTATCAAAGGAATTGTATCACAGCTACATGAATTATTATTCAAATTATAAAGGCCTGTTTTCAGTGGAAGTTGCATTTTCAGCAACAGTAAAATATATTTACTTTGAAATTACTCTATTAATTAACTGTTCATTTTTTAAAACGTTACAATTGTGGAGCTGTTTTCATGTTTCATGTTTTCATTTGGGGAACTTCATTAAAATGAAACAAATGTGGCCTTAAAATCTGAAAACACATGTTTGAAACAAACGTATGAAATTGTTTCATTGTCTTTCCACAACCGTTTTACTTATTTTCTGTAAGCACTGGTACATTTTAGAATTAATCATTAATAATTTTCAATGTAGTTAATTTCTTGTTATTCAATAGCAAGAAGATTTTGCACATTTAAAGAATTAAAAAGCATTAAATTTGAATTGAACATAATTGAGCATCAAGGTTTAACACATCCTTAAATACTTACAAACCGCTGGATAATGACAGTAACGAAGGCTGATTTGAAGATATCTTTAAATCTGAAGGAAAATTTGGCAAATAGAATAAATGACCTTGTTGTCTCCTTCACTGTTTGATTTAAAGATGTAAATATATAATTCACTTGACATTTAAACTACATAAATCTGGTGGAAAATCTGAGAGTATCTTGGAGTAGATCCTAAAGTTTGCTCCTTTTTCTTTGCCAAAGTAAATAAACGGTCATCTGTGAATGAACTTTCACTGAATTTATTCAGTTTTAAAGCCACAAAAACATATTAACAAACAATCATCTAAACAAATCAATTATTTATATCAAACATTAGTGATGTTGCGTGCTGTGTCCTTTCCAGAGAGGAATGAGAGGGGAAAAGCAACTGAAATAATTACAGTTCTGTGATCATTTTCAAATACCTTTTAATCACCTCTTTAACAGTTTGAAAGCTTGTGAGGAAATTGGGGATGATATTCTAGTAGATTATGATTCATTTTTATCCTCTATGAAATCAGATTTCACATCTTTAAGCCAATCCTAAATCAGCAATGAATCATTTGATTTATTGAAATGATCTTTTAAATTGTTGTGTCCCAGAAATGAATCTCATCTCATGTGCAAAACAGCTCCATCTTTTTATTTTCATATTATATGGATTCACTTATTCCCACAGTATAAACACCCCATCCTGCTTTCCCCCATAAGTAATGATCATCAGTGTTTTTTAAATGTTCATCATTTGTATTTTAGATTCATTAAAGAACTCATCCTGTCAGGCATTTGGACATGAATTTCCTTTCTGTCTGTTTTTATCAGTTTGTGAAATGGGGAAGGAAAATATATACAAATCTAGTTTTAGCAGCAATTATGAAATCAGGAGATATAATATGATCAATAACAAAAATGTCTAATGTCCAGTTTCAGAGGTGAACTTCGTTGGTTTTGTGTCCTAAACTTTGACAGGACACTTTTCAGTCCAGTTTGAGGAGAGTCACCGGAAAAAGCCTGTGTGTAAAGAGGCAGAGGGGGCATCACTGCTCCAACCCTTCACCGGATCCATCATGCCCCGCCTTACATCAAACATTTTTTTGCCGACTGGCTGCACAATCAGATCCCTTCTGAGTGGGCTGGAGTCGGGTGGGTGTGTGGGGAGTAAAAAGTGGGCCCTCTCCCACTGGATAATGCCATTATTTCAGCTCCTCTGGCCAGGAATGCCAAATTTCACAGCCCGCTACTCCTCTCTGTGCGTCAATCAAAGCTTCGCAAGGGGCCGAGACGCCCACTGGGTCCGCCCCCAGCACCGTGTGAGTCTGATCCAACCATTGATCCCCCACAAACTATATCATACGTGCTTATTCTTCATGGTCCCGCTCAACCTGGGAACTGTGAGCAACTTTTAGAATCATTTATCTCCGTTAACTTTAATTCTTACTCCCATACCCTACAGTTTGCTTAGTGCACAATGAGAGACATAATGTTGGGAATTACGCGTCAAATTTATGTCTTCGAGTTTATATTCATATGGAAATGATTATTTTAAATCGATCGATATTGTAGGCCTGATCCCCGCTGCCCATGTGAGAAGATAAGCCGCGGTTTCGTCCATATTTGAACTAATGAACGGCATTACTGTCCCTCCAGAGGCCAATTAAAGGCTAATTATGACCCCCCTTTGTTAGTGCACAAAGGGGTTTTGCGCCAAAAAGTAAATGCAATAATTAGTGATCAAGTATCCAGATACAGTGAGCGGAGATGATGAGAAATTTGTGAATGGGAGTCAAATAATCAGGTATTCGTTGTGCGGTGTGACGCTTCCCAGCGCGCAGCCAATCCCGTGGCCGCTGGAAATGTTGAACACGCCGAAACCAAACCAATGGCTCATCATATAGCAAAGACTAGCGCAAGAAGAGGCCAATCAGTGGGAGGCATGCAAACGAGGAATTTGCTCCGGCAGGCTCTGAATGTCAAGTAGTCAAAGATGGAGTCCGGATCTGCGAGGCCGTGTGCTTGTGCGTGGAAGACTTGCGATTTTTCCGACTCTTCAAGCTCCGCAGATTTGATCTCGATCCGCTCCCAGCCTGTTGGGAATGACGCCGTGAATCCTCAAAGCAGCGGACCGTGAAGTGTGGTTTGTGGAGAGGGTTGCTTTTCTTTGTTTTATGGACAACTTTTTTTCCTTCTCTTTTTTTGCCTATAACGGATTGTCCCTCCCTTGGCTAGATACTATTCATGATTTTGGAGGAGGTGGTGGTTGTGGAGAGAGGAGGAGGAGGAGAGGGAGGAGGAGGAGGAGGAGGAGGAGGAGGGGGAGGAAGGTGGGGGTGAGGTTGTCCACTGCGAGTTGTAGCCGATTTTTGCGTAAATTGTCAGGAGCTCAGTGCAAACTTGGAAGTTGCAAAGGTCGAGATGTGAAGATTAAGTGTTTATTTATGAGACTTGAGGGAGGAAAACGGCAATAAGAGTTGATCCAATCCTGCGCGCTGCGCATCTGGAAGCTCGCTTCAAAACTTGATCAGGACGCGATTTAACGCCTTGTGGACAGATAAACGCGCCCTGCGCCTTATTGGGGCCGTTATCGCAGTGTAATGGGTCTCTGAGGGGGACATTTTCACGGCGCTGGCGTGCGTATGCAGCCTATAGGCTGTTGTGCAATCTAACAAGTCGTCAGTATTGTACTGAGGGGCTTGTGAGCTGGCAGGAATGGCTTGCAGAGCAGATCCAGTGCTTCTAACGTGAAGGAGGCGTATAGGCCGCTCACTGAGAGGTATGGCGGAGAAAACGTAGAGCTTTCAAGAACAGGTAAAAAAAAAATCCTCCACAGGAACACCTTGATGTGCTTTAGAGGAATAATCAGTCGGATCGGCCATGTGAGAGCTACACGGTGTTCTAGAGATTTCCAGCGTCCTTTTTTTCTCATGGTATAGATTCTGTATGTTGTGTAACCACGCACTGGGCTAATTGTGCAAAGTTGCAGAATCTGCTTCGCTTTTATTTGAGGGGGTGTTACAGTTTATTGTTCAATAATTTCACCGTAACTGAGTAAAGCAACTTTTATAAAGTTTTTTGTCGTTTTGTTGAAGAAGTAAATTAATTTCTTTCGTCGGATTCCTCTTGTGTTTATTTAAAGCGGTCACTTGGGGCCAGAGGAAAGTAGCTTATAACACTGAAATGATTTTAAAAAAATGTATTTGATAGTTTAGGTTTGGAGGGTGGCAGCCTGTAGCTCTCTGAAAGCTTTCGGAGTGTGTGTGTGTCCCCCTCCCTGTTTCCAACCTCCCATTTCTCCCCCAAAATTAGAATGCATGTCATTCACAGGAGAGAAAAGTATGGGCCCACATGCTGGGAAATTCCCATTCTCCCATGGTGAGAGTAACCAATGCTGTTTAATTTAGGAAGTTCATTTAACTCCACCATTGAAAAGTTGTATTGTTGAACTGTAATATTCTAACTTTTGTTTCCTTAAAGGCGTATTTAGTGCTAAAACATCTGATGGTTTTGTGCAGAAGAAACTACAGAGAAGAAATGTCAGCAGTTTGCAAACTTTTGACCTTTTCTGGTTTTCATTATTTTGTGATGCAACTTTAGTTTTGAATATAACTGATACATTTTTAAAATAAAAGTACAGGGGAGTATCATGTATTTATTAGTGATCATAGGGTCAATTTTAAGTGATTTTCTTTTTGGGGGGGAGAAAAAGGTGGATAGTTGAGTCAGTATGTGCAGTGGATGCTGATGGTGTCCATGTTGTTGTCCACTGCCCTTTTTCTGTTGCACTACTGGACATTGAGATGAGCAGTGCAATATTAAAAGGGCATTGGCTGATGAAACAGAGACCCACACCTCCCTTTACTGCCTTAACTGGTAACCTACACATGGAGCTATGAGGGTGTACATTAATGTGATCATGTATGTGTGTGTGTGTGTGTGTGTGTGTGTGTGTGTGTGTGTTTTTGACAAACTATGTCTCATAATGTAAAAAAAAAAAAAACAACTACCTCCCCCACTGTTATTGTGCTTTATTTTGAAGGCTTAAAGATGGTGAATTTGTCATGAATTTAGCTTATAGCTCTCAAACATTATCACATTTAACATGAAAGAAAATAGCTAAATTCAAATTTCAATGTGAACATTTTAGAACCTTTTCTTTTTTCTTTTTTAAACACCCATCAGACAAACAGCATTGTTGCTTATTTAAATGTAATTGGAGTTTGGCAGTGAAGAATAGCTGTCCCCATGTCCACGTGCTGACACATGCTGAGGTCAGCTGCTTTGACAATGTTGCACTACTGTACCATCCATTCTAGCAGTGCAATAGTATTGTCATAGCATTTGGCCTCAGCTCACACTAAACTGGTGCTAAAGGGCTCGTTTCAAACGAGTTTGTGTAGAAGTGGGACTGATGACTGATAGCAGGTGGTGGTACAGACCAAAAGCCTCCTAAACTGTTTACCCAGTGCTGTATTTACAGAAGAGAGTTTACACTCATATGTAGGCTGACATAAGCACCCGTGACCTAAATTTAAAGTAGTCAGTATAGTTAAACTGATTCACATTTAGGAATAAGTCATTTTAAAAGGAAGAAAACAAATTACATAGAGCTTTTTTCCAAAAACTATAATATTGATTTTCGTCCATCTTGTGTGATGGGACATTGATTGGAAATCATCATTTATCCACCTTTTTAATTTACATCACAGCTCATGAAAAATGTGGCTAATGATGTAGAGTGAACTATAAATAAACTGGACATGACGAGAGCAGATCAATAGGTGAAAACAAATATAAATGAAAGCACAATTAGTAAACAAAAATATATTACTGGTGTATTTTAATCCCTGATTCCTGTCCTTTATCTGAACTTGATTTTAAGTTTTTCTTGTTTTCATGGTGAAAGAATTCTCTGTTAAATCCACAGTTTTTTTTTCAATGGAGTTCTGTGTTATTCTTCACCTGTATGTCGTTTTTGTCGTCACACCAAACACTGTGACAGTGTGTATCAGTGATGGTAAAATAAGCAGATGGGGGTGAAAAAAAAAGAAAAGAAAGAAGGGTGGGGGAGAGGTTGATGTGTGTTTTTGAGCATCCTCAGTGGTAGCAGGTCGATGGGGGGAGGGGACGTTTGGGAGGAATGTAGGGAGCAAGGCCCTCTCTCCCCCTCGTGTGTTTTCCTTCTCTTCTCCTTTCTTTTCTGTGTTGAGATTAGGTGTCACTGCTCCTGTGTGTGCCTCATGTTTGAACCCTAAAGTAAGAGAGTAAAGAGGTTTGTTTGTTTTGATGACTGTCGGCAGACCTCTCTGGGTGGAAATGTTTAACCACAGTCCAGTTGCTGTTACAAGCTGCTGCAGAAGGACACGAGTAATTATTAAAAACAGAAAGGAAACATAGTTTTGGGGCACAGATTACTGTGCTGCAGTACAATGTTTCAGGTGAAAGAAAGATTGTTGTGACTGTGTAGTGAAGCCAGTTTCTAAAGTCTTAGTATGTAGAAAAAAAAAAAGAAAATACACTTGAATTTTGGAAAGAGTGACTCAGATGTAAAAGTATATTTAAATGATTGCACACTGAAAGGGAAGCAAAAGGAGACCTCAGTCACTTGCCTGTGTGAAATTCTCCCTGAGTAAAGAACGTGACTTGTTTAGGCTTGCTTGCAATGCTTGCTGGGAAATCCTGGAATGTGTGGAATGGGGGACGGTGGTGCTTCTGCAGTTATCTGACTGCACAGAGCAGCAAGTATCCTGCAATGAAACCCAACATGTCAGCGGTGCTTTTTGAGCAGCTTTAAATGTGAATTTGAGAAGCCACAGTGCAGATTAAACTACAGAGAGTGAAAGCTAATGAGATAATGACATCTGCATTTCATTAAATACATAAAACACAACATACTCAAACTGCTTCACATAAAGCAAATGTTTTTTTTTCCCTTTTGTAATGTGTTTATGGGCCTGCTGTTCATGAGTGGATGTGTTTTCATTACACTGTTAATGCTAAAGTTAATTAAGTTTTTTTTGTTTTTTTTTTAACATAAATTAAATCAGTGTAAGAGAATCTGTTGGGAGTGTGGGGAGGAAAAGAAAAGCTGTGATGCAAACATCTGACATGAATTTGGAATAAACATAATCACATGTACATTTATTTTATATAATTTATTTTTGATGAAAGAAAGCTGATATTTGTCTCTGCCACCTTCTATCTGAATAAAGATGATTAAATTCATGTTTTGAGTTGTTGCATTTTTTCTTGGAAAAATATTTAAAATGAAATCAGTTGATAGATTATCAGATGTAAAAATCTGATATAGACTTCAAACAGCCAATCTGACACCCCTATGGCTGACTGACCAGTGTGTGAAAGAATTAGAAAACAAGAATAAATAAACTAAGCTGGGGAAAAAAGAACCTTTATCACTCCATGAAAATGTTTGAAATGAAAACTTATTTTTACCTGAACATGGACATCTCTGGCCTGATCTGTAAAGAAAATTAAAATACAGTGTGAGAAAGTTCCGTTAGTGTGTTTTTAATGATCACTGATGTCACTCAATAAATGTTTTTTTTTTTGTTCTTTTTACCGCATAACGAACTTACAGCATCGTTTTAACTCTTATAAACTCTGAAGCCAAACTTTGTTCAAACACACATACGTTTATTTTTAGTTACAGTGAAAAAGACATCAAATACTCAAATTGAAATTTGTGAAAGATTGTAAAAATGTAAGCTTAATATCTCTAACATATGTACATTAGATGTTACGGCACAGCTAATAAAAACAAAAAGAAACCACAATGTCTTAATGATTTTCTTGAATTTAAAGAAAGGGGGAAATTTAAAGAGAAAAATTACAAGCTAAAAAGGTCAACAAAGTGTAATGTTTAAACTTGAATAACTAAAATGTTTTACACTCTAAATAACATTCCACAACATAAAATGCTAATTATGCTGAAAACCAAAAGTTGGTGAGAAGGCCTCCGGCTGAAACGCTTCAGCAATGATTTTAATAACATATGGATCTGTACAAATGCCAACTGCTTTGATGATTTGCCGCCTTTTATAGTTTGAAAACTGATTTATATTTTTGAGGTTGAGCCACCAGTCACTCTTTCTCTGGAACACACACACACACAAATACAAACACACACACTACACACACATACACACTATCAGTTTTGGTTTAATATTCACAGTTTCTATCTCTGGGAAATCCTTTGCTAAAAATGTTTTCTCATGTTTTGTGATGTAATCAAATTGAAATCTTGTTCAGGGACATCCTCAGCACTGGACCAAACAACCGACATCCTCTCTCCTCCTCTATGTTCAAATCATTATTAAAGGTGTTATTAGGTACTTTATTATTGGAGGGTAAACAGATATTTGTGCAGAGTGACATGTGGGTGAAACTCTAAACAACAGAACAGAGAAACTGATACTTTTCACACAGTCACAGTGTGTATTGTGTTGTGGGGAAGCAGTGGGGGAGGGTGGTCACAGAGTAAGAAAAGGTGTGTGTTTGTGTGTGTGTTTGTATCTGGATATGTGTGTGACCAAAGGCCAGTTTTAGCTCTCTCTCTCTTCTAAAGCTTTAGCTCCTATAAGACACAAAAGACATAAAGACACAGAAAAAATAACAGTCTTTTTACACTGAGGGCCAAAATCCTTGTCTGTTTTTTTTCACTAATAGTTGAAGATTTTTGAAGCACAATACACTACACATATTACCTTCAACACTGTGATATACGTCACGTTATTTCTTACAGTTTGTTGCAACAATTTGGTCTGTTAAAATATGAATTCAGATGATAAGTTAAGATAAAAATGTCCTGTCTATCTTCATACATGTAGGTAACTCCACATGGGCTTCTGCTTTTTTCTTTTTCTTTTTTAATTCAGATCTGCAGAGTGGCAGTTTAATGCCATCCAAAGGACAGGAGATGTAGTGCAGAGTCAGTGATCTGGCTACATTTGACGACTGACATAATCATTCACTGATATAATGAATAATAAATGATATAATGAGAGTTTAAATAAAGAACATTGTATCAAAACACAGATGGGGATTATTACGATGTGTCATTAAACATCAAATGTCAGAGAGCACCGAGGTTAGTTTATGTGCACAGGGACAAAACACGGTGGATGAGCTATTTAAGACACGGATGAAATGGTAGGTAATTTGTGCAGGTGAGAAAATAAAACATGACAAATGGAATGAATAAAATGAAAAAAAAGAAACAGACAACAACAATAAATCCAGGTGACAAGCAGACAATGACAAGGGAAATCCAAATAAACAGAAATAGCTCTCATTCAGGAAATGAAATCATCTAGGAAACGTGTGTGTGTGTGTGTGTGTGTGTGTGTGTATGTGTGTGTGTACAAGGAGGAGGTGCCAATAAATGCAGTGGGTGTTTCCTAATTTGGACTTTCCTCTCATGTTTTATTTGAAAGACTATACAGCAGCAAGAGTCTGGAAATCCAAAGACCTTCACTGACAGAGAATAATAATGAATGACTCCTGTCAATACGTCCTTATGTTGGAATAGTTTGCGCTTGAAAAGCTATTTCTGAATGCACATGTACGTAGAGTCAGAAACCTTTTAGTAAAAGACGAATGATAAAGATAGAATGACGTTTTTGTTTCTTTCCACCCATGTCTTTAAAGTTTAAACTGTTTATCAACATCAGTGAAAGCTTCATCATGATCACTGACTTTTTCCACTGCCCCTCCTTTCCTTCCTCTCCTCATATCCTCATCTCCAATATCAATATCAAAGATCAATACCATTCAAGCGGTAAATGGCTATTATAAAGATTTTCTGCAGAGTGGAATTCATGTGATGCTGCATGAATAAGCTGCAGGAGCACAGCAGGAAAACTGTGATACTCTTCACACTTCAGCCCTGCAAGAACAATGTATCATTTCCTGTGCGGAAAAAAAAAACAACATACATAATCACATGTGAGCACTGATATCATGCAGTAAGGTGTGTGTGTGTGTATAGAGAGAGAGAGACAGACAGAGAGAGAGAGAGAACAAATTCCTCTCGGCTATCTCTTGATAACGGTTCAGCTCTCGTGGGAGCAGGACTGTCTGAACCAAACAGAGAATAAGGGAAGAGGTAAATACAGACTGTGTGTATTGAAATAATTCACAGGTTTGTGCGTGTGTGTGTGTGTGTGTTGCAGTGTGTGTATGTGTTGCAGCGTGTGTATGTGAGTGCACACTGTGGTTCGTGTGGTAAAGGCAGCACAAATATCACATTTTGATTATTTCCCTGCTTTTGCCGATGAGTGAAGATACTGCTGAAGGCTGCTGACACTAACATCTGCCGCCACTACGACAAGAGCAAAATAAGCTGAGTTTTATAAGGAGAAAGACAAAGACATGCATCGATTTAAAGCCTGCCAGGAGATGAGCTGTTGTATTTACTGTTGAGCTTTTTGAGAACACATATTTTACTGTATTTTACAATTACCACGGTGATTCATCGCAAAGTGGAGATTAAAAAAATGTTTAATCGGGTAAAAGTTTAGACTTGTTTGCTGTGAGTATAGAATAATCCTGACTCATTTAGTCAGTTCACACACAAGGATCGACCTGCAGGTTTGTTGCAGAGGTGATTCACTGCCATCCAGTGGACAACAGATGTAGTACCAAAGGAAAGGAAAGGGAACAGGAAAGGGACCGAAACCACCATCAACAAGAATAAATCAATTAAAGGGACGGTTCACGCAAATGAGACTAACTTAACTTGCTTGTATTAATTTCTACTTGTAGCTCTGGCTTTATTAACCCGGATTAGACAGCTATGGGTTTTTGTTTGTGGCACGCAAACAGTGTCCTGGTTACTCAAGGTAATCCACAAAACACAGTATCGTTTCCACTGGAGCTACTTTCAACAAAACAAATAGCCCCAGTGAAAACTGTCTGCATGTGTCTCAAAAGCCACTAACACAATATAAAATGACTATGTGAGCACGTCTTTCAATATTAGCCAAGATCCTCTTGTACCATATACACCTACATGCTTAGTTGTTGTACTTCAGTGAAGACAATGAAAACATAATATGAACAATTTATTGAGATAATTCACTAGAAGTTGCTCAAACAACAAATAAATAAAGTTAAAAACCATTACACAAACCTCAGATCAAAAGTGC
This sequence comes from Seriola lalandi dorsalis, assembly GCF_002814215.2. Classification (NCBI taxonomy): domain Eukaryota; kingdom Metazoa; phylum Chordata; class Actinopteri; order Carangiformes; family Carangidae; genus Seriola; species Seriola lalandi. The sequence continues at coordinate 132,091 of NW_019525250.1, forward strand.
ACATGCAACACATGTAAATATAAAACAAATTAAGACAAATTTGCACTCGTATATACAGTAACCCTGAGTCTGTTCCTGCCCCGAATTCTAAAATCTCAACATGCTTTAAAGGTTTATCTGGTAAACGTTACGGCAATGCAATTCATATGCAGCAGGTGGAGCAAGAGATTGGGGTTTTTTTTGTTTGTTTTTTTCTGTTTTTTTTTTTTTTTTTTAAAGGTGGCACGTCATGGCTGCTACAAACCCTTCCTACATGCTCAGGTGCAAACTGTCACCTTCATCAGTGAGAACTGTCTGTTTTCTGCAGCGGTTTCACATGTTCTTCTTCTGTCTCATCTCGGGCACCTGTCTTCAGCACTGCAAGAGAAAAATGTGAACAACTGAATCTTTAACTATATCTATAACAATAAACAGAATTTAAGAGGATATAAAATGCTAGTAGTGCATCATAATGGTAATGACCTTAGTTTCTGACAGTATGGTTGGTGACAGTAGTGAGCTCTGATGAATCAAAGTCAGTGGAGTGTTGAGATGCCGCCTCGTGGGGCATCTGGAACAGTATGAGTGAGAGATGAAGAACGACCACCATGATAAACTACAAAACAACGTAACTACAAGTTATTTTCTGTGCAGGTGTTTGAGCGACTGACCAGAACTGGAGGAGCCATGAAGAGGTAATTGAAGGGGTAGTGCAGCAGGTTGATGCAGGTGGAGGAGTAAAGATCTGCATAACGCATCAGCTGGCTGGCAAACAGCGTCTGTCTGGAGCCGCTGCGCAGGAGGCTGCCCATCTGGCCGTAGGACATGTCCAGTCTGTAGTTCAGCACCTGCAAGCACAAACAAATAGCCACATCAGAAACAAAGCCTGGACAGAGTGTAAGAGGACAAGAAACACCACTGCTCAACTTAATGACAGACATCCTGTTTTTTGTTTCTGCTGCAATCACGCATTCTGAAATTATTACCATCGTATCGTCATACCAAATGTTCGGTAACATCTTGATGTGTTTACAGTGAAGCTTTTTTTGGGGCAGTTTAGTTGTCCCCAGCAATAAGAGAGAAACAGGACAACCTATTAAAAATGATTAAGTTAAAATAACATTGCTGTAGCACCTCCTCTGGCCCTCTAAGTTTGTCTATTTACTGAATATCTGCCTCGTAGGTGACTACCTTCATTCGGGTGTGAATGCCGCTGATGTCGGGACACTCTCGACTGTCGCTGTCCAGGTGCCTTCAAACCACAAACACAGAGGACAGTTAACAGCTGCTGCGTCACATCAAGTAACAGTGTTGTACTTCATGTAGAAAGTTAACAAGAAAATGCTAAAATCATGGCAGCAATTGTTACTAGACTTTTTTTGCAGTTTAAATCAGACACTGCAAAATAAAAGATTTGTTCGTTTCCGACATATTTTGGAAGAAAAAGTGATTGATTTCTTTATCATTTAGGTATCGAGTGCTGATGATGAATGACTTATTTGTTGTTTGTGAATCATTCATACATGATCCACAACAATCCTTAACAGGTTGCATTTTTCATGCCCTGCATTAGATACATTTACAAATTATGAATCACTAAAAGTTTTCTTGACTATGAAATAATGTTAATTATTTGACACTTAGCTCCTAGAGTATTAACAATAAATCATAGATTATAATGTATTCATTAATTCCACATAAACTCATTATTTATTCATGAACCATCTGTTTACAAAGGGCTTATAAACAAGTGTTAATTATGTCAGAATAAAGTCCAGATGGAAATAAACTCACTTGTAAAGTTCAGCTAAGAAGGCATCGAGACGTTTCAGCTCCTCAAATAGATCTGAAAAACAAGAAAGCCATCACGACTTTGAATCCAACCAAAACCATCACGATAGCACAACGGCATGATGTTGTCGACTCATTCTTACTTTTCTTCTCCTCCCACACGTGCAGCTCCTTGGTGAGCTCCGGTACGACCAGAAAAGTCTTCCAGCCCTGACGTTTCTTAGATTTGAGGATGTCGCCAAAGATGTGGTCTCCAACGTAGAGAATGTTCTTACCTTTGACATCCAGCAGATCACAGACGATGTCAGAGGATCCTGCAACCAGGAAATACAAAATGAAACAACATGGATGAGGAATTAAATTGTAAGAATGTACAAATAGACCCACATCACATGTACACATAAAAACACGCATGCATACAGAGACTAAAAAAGGTCATAATAATTTTACTTTATAAACAACTGAATACCTAGTTGTGAAAATGAGCCACTACAAAATATTTAATGTTGAAATTTGAGTAACAATTAATTCATAGCATTGAAATAATGTTGCTCAAATTCTTTTGGTCATTTTTGAATTGGAAAATTCTAGTCCCAGCATAAAAAAATCTCATTAAATTTTACTGGTTAAATTAAGACACCAAAATTCAAGATGTAAAATTTAAACTTGAACATCGAGCTGCAGGATGTCCACAGACCTTTGTCCTATCAGGTGACGTTCTATCAGTCACATGATCCAAGAAAAAGGGAGTGGAAACCCCAGACATTTTGCATCTTTTTTTTTTTCACCACTTGAAGACCTTCTGGAGAGAGTGGACTTCGAGCCAAAGAAATGAAGCTGGTTTTTAAATAAAATATTTCAGTGCTATCAATTCCGTTGTATTTAAATTTCAACACTAGGTATTTATTAGTGACTTTACATTTTAGTTACTTATAAAAATGTAAATCCTGAAGGCCTTTCTTTACTTCCTTACAATACACAATTATTTTCTAGGTGCGTGTGAAGAGTGAGAATGCACTTTGGAGTCTAATTATATTTCCTTATGCGTGATCTTAATTTCCAAACCCAAAACTTTAATCAAATTACAGTCACACCCTAATAATAAACATGTGGGAGTCAAGACCCACGTGCTGCACTATTTTCTTAAAGCCTCATTGACCTTCTGCCTGGTAAACTACATATCTAATAGGGCAAAACTGGACATATGAATAATCACCTAGTGTGTTAAAAACTGTACTGGGGTAAGTATTCTCCTTTACCACTCAGTGTTGAATTTACCCGTCTATCTCAGCTCTCAGTTCTAAGGCTTAAATACTCAAAACTGTTCAGAGCAACTAAAGAACAAAGAAGCGTTCTTTCACTTCGCTTCATCACAGTAAAAGTAATGAACTGCTTCTACAACTCATACTAAGTACTAAGTACACTGAGTCTCACCTCCAGAGTACACAGTTCCATGTTGGAAGTCGCCTGTGTAAGTCCCAATCCGAAGCTTTCCCGTGTCCTGTGTCCGAAATACAACGTATTATTTGAAAGTTTCTGTTGGTCAACATTAATATGTAAATCTGCAGTACGACAGACTCTTTCATACCGTGTCCACTTGTCTCAGCACAGTCCCTTCTGCAAAGAACAGCGGCTTTTTGGTGTCCACAACGACGAGGTCGAAGAAGGAACGCCAGGACTTTTTCGGACTTCCAGACTGGATTGAAGAATAAATTAAATTCACATGAGTCGTGATATTTACCAAAAAGTCAAATCAAAAAGAAAACGGACTTACCTTAGCATTACTTTCAAGCAGATATTTCATGATGGCCTTGATGGAGAAGGCAAAAAAAAACATGTTAGAATAATTTTGAACAACTCTACTTTATTTTCCTATAACTTGTGTGTTTAGTGACGGTACAAGACACTTTTATATGCTCACCTCAGTGTAGTTGTAGTCACTGTTGGTGGCAAGAAAGACCTTGGCCACCTCTTTAATCCGAGTCAAGAGCACAGGAAGATTTGCCTGGAATGAAAACATTTGTCCATTCAAGATTTCAACCATTTTTTGTCAAAAATAAAATAGAATTGGTGCTTCATTATGGAAGTTAACTCACATCTTGGATAATGTATTTCTCCAAATTCTTGATAGTTCGTTCTTTCAGGATTCCCTACACAGCACACAGATATCACATTTAATATACAGACAAAGTATGATTACAAGTAGACACGTTCATCCGTAGTATTTCCTATAAAAACGTCTCTATATAAGTCTCAATATAAATTTTGTTCATTAACCGTATCGTGAATGAAGTCCATCGCATCTCGGACATTCTGAAACATGCTTCTGTAGGACATAAACAAGTCGCCGTGCTGGTAACCTTTCAGGAGGCTGGAAGACATTTAACAGCAGAGGAAGACAGTTGGAAGTTTGTGGGAACAGGAAGGAACAGAAGGAACCTGGAACAACGAACAGACAAACCCATGGAGGTAATAAAACTCACTTTGTGTATCTGGTGCATCTGGTGAAGAAGTCCACAAGGCAGGCGTAGAGATAAGTCTCTGCAGGGTCCATGGAAACACAGGGCGGTCGGTTAACATTTTCATTTGCTTATATCATAAATAAGATTACTTTTTTTTTTTATTTGTTTTAAAATGCTGACAAATAAAGTATTAATTTATTAATGGAAATACACAGGAAAGTATAACAGAAATTTATGATGACTGTAATTTTCCACCTGACAGATTGAAGAGTGTGTTCAGAATATAAAAGCGGTCGGTGTCATCTCTTTGAATGAATTTGTTGGGGTAGTAGTTGTGAATGTCTTCTCTGTTGAACACAAACATAATAAAAGTCAGTATACAAAAGCACACACATAAGTGATGAATAAATTTAAATCTCAGGGCCATAAAAACAAGTCTTCATGAGGTCTTGTGATTAAAAGCATCAAGATTTAGATTTAGATTCAGATTAAGATTCAGAATACTTTATTAATCCCTGAGGGGAATAATTACACCGGCCTGAGGGCATAACTGAAAATTCTTTGGAAAGCACGATCATACACAAGTATTTAACAATTTCCTCAAAATTCTACTTAAATAGAGAACTTCAGTAAATGTACTTATAGTCACACTTACATGCTATTTGAAAAAATTAGAGTCCTCAGTTTGCCCATTCTGCAATGTCTCTAGAGCAAATATCTCAACATAACTTCTGTTTATTTTTATTCCTTTTTATGATGGGTTTTGCCTGTGAAACATGTTTTATTTTTTTTATATTCGTCTTCATCGTTTCTCTCTGTCTTCCTCCCTGTTTTTGTCTGCCCTTACCTGAGCTCCAAAGTTCACAGGTAGAGAAGTCCATTACAAAGTAGCAGTACAAGAGAGAGTGTGCCAAAAAAGTTAAAACTTTACCCTTTGAGGAAGTGGAAGCCGTGACTGCAGACTAAAATGTTCCCATTCGAGTCCACCTTCAGGAGGTTCCCGTATGTGGTGTCAATCACTAAACCGCTAAAGGTGGAAAAGAAAAAAGAGGGAAAAGCAAAATGAGAACAAGGTTATCAGGACATGACCTGAGAGTTGTTTTGTGCTTATTTTATACCAACTTCTGGCTTTATGATGTAATTTCAAAATATTTGAAATCTTTTTTTTTTTTTTTTGTTTTAATTATTACTGTTTTTGTGTCTGTGGACCCCAATAGAAAACAAGAGAGTTCATTTCATGGGGGTTATCCTTAAATTTAGAAATAAAATAAATTGCTGTGTGTTGCTGATTAGATCATCTGTACAATATAATGACTTATTCCTGAATCTTCAGTTACAGAGGCAGATTTAAGAACAAACCGCGTGGGGAAGCTGGGGTCGTATGTGTAGCGGAGAAGCTCATGCGGGTATCCAATAGACACTATTCTGTCTCTTATCAGCTCAAAGCCCAGGCTCTCATAGTCAGGAGACTTGTATACTGCAAATAAACACAGAAAAAACATTTGCACAAAGCCAGTAAATCTTGTGCGGCCTGTTCAAGAGAGAATTGTGAATCCAGAATGAAAAATTCAACACAACAGAGTTCAGTCACAGAAAGACCTTAGTCTTTTCTACGCCGTTACGTACCTGCCAGCGTGTAGTCCATGTCAAAGCCATAGCATTTGATGTTCTCCAGCGTCAGACTTCGGTTGACAAACACCCTGTGATCAAGAGCACAACACAAACACAGCTGAAGTCTGCAGACACATGGCCGGGAGAAGATGTTTAGTTTGAGGACAGGACCTCAGACATGTCATGTTTTGGATTCATTGCACAATCCATGTCTGTGGTGGATTTGTCTGAATGAGGTTTCATAAGGTTCACTGTGTTGCAGCAGCACATGCAGAGGTCTTTGCTTATCAGCCTGTTTGCATTAATTCTACCCAGAGGCTGCGCTCATGCAGGGCAAAAGTCATGTAAGGTGAAGGGGCTTTTTTTGTTGTTGTAGATTTGTTGCTTTTCTGTGATATTGATCTGTATCCTCATGGTTGCTTTAATGGCTCTTTTCCATCACTGAAACTTTTTTTTTTTTTTTAATTAAGGAACTCCATCTACAATTCACTTGGAGGAAAGCCCAGTTGGGCTTAGAGAGATCCCCAATAAAAAAAATAAAATAAAATCAAACACTTCGACCTCAGTTACCTTGTTCTGGTTTTGGCTATTTCCTCCCCCACAAATTCCACGCAGCGGGGGTGGAGCTGGGTGGAGCTGAGAGATGTTATCACAGTCCTCAACTATCTCCACCACTGTTTCAAATGACTGCTAATTATCAACAGAGTATCCAATAAAAAAATGTTTTTAAAAAAAAAAAGAGCCATGATGTGTTTGTACAGACTGGTGTAACTGTACGTGGTTTCCTGTATTACCCGTTCCAAGATGCTCCTCTTTATCAGTGACACCCTGACAGAGGCAGAGAGGCCTATCTGCAGCAGATCCAGTCTGGATGGCTCCATCTCAACACTGCCTGACACTTCATACATATAGAATTGCTGTAAATAATTTACCTGCAAGCTCTTGTTTTGTGAGCGTGTTGCTGCAGAGCGTCAAGGTTCTTTCTCCTGAGATCAATCCAGCAAATAAAAGCTGGCGAGGAGCGAGTGAATCTGATGCTGGAGCACTCACAGAGGAGGGGGGCTACTGGTTTCATTATCTACTGGTTAAAATATTTAGTGATAAGGTACAAACCTTCAAGGCACAGAAGCAGGGGAGGAGTGTTAGACAGTAGAGACTGTTGGAGAATAGACCATTATTATTATTGTCTCATTTGTAATTGTTATTAAATATCTGAATACTAATATGTTAAAAATATAGAAAGAAGCATTCGCTGTACCTGGAGTTTACAAAAGATGAACATGAGCAAACTCAACTCAAAACTAACGAATTCTTCACTTCGTGTTGAGCATGTAAAGCTGAGGTGTCTTAAGTTGGTGCTGTTGTTAACTTCTGAGTATATGTGTGATATTACCTTCAAATAAATGAACTCACTTTTGGTCAAAGCCTCTCTTCACCCTGGGCCCATCAGGGGAGCTGCTGGGGGTTGTCTCCATTGGATCCATTGGTATCTGCAAATTGTAAACGAAGCTTTTGTCCTGCTCCCGTGACTTATGTGAACACGCAACTGTTCTGCGGTCAGTCATTGGAGGGGCATTTAAATCACCAAATTTACACACTTGAAGGCGTGGACCTGTGTGTTGTTTTCAGTTTTGCACCGGTGGCTCAAACTCCTCCCTGTGACTTTTCTTTTCTTTTTTTTTTTCTTTTTTTTTTAACTACTTGGTGATGTCAACGGCTGCGGAGGACGCGGTTCCGGCCTCTCGACTTCTGCATTTATCCCAAACTAGTCGTGCATCACGTTTAGCTTTGTACGAGTAGATTGTGTTATCAGAGGCGCACACATGTGTCGCGGCTGCACGCCTGCGTAAGTGGTTGGAGTTTCCTTGTTGACTGTCAGTCCGGCTGCGACATCAAAGCAGAAAAAAAGGTTCCAGATATTTAAATGATTCGTGTGGGTTTTAGTTTCAGCAAAAGCGGAATCATAAACGTGATATCAGCAACATGTGCGTAAAAAGGAGTTAGAGAGCAAACCCGAAACACCAACATGTCTCATTAAAAACCTCTACAGTGTTGTCAAGAGCAGAATGCAACCAAAAGTCAGTGTGATCTCTGTGTACATTAATATTCAGTTACACCAACAAACCTATACTCACATGCAGGGTTTACGGTCTCCCTGAAGAGAAATACAGGTGACATAGAGGAAGTCTTTCTTATTGCTCATTACACACTGATTTAAAGGCCTCACTTCCTAGTACCATGAGTTCTTCTTATTAAAGTTTGTGCTGGGACTTTAATGTGCACATTACACCTACACTATACTCACCTATATAGTAGCTATTACACAGGCAGAAACGCTTGTCAGTGTTCAATTGTTAAATATTATAGTAATAGATTATAATAGTTGCAATGTGTTAGCATCATTTCATTGTTACAGCTGGTCAAGGTAATTTTAACTACTTTACTGTACTGTATATACTTTATTTTTTGTACTTTATAAGATTATTCTATGATTTGTGTATAAAATATTGATTGTAAAGTAACTAGTGGCCTAACTACAGCTGGCAAATAATGTGGTGAAGTAAAGAATACAATATTTGTGTGAGAAATTAATAGAAGTATAAAGTTGCATTAAATTGAAGTATTCACATACAAGTACCTCAAAACTGAGTAAATGTATTTAGTTATATTCCACCACTTTCGAGTAGCAGCTAAACACACATTTCTTGTAGATAAACACACAATGCAAATGTGACCAACACTCACTTTAGGCGATTTGTGCTGCAGGCAGCTTGAAGTTTATGTAACTGGTCACTGGATGTTCAGATGCCTATCTGTGTAGCCAGAGGTTAAACACGCACACCCCACTGATAACCTCCAGGGCCAAACCTTGTTTCAAGCTAAAAGGACAAAGATGAACAGACTTGTCTGTCCACTGCCTCTAATAGCCACTTTAAAGTTCAATAATAGGGGATCACCACTAACACAAGAACACAAACACACACTGTGAGGATTTCTAGTGGACAGAAAAACAAGACAAGTCATAAAAGGCAGCAGAGTCACATTTTAATCTCATGGTACAGGACATATGGTCAGTCTGACATGAAGTGACTTCTTCTTCTACATATTTTCCAGCTTATTTGAACATGGTGAATATAATCAGAATTTGGTCTCACATGTTATGGTTTTGCTGAGTTTTGCTGAGTCACTGGATTTATCCTTTGATTCTCCAGATTTGCAGTGCATCCTCTCGAACTCCGCAGCGATCTCCAGGGCTGTGCGATTCTTGGTCTCAGGGACGTTGAACCTCACATACAGCCCACAGGTGGTGCAGAAGATCAGGAAGATGAGAAAGCAGAAGTAATCCAGATACTCCTGGAAAGGAAGGAATTTGAAGACCATGTGTGAGTCAGTGAGAGTGATGCATTTAATCTCAATTCACCTGTCTGATCACTCCTATCCACTGGCCTCTGGTAAAAACATGCAAAACTTTACAGAGAAAACAATGTGCTTACCACTATGATTGGGAAGAGCATTCCCAGCACAAACAGGCCTGTCCAGTTGATAGTGCAAGCGATGGTGTATCCAGCTGATTTAAATGACTGAGTAAAGATTTCTCCTGGAAGAGGAGCTGTAACTCCCGCTGAGGGGCAAGAACATTGGAGGGATTTATACACCTCAGTGTCGATTCAAAAGTGGAAAATGATTAAAATTGAAATCCTTGATAAATAAACTAAGATCTCGAGTAATAAACATACCTGGTCCACTGGAAAAAAAGAATATGAATAAGAAAATAAGAACCATGCTGCAGTACGGCATCCAGGAAACCTGGGTCTGAGGAAAATACAAAGATCTGTTGGATTGCATACATTTATGAGGGATTTCAGTTACGATCAGTCGTCACTTGTCGGGCTTTAATCATCAAAATGTGCTGCGACCAGTGGCTGATGTTGTGGTGACTCACTTGCAGGTACACAGTGATGGTGAGGAGAACCAATGTTGCAGACATTCCCATGTATCCTCTGAACAGCAGGACTTTTTTCCCCATGCTCTCAATAATCATGAACTGCCAACATGAAAACAGTTTCACCAGCAAACCACATGGGGAAGCTCTAACTACACATTAGGACAGGCGTCACAGCAGAAGGAAAGGTTTTTTTTCCCATAACTGTTCTCCTAAATTGCTAAAAGAAATGTAAAAAAAACACATTCATGTCAGGATGTGTAAAGGATATTACACTATAAAATAATTGACACTAATAGAACATAAAGCAGATATAAATCATGATGGGATATCGGTGAAATGACTTACACAAGCGACAGAGGTGGACAACTCACACAGCCCTGTTCCCAAAGCAGTGTAACGTAACTGCTGTTCTTGGATTCCTGCCGCACGAAACACATCAAAAGAATAAAAGTACACCTGGAAAGTAAACCCCAAAATAAAGAGTCTTTTAAAATGTAGACATGTTTACATCCTTTGTTTTGCTTTAGCATGCAGGGCAGGATGAAGTGGAGGGAAGCAGTATTTCACTCGTTTTGTATTTTTGAAAATAAATATTTTCAACTAATATTTAAAAAGCATGATTGATGTGAGAGTTTTTTTTTTGGTTTGTTTGACTAAACATCAAACAAAACAAAACTAAACGTCACTGTTCACAATTCTATACATTATATCCATGTGAAAATGTAAAGAAAAACAAAAAACTTCCACATTCCTCCTGCTGCATGCATGAGTATAAGTTTATTTATGTTTTGCTTGTGTTTTCTGGATTTCAACCCATTCGCCTTCAAGAGCACGAGTGTTTTTTCCTTGAGTGCGTACTGAAACTTTCCCTGAGACCACCCATTGCACCCATCTGTGTGACTTTGATGCTTCCAAATGTAAACACTAAAAGTCAGACAGAATCAATAGTCCTTGTGTTTGGGACATACAGGTCTAAAGCTGATCATTAATTCTGCACACTACATTACCTAAAGATAAAGAGGTGAAATGTCAGTTGATGCAAAGCATGTCCTGTATCTCAATGTACACTTAACAACATCTGCGAAAAAGAGCTTGGAGTGTGTTTCATCTAACTCACAGCATTGATGCCACAGAGCTGCAGTGTGGTGAAGTACACAATGATGGTGAGGAGCTGCCAGCGGACTGTTCGGTTCTGAATCAGCTCCATCACTGAGTGGTTGTGGACGCTCTGCATGGCAGCTTTCTCCTTCATCATCTCCTCCACCTCCGTGCTGTAGTCCTTGTTGCCCCATAACCTCTTTAAAGCTGAGGGAGCATGACAAAGCAGCAGATTTGGGTGGTGATAACACGGCTGGACATCACAACAGTGTTAAGATCACAAACTTGGAAAAAGGTCTTACTTGTGGAAAAGATCCCACAAAGCTAAAAAAGTGCTTCCTCACACCTTTGTCGCAGGCCAGGCGGTCTCCTCTGTCCAGGAGCAGGAAACGGGGCGACTCTGGCAGGAAGGGGAGGGTGGTGAGCTGAAGTAACGCAGTGAAGCCATTGAAACCAAGCAGCCACGGCCATCTCTGCTCTGTGCCGAGTAACTCACTGCAAGGGCAACATCAGCTTATCATCATTCAATAGTGGAGCTATACCACTGTTATACAATGATATGCATCCAAGCATACTCTGGTAAAGTGTTTTGTCAAGTTTAAAGGGACCCAAGTTGTGAAGTTATAAGGGTTTATTACAATTTGGGTGTTATTTTTGGAGTTTTGCCATCAATCCTATCAATAATATAGTACTCAGCAGTATACCTGAGTTTTAAATCTCCCGTCTGTGGTGACTGGTCAACAGCAACTAAGAGCACAGTGGAAAAACCTAGGAGTAAAGTTTCTGATGCAAATGTAAAATCTTGGTGACAGACGAAGGATTTCGGTCTAATAAAAGAAAGCGATCGATGGCGAGGACAAACACGGACTGGCGTGGCTTTTTCTTGTTGGACAGTGCTGAACAAAGAGAAGAGACTGAGGACAGACATGGATGTCGCCTTACTGCTCTTAGACAGGTTGGCATCTGTAAAATATTTGGAGTAGGCATATGTAATTATAACACTTACTCTACCTAAATAATGAATTATTATCTTGGAACTGGTGAAGTGTGTTTGTGTAATTACTCTCACTGCCAGAGGGGGGAGACAAAAGTTAACACTACAGGTTCCCAAAAAAAAAAAAAAAACAACACATATGTAAACCTCATGGTGGTGCCAGAGGAAAAGTCAGGTGATCACCACGATCAGCAGGATTCATTGTTGGAGAACATGGACGTCTTTGCAAAATTTGATGGCAATCTATCCAATAGGGGCGGCTGTGGCTCAGGAGGTGGAGCGGGTCGTCCCACTAATTAGAGGGTCGGCTCCTCCAGTCCGCGTGTCGAAGTGTCCTTCGGCAAGATACTGAACCTCACCTTGCCCTTGATGGCTGTTCCATCAGTGTGTGACGGTGTTGTATGAATGTGTGGGTGAAGGGGTGAATGTGGCAAGTATTGTAAAGCGCTTTGAGTGGTGAGTAAGACTAGAAAAGTATAAAATAGTCCATTTAAAAAAGTCCATTTACCATTCAATAGTTGTTGAGATTTTTCAATCTAGACCAAAGCGATGTGACTAATCCGACAATGGCTATCCTTTAACCCATCCTTTCATTAGGACCCTAAAGTGTTCAAGAATGTCTGCTGTTATTTTCTCCTTGACATTTTGCAGTGATCATTATATAAACTTAGCTTGTTTCTATAGATATGACCTTTAACATGAAAATGGTTTCAGTGATGATTCGTGTGAATGATTTACAAAACTTATCAACCACCAGATATTTTATCACACTGTTTATTCCAGGAAGACAATGTTGCAAATCAGTGAGCAGCTTTATGGCAATATTGGATTCACAACACTTTTGCATCAATGCACAAGGCATTGATCTTGCGGGTCTTTAATTCAGTAGATTACCCCAAAACAGCCATTGTCTATGTTTAAATTGTTTGCCAATTGAGTTTCAATAAAATGTACAATAATGTATGTATTGTACAGAGAAGACACCATGGTCTGTCCACATGTGAGCTGTCATTTGAGCTGACCACCACCTGACCCTTTGACCCCCCTGACAACAGCATATGTGAGGCTGGACTCCTCACCTGATCCCCAGCAGCTGACCACTGAACTTCCCCAAGGAGATGAAGGTAGCAACAGTCACACCCACCATCCCTCGCAGCCTCTTCGGGGCGCATTCAACGAGGTACACTGTGTGAGCTGAGAGACTGACTCCTAGAGGCGTACACAAGGGAATCATACATTCTCAGTGCAGTCAATAACGATCAATAACTGGGTGAGAAATGACCCAGAGAACTTAGAAATATAATAGTCACAAGTACAAATAGAAATCGATTGTCTGTATGGTTAAATTGGAAGCCAAGAGTGATGGCGAAAAAACAGATTTAATAGCTTCCTAACACAGTAGATTTACCTGAATTGATGCCATAGAGAAATCGTCCCACCATGATCATCTCAAAGGACATGGCTTTCCGACTCAAGAGCATCAACACAGCTCCAAATATAGCCACAAAATTGTTTAACAGAAGGCATTGTTTTCTGTTGGACAGGGAGAAAGAGACTTCAATGTTTGAGCCTGAAGTCATTGTTAAAAAAAAACCCCAAAGAAACAGGAAACCTGAGCTAAAAAATGAATTTAGTTTGTGTCTTTTCTGTTCATGTACTAACCTGCCATATTTTGAGATCAGTCGACCCGCCACCAGTGACCCCAGTAACCCCCCAATGCAAAAAATGGACACAGTGAAGGACCAGATGAGAGAGACCTGCCACTGCTCCAAGGCGACACTGTATCTCTGCAGGCATGTTCTGTTCACCAACTCCTTTATAAACTGCAAATATCACATGTACCGTTAGTCTCATTTTCATTTCAGTTAAAGCATCATAATTTTTTTTCAGGTGCCATACAGTTGTCTTTATAGCTGATGTGGAAAGTATTAATAGATTTTTACAAAACAAAACTTGTAAATCACAAATGTGTTGACATACTACTATGATTTTTGTAGTAAAGTAGTTCTACTTACATCAGAGGGGGAAGTCATCACAGATATAGAGAATCCATACTGAAACGTCCCTCCAATGCCAGAGACAAAAATGGCAGCGATCACAACGGGGCAATCTAGCTGCAGGAATTAAGCAGGTTTGACAAATCAAAGCACATTTTCATTTAATTTTAAATAACAAATTCTACTTTTCCATTAAAACATTTCCCAAAGCTTACAGTTGTCAGTGTCTCTGTTAAATTATTTATGTTGATTCTGCAAGTTGCAGTTACAGCAACCACTCAGAGTGTTTAATTAAATGTAGTATCTGGGTTATTTTTTTTTTATTTAATAGAGCTCGCTCCGAACCGTGGCAGTCGCACATGTATCCTAGCAGAACAAATGTGAGGTAGACGCTTAAAATAATTAAAAAATGTACCCACCAGGAGCGTTAAGTGCTGCAACATGACTGGAGTTTGGTCATTGTCATTTCTGGAGTCTTTACAAATCATTCACACTTTAAACTGGTGCTGCAGACATTTAAACTCTGCACTGAAATGATTAACTTTCTATTCAGGCCAAATGTAACGCAGGATGACAAAGCAACCACCATGTTTGGTAAGTGTGTGTGTGTGTGAGTGTGTGTCAGTTATGTTTGTGCAGGTAGATGAGCTGTGTGGATATGGTTTCTGTTTGCTTAAGGATTTTGCCCAACGATGATGAAAGACCTAGGACAGATCATACGAAAGGAGAGTTATTTATTGTCCTGCGTTGTATATAAAGCCTGGGAAACTTGTATTCAACCAGTGAAACAGTGACTTCAACCTCCTGGAAAACTCTGAATCTATAACGATGATCAGTCAGATGAACAGTAGCCGTGAACAAAAATATTCAACACAAGTTACTAAGATAACTTTCTCCCTTCTCCCACTCTATTATAATCTAACAGCCTTTCACAGGTTAACTGATCCCTTTAGTTTACAGATTAGAATCAGGGATTACATCACACTAAGAAATTACTGCCATTTAATGGAGAATAAAACAGATATATATTCTCACTTGCTTTCTTCCAGAGAGTTAGATGAAAAGATCAATTCCACTGTCATGTGTGTACAGTGAATTTGAAGCTACTACTAGCAGCTGGTTAGCTTAGCTTAGCATAAAGACTGGAGACACTTTGGTTTTTGTATCTATTAAACAAATGAGGTACCCACATCTTGGTTGGTGAGTTGTTGAGCCGCTTTCATACATCTGGACAGAGTCAGAGCCAGTTGTTTCCCAATTGTTTCCAGTCTGTGTGCCAAGCCAAGATGACCAGCTGCTGGAAGTAGAGTGGTATGGAGCGTCTCATCTAACCTCAGGCAAGAAAGTGAGTATGTTTGTTTCCCAAAATGTTAAACTAGTCCTTCAAAATACATGAAATCCTCTAATAACCCTGCACATGTCATTGTTAGCTGGAAACCTTTAGTGGATTTTGTCCTTGTGCCAAGTTGATGCAAACCTGATTCTAATGAGGCCTGCACTGAACTAAAAACAGAAACCTCCTGCGGTATCACTCCGCATCAGGCAGACTAGCCTGCCAGATGTCACACAGCTGACCTCCAGGAAAGAGCTGGTGACGGCTGTCCTGCATCGTCTCCGGGAGGCAGCGGCGGCTTCGAATGACAACACACCCCAGACAGACCACTGAGAGAGAGACTGAAACTTCTAAAAAGCTGTCAGGAGGGCTGTTTCCTGCAGGAGATGAAAGCCTTTGCAGCTGCCAGAGAGGCTTTATTTACAGCTCTACAGAAGCTTCTGCATAAAAAAACAGAAGCATTGTGGGCCATTTTGTACATATCATCCGTATCACTTTATACACAGTAACCCCTACGGAAATAAAATTGGCCAACGCCGCACAACTGCAAGTGCAATCACGAGCGATCACTGATGTATCCACAAAGGTATCATTGTTGACCTCGAGTGACTGGAAATCAAAACATACACAATTATTGTTTAGTGACACTCCTGAGTGATTAAGGTCATATCAGGGACTGAGACAGATTTGACAATAATGGATTGATTTTTATAAAGTTAAATGCACCACCACGATCACCCAGTCCTAACATACAACTGAAATTGTTGAGGATAAAACAATGATAAAGTTAAGACCTTATTTCAATAGCTGTCAATTCTATGTCTACAATAAGTTGCAGGCTGTAGAACTGCTCACTTTCATGATTTATGATTTTTCTTAAGC
Organism: Seriola lalandi dorsalis; assembly: GCF_002814215.2. NCBI lineage: Eukaryota > Metazoa > Chordata > Actinopteri > Carangiformes > Carangidae > Seriola > Seriola lalandi. The sequence goes on from NW_019525250.1 coordinate 148,184, forward strand.
AGTCAACGTTATTGAGAATCAGAAGCAAACCATTTTGTATTGTATTTTATTTTGGAGACCCACACTTAATCAAATGAACCTGACTTGTTTTCACTGTGTTAACTATGTTAAAAGTGCTTGGATGGCTGAATTCCCCAAGGCATCTGACAAAGTACATCCTGGTGAACAAGTTAAAAAGTGTCATCCTGTTTCTTCAGAGCCAAAAACAACAGAGAAGGAAGAGAGTAAATTAGGGCACTGACACAGAGATGCACTTTATTGTGTTTGAGGAGGGAAAAGTGACACTAGATACTGATTATAAATGGGAACTGGTGGATATGTCACACCTGACAAAGGCAGAGGAGAAGGATGACGGGTTTTATAGCCAGTGAGAACATGGAGAGGAAATGAAAAAGCCTGACCATGGATCACAAACAACAACAACAACAACAACATACACAAACCTCTGAAGTTACAATGTCCTATTTTTGAAAAGCAAAACAGTCCCTAGACGAGGTAGAATATGTCTGCTAATGTAGGACAAAACTACACCACTGTTATCAAACTCCCTACACTGCACATTTTACGAGGGTCTGGATCTCGTCAGTAACGACAACATACAGAAAGACCAGCTGTTCAACTGCAAACCAGCTGAACATCGCCTGCTTTATTGTTGGATAGAAGTTATTTTGAGCAGCTGTGAGTCTATTTGTCAGACCGCCCACTGTGAGCAAAACACAGAGATGTGTGTTCGCTTCTCTTTAAAGCTTCCTGTAAAGCAGCGACTGCAGCTCCAGCCACCTGCCCAGCATAACACTCCGATGTGTGGAAGACACCCTGAGAACTGTAAAGATCACTGGCTTTAAAGCAAAACTTCAAACATGACGAAATAACACATCCTTACCCTTCTCATGAAAAGACATGTATCATACATGTCGATTTCTCTGAGAATTACATCTGTAAATATCCATCTGAGATCCAGGCAGTCCAATTCGGTGCATCCCATGCATGGATGGATTGCCACGAAATTTGGTTCAGGGATTCATGTCCCCCTCTGTCATAAACAAGCCATGGTCAGGAGCGCATATTGGTTTATGACCAGAGCCTAAAGACTGTTGCGAGCTGCCCAGCTTAATGGAAGTGCGACATTAATCACTGGAGTATGCCTTTAATGAGGCCAGCTAAACTGTTTCAAAACTTTCTTCCTAGAAACAGAAAAGACAAATACTAAAATGTGACTTCATCATTTTCATGGAAGCTATTATTCATTTCTCCATCACAATTATCACAATGGCATTTACGGCATTTATCCAAGTATTCATAAAGCCTTGACTTATACATAGCGTTATAGCGTTTATCCACAGCAGACTATATTCATATCCAACAGCACCTTGGAAATGTGTCGATAAGGCTATATTTGATATTTCAATATTTAATGAAATTAGTGAAAAGCTTTAGAGTACTTGGTACAGTATGACAAAGTTCTGCTTGAACACCCCCCAAACTTTTAGCTGTGACTTATCTGTGAAGCACATTATAAATCAAGCTTGCCAAAAACATGATCCGTCTGTCACTCTCGGAGTCTCTTGCATTGATGTTAAATCTGCCATGAGGTGGCAGTAGCACAGCTGGTATTCTCAGCACGTGTCTCTGAACAAACGTGTATGTATCTCTCAGTCTGGGCTCTTTGTTTCAGGCCATCAGAGAAACACTTGGCAGCAGAAACAGACACTCAAGGAGTCGTGCCAAACTTGTAAGGTCCTCCCAAGTAGACAGAGAGTCATGGTAACGCTTGATCACAATGAATAATGAATGGCTCACAGGTTCACTTTACAAGGAGCTTTTCAGGTTCAGACACATCCTCACTATATTCTCATTATGTGAGGGTGAGCTGCAGTCTGGGCAGCGTGACTTATACCAACTGATGCATCCGCAACTTCTGACTCTGCTGAATATTTCAAGAAAGTTAATATACTCGGCTCAAGACATTTCAAATGCAGTTGAAGCTAAACTTAAATAAACGTGAACACAACATATCGCGACTCTCATTGTACTTACAGTATCATAGGCAGGACACAAAGACTTCAAGCTCCAGAAATGCTCTTAGAGATACATTGAAACTGTATTTTCAACTTTTCAAAAGTAATATGCAATGAAATTATACAACGATAGAGTTATCCATTTACAGGACGGTTCAAATAGCTTCACTGTGTGACACCACTCATTACAAGTTGCCCTGAGCAAACATTTTGGCAAAAATGACAGTGACAGTCTCACTAAGATTCATACTTCCAGACATGTGGCTTTAATGTTCACATCATTATTTAAACATTTTTAGCCATACTAGCGGCATGACACTAGGGATCGCAATGTCGATCAGTTGCTCAAGATTGAAATGATTGAAATTAAATTTTGCATAGATATTTTGTGGTCCCAGAGGATGAATTATAATGATTTTGGTGTTCCCTTGACCTTTCCTCTAGCACCACCCTAAGGTTGACATTGGTGGTTTTTGAAATGTCTCAACATCAATTGGGCGGATTGCCATTAAAATTTGGTTCACACATTTATGTTTCCCTTAAGATGCACTGTATGGTGAACACTCAACTTTTCACTTTGTCCAGCACTTTGGTTTATGACCAAATACTTTCAACTATTGCCTCAGCTCTTTGTGTTTTAGTGCTAATTAGCAAATGTTAGCATTTGCTAACATGCCAAATTATGCTGATTATACCAGCATTTTAACATTGTCTGCCTGAGCATGTTAGCATGTTGACATTAGCATTTGGCCTCACAGATCTGCTAGCATGGCTATAAACTCTTAGCCTTGTTATCTTACTGTAAGGCTCAGAACCTAATGTGGCTACTGTATAAGAGCGACCTGGAAAAGTTTAATTTAACATTATGGGTTTTTATCTGTCTCTTGACAGATGTTAGAGAAATACTCTTCTTATTTCACCAAATCGCATGCAGCTGCAACATGATGTGATGGGCTAATGGGTTACAGACTAGAAGAGATCAAAGAGCCACAGAGGTGAAAGATGCAGCTGGTGTCAAGACTTTGGGATAAACCATCATCAGTGCAGCTCTGCTCAAAGCGGTTAGTAAGTATACAGTGCCTGAGCAATGCTATATTTCTGTGCACATGATTTGTGGTTATCTAAAATGTCAAAGACTCACGCATTCAAGTTCTCTTTGTGAGGCGCACACACAAGTGTACACACAAAATTCAAGGATAAAACATGCGGAGCTTGTCAAAGTTGTCCTCAAAGTGCCAGTCATGAAGGATATGTTTTCTAATCTCCAGTGGCAGGAAGCAGAGTGGTACAGCAGAAGACAAAACAAGTTTAATAAAAGAATTTTGCAAGTATTGATGTTAATAATAATAACGCTGAGAAATGTCAAATGTGCTTTTGTGAAGTAACCAGACGATCTTCTCGTCTCAGCAAAGTGACACCAGTTAGAAAACACACTTCTTACTTTGTGTGATGCATTCATCCTCAGAGTCATCTGGCCATAAAACACACCTGTGTATAAGGTAACAAAACAGACAGACCAATTATGCTGTGAATTCCTGCCCATGCACGCAGGTTTGTTGCCGATGCTTGATGTCTTACAAATGACAAATTTACAAACGAACCAGCACGGCGGCAGTATATCACTCTGCTCATGGAAATAAACATGAAACCTTAGAGTCAAAATCCCACATTGTGTATCGTGCCATCATGCCCTTGAGCGTGGCACTTAAACCAGATTGCCAGTAAATCTCCAGCTCAACACAAATAGCTCTTCTGTCAGGTGTGACGCGCCTAAAAGCCCTCTGGATTCAGGTATCAGGGACATTAGAGGAGGAATTGGAGTGAAAACAGGTGCAGGATGCTGCTGGAGGGCAAGTTTCTCACTCAAGTCAGGTATCCACTGTCCATATGACTCACAGCTAAATAAATCATGTTCAATTAATTTCCAGGACAATGGAGACAGGTGACATTGGATTTTTGGTGAAACTTGCAGGAAAGGATAGATCAACTACACCTAATCTTTAGACAGCATTTGGTAATATTGTGCATTTTTTAAATTTATGTAATTATGTTTTTGTAAGTTTACTTTCATTGCTTGTATGTTATTTATTTATTCAATTGTTATCTGGCTGAATTAATTTACCTCAGTGATGTTTCTGTTTTAATCTGTCGTTCGTTTGTATTTCTTATCACTTGTGAAGCGGATTGTGGCTTTGCTTTGAAAGCTACTGTATAAAATAAATGACTTCATGTGTTCATGTACACACACATTACCATGGCATAAATGATTATGCATGTTCCACTGGAGTGTGGACACTTTTAGTAAAGACTGCAACACAAAGAGAGAGAAAATGTTCTGCTACTATGGCAAATATTATAAAAGACTTCACTTCTAATTTTAGCATTTGCTGTTTGTATTTGTCCAAAACATACTTCGTAGGCTATATGTCATTTGTAATAATATGTGTGATAATTTATTTAGGGGTTAAGAATACAGAAAGTGTGAAGACTAGATGAAATAAAGCATTCAACCTGAACCCCATTCGTATTAAAAAAAAAAGTATGATAACGTTATTGTTCATTTAACGTGTATTTTGTAATTCTAACTGTCTAAAATTATGTATTTATTCTTGTAGCTAAGTCTCTTTTTAATTTTAGAGTTTGATCAAAATGTTATTTCTTCTTAAGTTAAGTGGGCAGTGGTAAACTGGTATTAATTATTCTTATTGGTGTCAACTTAAACTACTGGCTTGTATTGGCTTGCTTATTCTGTAGGTAGGTGTGAAGGGAAAGCTTGCACCAGGACAACAAATTTATGAACAGGCCCATTATCTCCGGAGGTTATGTTTTTACTCGTGTCTGTTTGTTTGCCAGAAAACAAACAATTTGAACCAATTTGCACCAAACTTCTTGGAGGGATGGGGCATGAGCCAGGGTAGAACCCATTCAATTTTGGGGCAGATCCAGATTATTTACTATGAAATTGAATTTTTTTTGTTTTTTTCACACTGGCCTTGCCGGAGGTCTGTGCTCTCTGAGTGCCGTTCTAGTTTTATGTATGATCAAGCAATTGTTACTGATGTGTTGGTGTTTTACATCGCGCTCTACAGTGTTTCCACTGTTCCCAGATTTACATTGTTGTTGTATAATTAGTTATTAAGAGTGAATGCAGTTTGACCATAACTGATGTTGTATGCATGCCTGGTGAGCTGCTCTCCAGTGTGAGTGCAGAATTTAGTCGTGGCAAGTATCTCCTACTCCTCCTGTTCTCTACAGTCAGAAAACTGAATTCTAAATCACAGGCCAGAACACGCAAAACATTATGCAATGCCGCACTTTTGTGATAATGATCAGAATAAATATACCCTCAGCTAACTTACAGGTCGGACCACATGATATCACTCGAATACCATAAACCCCATAGAAGGCTGAATGCAGAAGCTTTTCCCCAGTGTTTTGACAAAAGTTGCTGTATTTGCATAAATATGGGGGAGGGTAGAGCTGTCAGTTTTAAGAATGTTTTAATTGCTCATCCTGACATTAAGACTGTAATGGCTTATATAATGTAATAAAAGTATACAGATGGATGATTGAATTGTGTGTACAATTTGCTGCAGAACTTCCATCTCATTAAGTCTCATGTTGTTCAAATATTCAAATATATAGTCCTGGTGTTCATTTAAGGGTCTATTGAGCACCTAGCAGCCATAGAGAAAAGGGTTTTGTTTCAAAAGGAGGAGAACAAACTTTTAACAGGATGATTTACCTGCTGCTTTGGAGAATTGTCAAAAGACCAGTGAAAAAATATTGATCTCAATAGATTCACAACTGCATATAGTACAAACTGCTGAAGTATTATGGATAAGATGATGAATAAACCCTTCATTTGCAATCATTCGCAGTCTTGCAAGCACCTAGCACCATTTAGGATCTTGAACTCATTCATTGCTTTGATCATCTCATCAAGAGTCTCAACTGTGCTGTCAGAGTCATCTGAGGCCTTGAAGTTATTAAAAAGAAGCACTGGCACTCAAGCAAAATGAAACCTCTGCTCATAACAATACCATAACAAAAGCAATCTCTCACCTATCATCATAGGAATTCAGAAGCAATCAATGTTCTTCAAAGAACATAAAAGTTTTTTTCTAATAGTAAAATGTACAGGAATTTGTCATGGTGGCATTGGTGCGAAGATATTGATAACTTTCAGAGCTACAGTACAGGAGGGACAGGTGAAAGAGTGCCTAAATATAATTTATGTCTCTGAAGTGAAAAACTGTCCGAAAGGCATCTGTGAAGATTCTCAGTCATCCAGGTCATGGTCATCCAAGAAAAGTTCAATTCAGGGCAACTGGAATTGGTTGAAGATACTTAAAGATGAGATGAGAGATGAAACATCGCCCAGTATCTACAATGCATTTTCAAGTATCCACAACCAAGTCCAGTTGCCCTTGATTCAACTTTTCTTGGATGTCTGAAAGGTGCTTTTTCACATGGGAGACTCACGGTAAGAAGGTTGGTAAAGAACGGCCACAACTCATTGGAAGAACCTTTTGAGGTCAAGAATGTTCATGGTGTTCTTTAATGGGCTTGTACCTTCACCCAAGGAAAACTGGGAAATTACTGCTGAGCTTCTAAGTGGATGTTTCTTGCAACCTAAGCAGGCTGCTCACTTTGCGACTTGCCTTAGTCCACATTTTTCTGCCTACTTGTCAGTATGATCAAAACACAGTCCAGTAGGTAAACACATGGCGTTGCAGAGAAAAGTGGTGCTGACTCTGTAATTGTGTGAGGCAACATTATATTTCCCTTTCAAGGTACATCAGAAGAAGAACGGAGAGAGCTGCAAGCTCACAATTCAACTTTTTTATTTAGGAACTGAAAAATCTGCATTTTGGTACACATTGCCTTCTGAAGGATTAAACCCACACTTGATCTGATAGACATTTATAGTCTATACAAATGAATAACAATTCAGGATCAGAACAGGCTGCTCAAATCTATAGCTATATCTAAACTACAGTATTCAATAGGAATCAGTGAACAGCTAACAAAGTAAATAGAATTACTGATTCACGGTTGTATGCCTCTGCAACTAAGAGTAGTTTCAGGTTACATCCTTGTTTATCCAGAATCATATAAAATATTAACCATTTGTATAAAAATATGTCGTAATTGCTGTGTAGAGTCTTAATTTATTGCTAAAAATGTGTTTTGTGAGGTGACCGTGACCTTTGACAACCAAAATCTAATCAGTTCGTCCTTGAGTCCAAGTAAAGATTTGTCCCTTGAGTTTTTCTATTGATAGAAATTTTAATCTCAGTGATCCTCAGTATAATTCTTTTACTGTACATTTCTACATTTATATTTAAATATTCTACTGCATGTGGGGTTTGAGTTTGTAATCTTGATTGGGATGTATCATTGAATTGAAATCCTCTAGACTTTTGTTTTTCTACTTTTCTATGTTTTTCTACTGTGTATTTTTTTTGTGATTTTGTATTATTGATTCATTGTTTCTATAGCTATAGATGTATGGATGTTGGAGGCTTCAGTTTGACTATGAATAACCTCTCTGTATCTTCTATTTGATTTGAAACACAACTCTCATTCTACACATCCCATCTGAATTAAATGTAGCTTAGTCCTTAAAGGATGCACCAACATATCAGTTTGTAAAATAATGAATTAAAAGTTATCATGTTAGCCTTTGTGAGCCAGCAGCACACTAGAACAGTAGAATTTTTCTTCTCTTTTAAGTGCACTGGCATGTCAGTCTCCACTTTCATTTCCTCCACCAGGGGGAGCAATAACCAGCTCCACAATAACACAGACTATAAATGAATAATATGTGTATGACGAATATGAATGCACTTCTTATAATTATCCCCATGACCATAAATCTTAAACTGAAAGAAATTCATGAACACTGTGGTGAGGCTCATCACAGATCTTCCTGATTCAGATCCTCTTTTTTTAAATATCATATGTTCTGCTTTTTAATGCACTTTTTATAACTTGCTCCTTTTCCTATTTTCTAATGTATATTAATGCTCTTCAGTAACCTTTATTGTTTTTTTTCTATATGTACACAGGTATCCCTTGTGAATGAAGGGATGAAATGAAGTCTCAATCTCAATAGGACTTATATGAGAAATTTGACATTGAAATGTCATTTTTAAACGCCTATGAGCAGTAGTAATAAGTTACCAAACAGCTTCAATTCAGCTCCAATGAGTTTTAGACTTAATAAACATCAAATGTAGTAATCAGATTTTACACAGTAACACAATTTTGAAATGAGCTCAGCAGAATGAGATATTTTGAAATGAAGTTTTGCAGTACATTGTATGATGATAATGTGAGGAAGGCAAAGGGTATTAAGTGTTTGAAAAAAAAGTCTACTTTGGGTGGACTACGATTTACCAAGATATCTGGAAAATAACTAAATGATTGAGATGCATGCTGCCAGGTAATACCGTCTAGAATGATCATCATTCAGCTTATATGAACGGCTCTCCAGCCGTATTTTGTTTGACTGTGTCCCACAGAGCAACGACACAGCTCAAACATTAACCGGATAGGACGGATACCGTTTGTCCATCCTGTGAGCGATATGTGTGTTGAATTTATAAACCCTGTGTTCATTCACCGGGACTCCACACACACACATAGAAAAGAAGAAGGAGAAGCTTCCGCCTAGAGAAGGTGGGAGGTGTCAGGTGGTATGTGTATCCAGCCAATCAGGAGTAAGTGCGCATTGCGATCCTGTGCAGAAGGATTGTTTTATTAAAGGGTTGGTAGTGATCAATGGGAGAGTGGAGCTGTCCGCGGTGCTGAAAGTTACTTCATGATGGACTGCCCTTCAGCACTATGGACAGCTCCACTTTCATCACTCCCATTCAAAAACAATACACGAGCCTATATTCATCATAAAATATTAAATATATAAATTTTAAATCAGCTTCCAACTTTATAGTTGTTTAGTTTTTCATGGATGATGAGATGAGATATATATAAGAAAACGAGAACTTTACGACTCCAATGCAGCTGTGGCAAAGAAAGCCTTGTGAACGAACTGTGCAGCTCTGACTAAAATCCCACTACAAATACAAAAACATAACTCCAATATAGCCTAACAGCCCTAAGACTAAATTTGTTGCTGCTGCAACGCTGGGACGTGTGGATGATTGGGTTTCAGGCTTTGGTTTATGCCCCCACAGCTGCTCAATCTCGGGCAGTTGGCTGTATTTCCTCAGGGTGATATAACTCTTCTACTCCATTAATAACGCAGCCACCAGCGGTCACATCAATCTGTGGCTGCAGACACAGGCCCCGGTCATTTAAGTGCTACAGGCCTGCACGGTCACATGGTCGACGGCCAATGAGCTGAATGAAATCAGCACCTTGTAAATCAACGGTTGCAGGGTGTTTCCTGTGAAGTCGATAAATGGGAAATCAGTCAGGAATTTATGAATAGATTGATATGCGTTGTTTGCAAAAGCTAAATCACACCTGTGAGAATAGCATATCTTAAAGTGCTGAAATGTATTGGTGAAGTGATATGTAACCACAGTAGGAGAAAATACACCTTCTGTGTGTTTTAATTTATACTTTTAAATGTATTTATTTTTTATTCTGTTTGTGGCTACAGTTTCAGAAAGAAGTGAAGTAGTTTTTGTCAAAAGCTCGGCTCTGTTTGGTGTAAAAAAAAAAAAAAGTGCAGGTAGATCTCCAAATTTAAAAAAAAGAAAAGAAAAAAAAAGAGAGAGAGGCAATAATTCTGTAGTTTTTGTTGATTCTGATGAAATAAGGCTGGGCTTCACATCCCATGGTTGCAACCTTTTCATGACGTCGAGCCAGTTGTTTTGGTCCCCTCTGCCCAATCGGAGGATCCTCTCACATTCTACCGGAGCCGAAATGGGTCTATTCATGCAGCGGCACTGTCCTCCCGTAAGTACCATAACGCCCTTCGTCGGGTGCTCTGTGGTACCCGACTGCTGCTTTAAACAGCAGCACTGACATGGAAACCCCTTTGCAGCTGCAGAACGATTTCTTTCCAGAGCAGCAGTTCCAGCACTGTAAGTACCAGCACTACTGCGGGCGGGAGGATCGGCTCGTGAAGCAGCACGACCAATGCTGCACCTGCAATAACTGCACCTGCGATGCGAGAAAAAGCCTCGTCTTTCGCGGGACGTCGCCGACCACTGTGGGAACTTTAAGGACACCTTCGGAAACGTCTTCGAGGCAAGGTTGCCAGTACAGCGTCTGCGAGTTCACACCCTCTAGTCATGGTAGTTCATCCAGACATCATCATCCTCACCATCAGCAGCAGCATTGCCGCGATCGGCAGCGGGGCAGCCTGGGCAGCAGCCACAAAGACAGTAACTCCTACAATGAAATAGCCATGAGCAGCTGCAGATACAACGGCGGCGTAATGCGGCCGCTGAGCAACTTGAGCTCGTCCCGTAGAAACATACACGAGTTTGATTCCGAGTCCCAGCCTTTACAGCCCATCTCAGCCGCAGATGCGTCGGACACTCTAGTATCCAAGCCGGAGAATAATTCCACCACCCTGATGCCTTACGCATCGGGAGACGGAGGGGGAGGCTGCAGCCACAGCGGCGGTAAATCGGGTAAAAAGAAGAACCAGAACATTGGGGAAAAGCTCGGCCACAGGAGGGCCTTGTTTGAGAAAAGGAAGCGGCTCAGCGACTATGCTTTAATCTTTGGGATGTTTGGGATCGTTGTTATGGTTATAGAGACTGAACTCTCATGGGGAGCCTATGGAAAGGTGCGTATTTACCCAGAGCCCATGGCGCGCAGTCCCGTCTAGACCTAGAGTTAATTTAGTGGCATGCGACTGAGGGAGCGAGCCGTTTAAATTAAACAACTTCTGTCAAAAGTGTTAAAGAAAAACAGTCACTTTAGCAGCAGAAGTCTGAGCTTATTATAAAGTATACCAGTTAGTCACATTTCCAGTCACATGTAGGCCAGAAGGCCCACTGCTGTCCAACCATGAAGGGGAACCCCATAATACAAGAAGATATCATGTCAGCGTTTGTTGCAGTGCGCCTTACCAAACTGAATTTTTACTTACTTTTATGTGTAATTTTTGCCCAGATGTTTGTCACAGAAGTAACAGCTGCTTTACCATATAAGAATGTGATTTTATGTCATGATGCTGTGTGTTGTTTGGCTTTAGTGTTGTTGCTCTTTTCCAGGAGTCCCTGTATTCATTAGCTCTAAAATGCCTGATAAGCCTTTCTACAATCATTCTCCTGGGGCTGATTATCATATACCATGCCAGAGAGATACAGGTAATGTTGCAACACTTTCCTTATTCTTTAACTGATGTTAGAGGGTCATCTTACCATATGTCATCACATTTCATAAGTACTAATATTTAGCTATAAAAGTGCACTTTATATGATAACCAATAAGTTTAGCAGATTATTCCTTTAAGTGTTAGAAAAGATGTTTTTTACTGATTATCCATATGCTTGTGTAAGAAAGTGATTTCTCTGCAGCATGGGGCAGTGTAATTATTCATTGAAATTATATATGCAACATGAACATTTTGGATGGCTTTGACAACTTTATTTATTTTCACTTTTCATCATTCTTAGGATAAAAGCATCTCATGTTTGTTCTATAACTATAGTGTAAATAACACTGTAATTGCACAGAGGTTTTTGCACTGTAGATTGTAGTGTTTTGAAGCCACACTAATAGTTCATTATACATTTTGATAAGATTTAGAAACCCCTCACAGTGTTCAGTGGATGGATATAGATCGTCAAGCTCCCCTGAGACGTTTCAACACTTTCACAGTTTTATGACCCTGCCTCAGAGCATTGTTGCATTACTTACAGTTCCTCCTGCGCTTCAGCACTCGTGTCTTTGTTAAACAGCCACAAAATTAATGGCGCCACTTTCTGCAGGGTGAACGTATGTTTTCAGAAAGCTTTCTTTTCTTTTTTAATTAAATCAGCTTAAAAGGAAAACTTGAAAAGAAACACAGCTCAAGCATTTTTTATGCTGTTTAATCATGTTAATGGATTTTCTGACTTTTAAACAAGATGGTGATTTTTGAAAATGCCTTCAGATAAATTATATGAGCTGATCCATCTGTTTTCATCTTCATTCTTTTTCTCTATTAAGTCTTAGATTCAAGATGTAGAGTGGGCTTTTTGAGATACAAAAAAAAAAAAATGCCACATTTGGATAAAACATTAGGTTCTCATCTCTTGCATTAAAGGTTGAATTAGTCACAGTATATTCATCAGTCTTGTTGGTATATTTAGGACTTACAAGTCCCAGGGGAGTATCAGTCATTGAAATAGCCAAACAGTAAAACGTGTCGCCCCCTTCAGATGTCTCATTGTAAACCTTTCTTTATGAGGGATGATAGAAATGCACAGACATCATTACCATATTTCAATGCATAACAAAAGCGTTTTCATTTCCCTTGCAGACAGCTCCCAGTAGCTGTTTATAAATTAGAAAGCATACTGTAAGTTTGAATGAGTATCATATTCATTCTTCCCTCCCTCTGCCTCCACACCTTTTATTCTAATTCTGTGTAAATTAATCAATTCATAAACTGAGCTTTTTCACCTCTTGCTTGTACAAACTTTCCTTGATGCTAAATACTGTAACAATTCAGTTGTGACTAATATATTGCAAAGGCGCATTCCTCATCACGGCAGGTTTCATTTAGTTGAGTTTGATAACAGATTGTGTTGAATCGGTAGTCGTGCGTCAGTCCTAGGTTTACGGTCCCTGTTCACATTAAACCAGTGAAATGCTTAAGCACTGAATTATGCTACATAGTTTTGGTCACAGTTGACTGTATATTCCTATATTGTGACACAGAAACACAGGCGATGATACCCAGTTTTACAAAGTTTGAACCCTCTCTTTTACACATTAAAAATAGCTGTGAAGCAACATGATTTCCTTCATTCACAGATGAGCTGAAATGCTCCTTTTTGCTCTAAAACTAGCTTTTCTTTCCTTTCCTTTCATTGTCAGCAGCTGCACATTTGCCCCACAGCAAGGCTGCTCAGACCTCTTTGATCCAGACTCCTCTGACACTCACGTCAATATCCAAAACATGTTTCACCCTAGATAGCTCTCTCTTCACGAGGAAGACATTTTCTCCTTTGTTGACCTAGAAAACCTTATTAAGGCAATTGTTTGCCTCAGAGTTGATTACTGCAATGGACTTTTCACCACATATCCTCTCCATAGTCATTTATATACAATTTATTCAAAGCCTGAACACTCAAATGAATCAGAAAACATCATCACGTCACTGCAGTCTTAGTCACTCTTCGCTCTAAAGTTGATTATAAGGTCCTTCTTCTAATTCATCAAGTCCTTTGGAACAAACTAGCAGCCAGTTCCTGGAAACTTATTATTTAAATCAAGCTCATAGTGTTTATACTTCAACTTCCACCACACCAGCTGCTCCTTTCCTTCCCTGCCTAAGGGGCCTTTGTGCCTGTTGTTGCTAGTCTGTCATTACTTGGTTCTTGCAGGCTGACATATGCGCTTGCACGCACACACACACACACTCTAAATCTATCTTACTAATGACACAGACATGCACACACAGCAGCGTTGAAATGTGCGTGTTCCCTTCACATTTTCTCTGTGCTTCCGCTGTTTGCTGCTCAGTCCAGGCTTTTGTGACAAACTAATTTGATCAAAAGACGTCAACTGAAAAAAAAAAAAAAAAGTGATTTGAGTTCATGTGAAAATGTGATTTTGAAATGTGCCGTGTTGAATTTAAAGACCAGAATTCAGCCTCAAAGTGTGAAATATCACACATTGTCAGGTTGACACAGGGCTAAATGAAGACTGAAATGAACCCCCACAAATGAAAAGCCTAACTTATGATTTATTTTTGTCAGTGATAATGAGGTATGCAGGTGAAAATCTCAATTGTAAGTTGTCCAGAGTTCAATGTGACAACTTTCTTATGTTGTGTTTGACCAATAGACACTTCCAAACCTAAAGCTATTCAGAGATATTCAGTTCACATTGATATAAAACAGAGAAAGGCAGCAAAATCCTAACAAAGCAAACCCTGGGAGAAGCTGGAACAAGGGTGTTTGGAATTTTAGCAACCAAGAGTTATGTTCATTATAAATTAATCTCAATTAACCAAATAATTTTCGGCTTTGTGAAACACAAGATAACAGCGAAAAATGTCAATCGCAATCACACAGAGCTCAACGTGGCATCCTCAAACGTCTCGTCTGAGGATTTATCTTTTATGTTCTTCATACGTTTTTTACATTATTTTATCTGTTAGATAAATGTAGTGGAGTAAAATGTGCAACATTTCGCTCTGAAATACATTGAAGTACAAGTAGAAAGTGTTAAGTAGTTGAGGTCATGTACTTGGCTTTTTTTCCCCCACCACTGAGAAACTGGTGGAGTGTCCCTTTAAATTGTGACTCTCTGACCCTGAATTTCACTTAACCAAACACAAACCCGGTGACTATTTGACTCCGTTTTTATTTATATTATCACCTGGATGAAACATAGCACCAGAGATACTTTTAACACTCACACTGACCTCTGTTGTGCTCTTCAGTCTAATGTAAAATCCCAGGTTCACGACCCTCAATTTGTTTTTTGTTCAAACTGTAAATGAGGCCAAATTGTTGGTGATATTAGTGGAGTGCTTTCTAAAGTGCACTTTTCCATGTTGGAAATTTTGCTCCTGCAGTGAAATAGATTATGCATGCACATCCATGTGTACTCACAGATGCCTGTCAGATGCAGAGGCATAAGTCAAGATGATGAAGTATTTCTCCACCACTTCTAGCCCCTTAAAACTGATTTACTTGTCAAACTCGGTAAAGACTGTGCCCTCTCATTTTTACATGGTATAACAACAGGACGTCGGAGTGACTGAGAACTCGAAAGGTCAGGTCAGACAGGATAGATGTTGGACACTAGCTTTCGTTTGAATTGTTGAGGGACACATCTGCAGCGGCAGTGACAGGTGACACAGAACCAAGTGCATTAACAGAGGGAGACAGTGTGTCCATGTTTTGCTCAATGTCCTTAGGTTTGTACCAGCATGTATAATTAGGAGACATAATACCCTTCTTTGTACATACTGCTGTCATTCAAAATTCTGAAGCACATATCCTTTTATACCTCTCCTTCAAATGTTATCGGCCTGATTTAGTCCCAGTAATGTCTTTTGTTGACAGCTGGCGATCCGCCCGAGGAATTTTTAGACGTTTTTAGTTTAGTCGAGTTTGCTGTGTTGGCAGGCAGCGACTTACTGTACGAGTGGAAAGGGAGAGGAGTCTGAAGCTCCTTCCTGACTTTGATTTGTCATTGTCAAAGTCTGATATGAGCTATGAGCTGGGAGCATCTTCCTCGTCTCACGGCTAAGATGGTTGATGAATTCACCTTTTCCTCAAGCAGACAGAAACTGACATTTTGAAAGTTTTCTCTTCTTCTCACATCAAAGGCCTCTTGCCGAGGGGCATTTGTGTTAAGGCCATTGCTATGTCGCTGTACCTTGTGATGACAGTTCTGCTGAGTTTTCTCAAGCTAATGCAAAACGCTTTGGGGCCTGTTCTGTCTTTGATGTGTACTTTTGTGATAAAAGTCAGCACTGATGTTTCACAGTCGCCCAGTATTACATTTTACAATCTGCAGAAAAGATAAAATAACAACACATCGCTCCAACGCTGTGCCAGCGAATCCTGCCAAAGCCAAACTTGGCCGTGCTTGTCAGACCGCCCCTGGGTGGTGTGTATGTGTGAGAGATATGGTGTAACTGCAGGAGACGCTCTGCATTTCTCACAGTGAAATCTGTCCTCTACCTGAGACTCCAGACCGGAGTCAGATAACCACCACTGGCTGGTGACCTCAGTGTTTTCACTGAACATACAGGCTTTCAAGGGCAGAGACAGCCTCCCAAAGAGTTGAGCATCCTAAAGATTATTTATTGATGGCATTTACGAAATTGTGCTCTGCATGTGGCTTTAAACATGCAGCAAATTTTAGATTATTAATGTAGGCGACTTGGACACAACTGCGACAGTCTAAAGAAAGATTTATAAGAGCTTTTACTTTGGCGCAGAAAGGTTAAAATGACTTTGCTTGAAGAGAGGAATGTATATGCAAATGTGAAACTTAATTTCAGAAACAAAAGCAAACTGCAACAGCTTCAGATTTACTCAGCAAAGTGGCCTCTTAGTGGCTCACTTTGATATCATAAATAAAGCATTGCATTAATGTCTAATTGGGCTGAACCTCTCAACCTAATTCACTAATGAGATTGAGCGATTTCATTCTCAGTGACAAGATATATGTTCCCATCTCCACATTACACAGATTAAATATTGAGCTGGACTCCATTAGTTATATTGAGCGTAGTGAAACCAGTAACCAACCCAGCTAGCATCGCTGTTGAGCTCCTTGGAGACTGCACAGTATAGAGGCAGGACAAGCGGTAGGCGGGGAATGATCTCAGGACAAATTCAACTGCAGCGTCTCTCAACCTTACATAAATGAAACTGTCACATGACGAGCAGAGGACATGCACTCTTACTGATTCGACTGTATCTTATTATCCATCAAAAAACAAGCTGAATATCCAAGAAAAATCATCTGGATTTATCCTCATTCAAAATTAAACGCCGTAATGTTTGTTTTCTGAGATCTGTGGCACAATGCAGGAGTTTCATATATGTGCTTTTTTATTTAATGTCACTGTGAGGATACAGTGACGCCATTTTGGCCAATTGAGACTTAGTTTTAGGGTTGAGGTTAGGATGTGTCCCCACATGTACGGAGGGACAAACGTGCTTATGTGTCTCGGTCTGTGCATGTCTATATAATAAATGAGGGGCTATAAGGGCCACATAAGGCACATAAAAAATTAATGAAAGAAATAAAAGGGTCAGATATATCCTGTTTTTTTCCTCACCTTTCAGTTGAGGTATCTGGTCATGCAGATAGGTTTTGGTTTAAAATGTAATTAAATTTAATTAAATGTAACAGTTGTGTGGCTTTAGGAAAAAGAATATTACAACTCTTGGATAATTCACCACAAAATTATGTACAGAAATTCATGTTCCCAAGACAATGAGGCTTACTGACTTTGGTGATCCCCTGACTTTTCCTCTAGCGCGACCACTGCGTTGACACTTTTCGTGAACTTTGCGATGGTGCGAGCAGCACAGAGGAAATTCCATTCACTTCCACTGTGCTCGGGTGAGGGCAGCAATCTCTCTCAAAACCTGGACAGTAAAATGAGAAAATATATTTGTTGTAATTTAGATCCTTTAAGCGACTAACTCATCATTAATTAGTAGCATTTGTCCGTGCCCTTTACACTCTGATCAGTATTTTTCATCACATTCGTGTCAGTTTCAGCTTTGCTGATGCAGTTTGTGTGAGTTAGACAGATGTGATTTTCTGAGACCATACCCCCTTACTAGAATTTTACTAGAACTGTCTTTATTATTTATTGATTGTTTATCCTCCCTGCTTCAGTCAAAGGCAGTATTACAGGTTGACAGGGCTGAAAGGTGTGTTTGATTAAGGCATCATTTTTATTTTGGCTGTTGTGGAAAAATGATGGTGTCTCTGTGCACATAGCTTCTTGATTTATATATCTACCAAAATGCAATTAAACAATTGCTCACAAAAAATGTATTTGGGTTCAGATATTTTACGACATGTTTCTTGTTGCTTTGACAATCAGCATTTCATATGTGAATTTTGAAACTGCAGACTTCTAAGTTGCTTTCAACCTTTGTAGACATGTGTTTAGCTGTTAGTTCAATTTTAAAATCCCTTTTACTCGTGGTGTTTAAATTATTTGTCAGCCTCCTGTAACTAATTTAAAGGCTTCCTGACTCGTCAGCTTTTTCAATTTCCTGACTCTTCAGTGTCTTCCTCTGTAGCATATTCTGACGTGATGTAAACCACACAGTTTAATGTTTTTTCCACTGGAGATGGTTCCCCCACCTCTCTGTCATAACTGCTGGTTCTGCTGCTAGCATGGAATATTTGATGCTCTGAGGTAAAGGGCCCTTGAGTATTGTATTTCAGGTCATCCATTACCATAATTGCTTTTACCCACCAAGTAGGCTTTCCTTATGCAACCTGCGTTTAAATGTTTAATTACATTGTTTTGAGGTAACAAACTTTGTAACTGCTTTTGACAGGACAGGTTTGTTGTTTAAAATGTAAAATAAAACGCAGCTTGTGCTGTGTGCAAACAATAGATTTAGCTGCTTTCAGAGACCTAATTCTGTAAGTAAGAAACCGTGGCAGAGTGGAGTCACAGCTTGCGTTTCCATGTCTACATTACACTCACTTGGAAAGCTGAACAAGACGAGCTGTGGTTAGAGTTACACACTTCTCTGACACATGTCAGTTTGTTAAAGGAGCTCGGTGTCACTCATTTGATATGAACAACTGCCTCTGAAAATTTAATCCATGTGTTTTCTGTGTTTGGGGGAAACTTTGATTGTAGCTTTTAAATAAATATAAATGAGCTGCGGAACCTTTGTGGGGCAGTTGTGCCGTTTGTTCGGGGACATGTGTTAGCTGTAGCTTGCTCTGTTTATGTTGTTATGTGTCAGATCACTGACAGCTGATATTTCGTGTACGGTGGCTGTTGGACATATAATTGGCTCAGAGGCTCTAATGAGTGCACAGTGTTTGCTATTGTGGGTTCAGTGAAGTTTGTGTGTTAAAGCCTTTAAAGCTGTCAAACTGTAGTATGTGGAGCATTCATGTATGTCTGGGTGAAAAGTTGCAGCGTACAGCATTATTGATTTTCTGTGTGCTTTCTTTGTCCTTGAGTTGAACATGTTGAATGGGAGCTTTCTTTTCAATGTGAGAAATATGACTATTTCAGCGATTCTATTTTATGTAACATATCAGTGCTAAATTTACAATCTAGGTCACTGATCCCATTAGCCCTCCAGAACTGGGACAGTTTTTTACTTCTATAATGAGAAATTCCAAATTAAACTAAATGGAGACTAGTTGGCAAGATGCCGAGTCGTGATGTGTGCCTCCAGTGTGTGCTGAGCATTTTATTTCTCATAGAACTAAAACTGATGTTTGACTGATAAATCAACATATCAAGTATATTTTATACTTAAGCAGCCAAGGGACTGCATGAAAATTATTTGGGTGTGAAGGGGGCTGAACTTTATGTTTGACTGAACTTTATGTCTCAGGGTTATTTATATTTGGCTCGGATCTTGCCTTTGACATTAAATATGGCAACACCCACCCCTGTAAATTTAAGCCCTAATTCAAGCTTAATATTTTAATGAAACAATTTTTACATACCTAAATCCCAGATAAGGAGTTGAATTTGAATTTCATAAATTATGAAAAACCTGATAAACACACGTTGCATTTTGTTTACCAAGCACTCCAGCTGCTTTCTATTTCTGAACCAAGAGTTACTACACAGTCATTACCAGTGTTACTGAATAAGTGAAAGGGGCACATGCAGGCGAGGGGCTGTTGTTCTGTAATGATACAGAATAAAGGGAAGGCAACACTTTACAGAGATAATGTTCAATCACTACATCCACTGTTTCTCAAATCTGACATGTTGGCCGGGCTAGAGACTAGAAAATGAAGTCCTGATGCAGAGACATGATTGTTGTTGCTCTACATATGGCAGAATGGCCTTCGAGCCTCTTGCAGTAAAATCTGCAAAAAAGGATGAAATAAAATATAAATCTGGGACATGAAAAATTTAGATCTCCTCTTGCTCTCCCAAAAATTTCAGACCACCCTCCTTTCAGCAAAAATGAGGAAAATAACTTTCCTCCCCATTTCCTTTCCACCTCTGCCCCTATTAATTTCTGTACAGTCCTTAAGTTTAAAAAATGTATATTAAATTCTTCCTCACTAGTCTTCATGGGTAATGAAAACAAGTATTTGTGGAGCACACAAAAGTCACTGAAAATCCCAAACTGCACACTTTAAAGATGAGCTGAGCTGACAGATGAACTGACCTGAGCACAGTCCCGGTCGCAAGGATGCTAAACTGTAAGCAAAAAACATTGTATGTAAATATTCTGATTTTAAATCCTAAGATGTCACAGGACATCGTATAATTGATTACCAAGCATATGAGGGAGGTTTGTGACAAAATGTAATCATGTGCAGTTTTTCTTTCCTCTCCTTTAGAAAGGCTTCTGCTATCATAGCAAAAAAACAGCCACGAGGAAACCTCACTTATTTTTGCTGACAGCAACATTTTGTGGAATATCTACTGCCAGTTGTGATGGCCTGTACACAGGCAGAGGACACTGAGGTGATTGAGCGGAAAGAACCGGAGCAGCTGTGGAGGAATATCAGTGTGGCGTGTCAGAGAGAGGAATTATTTGACAAATGTAGGGGAAGCTAATACAGTTTGATAGTATTTAATCTGCAACACGCACCGGTACCTGTAAAGCTCTGTGAGAGGGGTAAGACTGAGATAGTGTATCTAGAGGCATGATCAGGGATCACTGTGAATTAGCTGGCGATGGTGGTCATGGGCTGAGCCATTAGCTCAGGGTGAATACACCGTGCAGTGAATCTTTTGAGAGAAGATGACTGCAGATTGGATTTAAAGTGATGAAGAGGAGGGAGGGGAAGAACAAGAGGAGGGACCAGCAGCAGCAGCAGCAGCAGAGGTGACCATGTGAGGAAGCTACAGTGAATGACGGAGGATGAGGTGGAGAAGAGTGATGAGGGGTGTTGAAATTCACCCACGCTGAAATCCCCAGTGAAATGGCCTACCTTCTGGTCGGGGTGGCCAGGCGATCGGAACCTAATGCTAATG
This sequence comes from Seriola lalandi dorsalis, assembly GCF_002814215.2. Classification (NCBI taxonomy): domain Eukaryota; kingdom Metazoa; phylum Chordata; class Actinopteri; order Carangiformes; family Carangidae; genus Seriola; species Seriola lalandi. The sequence continues at coordinate 169,034 of NW_019525250.1, forward strand.
TGGAGGTGGCAGATGTTCTCATCAGTATAACGCTTTGAAGTTGAAAATGCCACTGCATGCTGCTAATCTAACACTTATTTTTCTTATTCAGGGAGTCTGAAAACAATGAGAGAAACAGAGTAAGGGGGACATACATGGCAGAATTCAGTCCCAGAGTAATAGTCACACATGTGCACACATACTATTAAGCTTATTTAGTACAAATTGCATACTTTACATTAATTATTGCCATTAATTGTAGAATTTTAGAATTTTTAATTATTTTGATTAGGTCTGCAACAAATTGTTTTCATTATCCATCTGCTGATTCATTGTTTAGTCTGAGATGTCCATCATAACTTCTTGTTTTGATCAAAAGTCCAAAACCCAAACATATTCAGTTTACAGTGACAAAGAGAAGCAGTAAATCCTCCAAGTTGAGAAGCGGGAACTAGAGACTGTTTGGCTTTTTTCACAATTTTTAGAATGCCTGAAATAATTAATTGATTATCAAAATACATCGATTAATCAATTAGTCAGCTCACATTTTGAGTTACTTTCTGCCTTCCAGAAAAGCTGTTACAGACTTGAAACTTGAGGTAGGTAATTTATCACAATGGTTTTCTCACCATACAGACATAAATATGAAAAAAATGGTTACTACAAGGCAGGAAAACCACCTGAAAAATGAAAACACCATGGTATACTTTGGAAAATGCATTCTGAAAAAGAAATATTTCAGTCTTTCAACATTCATCCCATACCCTTATATCATGGTTCATTCGTTCAAGAACATACCGTCCGCCCTTTATCATATTAGTCATTTTTTAATCTTTTTTTTTTTTTCTCCAAATGTTCTGAGCACAGTTACTTGAATAAATTTTATACTGTGGAACATGGTCAGAAATACTGTGTATATAATATATATATATATATATATATATATATATATATATATATTTATATAAAAGATTTGTCTAAAATGGAGAAGAAATTACTATGGTCTAAAAAGTGTGATTCAAAAATGTGATTTAATGACCCAAGGCTATTTGTGACTTATTGTTTAATGGGTTTAATGATTTCCTGCAGCTTGCTGTGTCACCATGATGAAAATGTTAGCCTCACTGTGCCCTTTCCTTACAGTTATTTATGGTGGACAACGCAGCCGATGACTGGAGGATAGCCATGACATATGAGCGCATCTTCTTCATCTGCCTGGAGATCCTGGTGTGCGCCATCCACCCCATCCCAGGGAACTACACCTTCACCTGGACCGCACGCCTGGCCTACTCCTACGTGCCATCCAAGACGGATGCGGATGTAGACATCATCCTGTCCATCCCCATGTTCCTGCGGCTGTACCTCATCGCTCGTGTCATGCTGCTGCACAGCAAGCTCTTCACGGACGCCTCATCCCGCAGCATCGGTGCACTCAACAAGATTAACTTTAACACACGCTTTGTGATGAAGACCCTCATGACCATCTGTCCTGGCACTGTGCTGCTGGTCTTCACTATCTCGCTGTGGATCATTGCTGCATGGACTGTGAGAGCTTGCGAGAGGTGCCTGGATCAGTTTCTCACGCTATGCTGCGCTGCTCAGCATGAAACATAGATAAGGAGTAAAAATAGATAATGTACACACTTCTAAGCTCAGTCTGTGTCTGAGCATTAAGATAGAAAGATTTACACACAGTGTAAGAAAAGATTATAGCCCTACGGTACTCTGAAATTTAATCTCATAACCTACATTGGATTAAATCCTAATTCTTTCTTCTTTTTTTAAAATAAGAATTAGTCATTAGAGAAGCTGAAGTGCATCAGTTTCTGCAGGTGCTTTAAGGTTGGTCAACCTGTTGTATTTATTATTTATTACAGGTACCACGACAACCAGGACATAACCAGCAACTTTCTAGGAGCCATGTGGTTGATCTCAATCACGTTTCTTACCATTGGATATGGGGACATGGTCCCTAACACATACTGTGGGAAAGGAGTCTGCCTCCTGACTGGCATTATGGTGAGAAAAGCAGACTTCAGTTTTTTTTCTTTGCCAGCTTGTGAAACTGTTGAAAGACAGGAATACAGGAGGCCTTATCATTCCTTTGACTAATATGCTGCTAATATTCAATGACAGGAAAAAATAGTGGCCAAGCAAATGAAATAAGTAAAAATCCACATTGTGCAATTGTGCCTGTCCATTCTTGTTATTTCACAGGGTGCTGGCTGCACTGCTTTGGTGGTGGCTGTGGTTGCAAAGAAACTGGAATTAACCAAAGCTGAAAAACATGTCCACAATTTTATGATGGACACCCAGCTAACAAAAAGAGTAAGTGAGCACTCCACATTAAGTTATTTGACATCACAGATATCCCGCATTCTTAACCAAACATGTCCTTTTTTTGGGCACCTTAGGTGAAAAACACAGCTGCGAATGTTCTCAGGGAGACATGGCTCATCTACAAGAACACCAAACTGGTGAGGAAGATGGACCACGCCAGAGTCAGGAAGCACCAGAGGAAATTTCTCCAAGCCATTCACCAGTAGGTACCACGCCATTAACCCTGATCTCGCCAGTCATGTCGGTTTAATATCTTCTTATCCAGCAGTGTATTTACATGATTCACCAATGCTACACGAACCTGAAATCTGAATTGTTTGACACCTGTAGCAAAAATATTTTGCTCATACCATTGCAAGATCTTTGTGTATCATGACCATGTTTCACCTGGCTTGACTAACTTTAAATTTGCAGATGTGGTAAAGAGTTGGCCTGTTGATTCAGCATCGAAACGAATGGTAAAATATGCAGGGGACTAAATTTATGCAAATATTATTCACTGATACACTAGAGGTTCTTGTAATTCATTTATTTTTAAACAGGCTAGGAATTGCCAGCATGAAAGAGACATATCTTATCTGTGTAAAATGGTGTTTTCTCTGAATGAGATTTGGAAAAAATTTCCATTTTCCCAGAGTTACTGCGGAAACAGTGAATTTTTCAGCAGCCACAGTTTCATAGAAGTATTCCCGAAAAAAAACAATAAAACAACTAATTTTACCTTGAAATATTCCAGAGTTACAGAATTCACAGCAGTATGATATTGATCTCGCTCTCTTTACCCCCTCTCTCTCTCTCCTCTTGCTGTCAGATTGGCTTTTGTGTGTCTCTCACTGTGAGTCAGATGTCAGGCTGACCTCAGGGCTGATACATGTGGGTTTCTACTTTTCTAGCGGCTGGTCAGACACTTACCTGTCAGCTAGTCTTTTAGTGCATCCCCAAGGACCCCAAAAGTGCTATCTAACTCCAGTATTGATCTTAGCCTTGCCTCATCTCGTTTTTCTTCAACCTACAGTGCTTACATGCACACCTAATCTGTGGCGTGTTTCAGGAACTGGAACTCAGCTCCGTGCTGTATTAAAAAAAAAGTAACTAGATGCACAATGACTTTATTGTTATGTAGCTTTATGCTCAAGTAAAATGTCCCTTTTTTATATGTTTGTTTCATATGCTTTCTGTGGTTTTATGTATGTATATGGGTCTTTGTGCTCTCCTGTGTACAACTTTGATTTGCTCATGGATCTTTTGAACACACATTTATGTTTGAAAGACATTAGGATGTGTAATTACAAGGTAGAGAATCTCATAAACTGTCTGCTGCTGCAACCCGCATCCAGATTTGTGCCATTTAATAGTCTTTTGTCATGGTTGCTTTGTCAAGTCATTATGTCCTTGCAGGCGATTTGCAGCGGTGGTGACAACGTCTCATGTCCACCTCTTGTTCTCTAGGACAGCCTAATAAGGGAAATCCCTCTGAGCTAAAGCTAAATCTATAAAGAACCAGATTCGGTGGGAAAAAGTCACGTCCAGCTCTGTGCGCAAGGACAAATACTCAGCATGGTTTCAGCACTGTCCTCTTATAAAGATTTTCTTTTGTCTCATGACGTAGTGTGTTTCACAGGCCTTATCTGAGAGAGTTTTAAGTGTTGCCTGCAGCCAATGTGCTGGGTGTGTGACACAAACTCGGGATTGAGATGAATGTAGGACAGGAAGTTGCCTGACAGCGAGCAGATCGCTCAAGTGGAGGGCTGGAAAAGGCCTACAGCTGTCCTTGACCTGTCATGAGGCGATATCAAACATCAAATCAGATATCATCGTGCCGGTTTCCTCTGGTAAAAGCTGCAAGACCGCGTGTGAAACTCACTCAGACATCATCATCACTCACAGCAAAGGATATGAGGTGTAAACAGTTGTTAAATGGCACCATAGACGCTTTGAGGCACTGTCTGTGTTGGTGAACACTTATAGACGTCACGTTAACAGGAAGGTTGTACTTTGTATATTTCTGATAACCAGCACTAGTGTAGAGAAAAGGGATTAGACTTGGAGAGCGAGCTAAGCTGCAGCTACAAGAAACAGTCCAAACATCGCAAGATAACACACAGGTTGCAGGAAGAAGTAAGTCAAGCAAATATGGTTGCTGCTGTTCAGACGTGAGGCGACAGAGAGTATAGAGATGAGGGGTTACAGCAGCCAGTCCTGAGCAAACAGATTTTGCCATCTGAATATGTTTATATGATGTTGTAATAATTCATTTGTCTACTTCATGTTTCCTTTTTTTCCTGTTTGTGTCAACACAATGAAAATAGAGCTCGAAAGTAAGTCTTCGCCTCACACGTAGATACAGACCTGTTGTGTGCATGCTAACGAGAGCTTGTCCTTGAACCCAATAATGTGACTAAAAAAATTACACTCCTTCATTTGATAAGTGAAATTCATGCCGCAAAAAAATGTTGTTTGCAATGACTGAATTGTTTCACACGACACAATCTTAATTTTGCCAGATAAATTCATTTAAGGTGCTACAAAGGTCTTTTGTTTGTTTTTTTTATTAGATGACTGTTCAACTGAGTAGCCTGTCAATTTTATAAAACACACCACAGTCTCACATTCAATCTTCAGCATTTTGTGTTGCAATCACAGCTTTAAATAACCAGCACAAACACCCTTTAGACGTTATTATTCAGTGGACCAATGCTGCACATTGTGAACACACCCACAAATGCATATTAAGTGAATTTCAATTATCAGTGATGGAGGGTGTTTTTCTTTCCATTTCTGCATGGATGTGATGAGAATTTGATCTTTAATCAGAAAGCCACTGATTAAACTCCAATCAACTGTGCTTTCACTTACCGAAGGATGACGACTAGAGCTCTACAGGAGGCAGACCCGCAGTAACACAAGTATAATATTTATGATATCCCTCAAGTCATGTTATACAACTTATGTCATGCTCATACAGATCAGGGCTCAGGGTCATCTTTCGGCGTGTGGAACCATTGTTACGCCTGTTACTACATCTGCAGCCACATTTCCTCCATTTCTCTGTTGGATGACACTTTAGCAAAGACACTGATCCGGTGTTATCATGGCTGGTAAACAGTATCATAAGAAGGACATTGAGCTGTCATGCATCTCTGCCCTAACAGGAATAAGCAAAATTAGCGATAGACACAGCTGAAACACTCCTGAGGTTATCTGTTTGGTGCATTTTACCACACCACAGGCAAGATGTTGCAGTATGTGTTAGGCCACAACAGCTGTTCAGTCAAGCGTCTCGGTCGGTACAGCTTCCCTGTGGGAACGCTGTCCCTTCCCAACCACAAGGTTGAAGTGGGAATCATAGCGAGACACAGGAGAGTGAGTGCTTGTTAGCTCAGAGATCAGTGGATTGGAGAAACGGGAAAGTGACCTGAGAGGAAGGTCAGGGTAAAGCCTCCGAGCAATCCCGTTTGTGCCTGAGAGGCTGCAAACTGTGACTGACGGCATGAAGCTGTCAGCAGGGACGGACAGGAATAAAGAAAAAAGAAAAGGGCTGCAGAATGTTCACCCTGTCCATTACACCCGAAGAAAAATTAGCATTTCTTTCCACAATGAGGTAAACGGAGGTCATGACAAAAGAAAGCAAGTCGGGAGGGTAAAAAATATGGCACAGCACTAACTGAGATTGCCTTAACAGATTTAGTGGGGTATTGAAAAGCTTAGCGTAGCCGTTTTCCCCTGATGAATAGCAAGCAGATTTAGAGTGCCCATTCAAAAGCAGAGCTGCCCATGAGGAGTGATTGACTGAGGGAAAGAGACATATAGACTATAAAAGACAGGGCATGTATGCTTCCTTGTCGTGACCTCAAGCTGCCCTCCACTTCGACCTCATTTGACAGCTATTGGTCATCCAACTGTGAAATGTATATTTCTAACAGGTCTTACATCAAGTGCAAAACCATTTGACATTGGATATCTAATATCTTTCATCATTTTAGATAGACTACTTCCTTCTTTTTTTCTTTCATTCGATCACTTGAATAAGAAAAGTGCTGTTTTACAATAGTATTCTGCACTTGTCTTTAGAGTCTGCTCTGTATGAAGCATTTCGGTCTTCAGCTGTCAGGACATCTTTCCTTGCCTGTAGTTTTCTGTAGTGACTCCTGTGGCACCCTCTGTTGGTCTAACCTGTCATCTTCGCTCCACATCTGCCTGTCTTCAGGAAACAGAGAAATGATCCTGCATTGCATGAGAATGGGTGTATATCGGCTAATTAGCAGACTCCCCAAGGGCCCCTGAAATCCCTTCTCGATCTTCATCACATACAGGACCTAATGATCACCTCACACCGCATTCATGGCTCAGTTAGTTATAGTTTTTATTATTATGATTTTTTTATTTTTTTTATTTTTTTAATCAAAATCTAAAATATTGGCAAACTTGCCATCTTGATATCATTCTGTTATTGTGCCCAGTGTAATTTAGCATGCGTGGGTGAGTCAGGGCAAAAAAAAACCCTCTTTAATATCCTGAGACCACGTGTGGTCGACACTCTACAATACTGCACAGTAGCTGTTTTTGAGCCCCCTGAGAGAATGAGTAAAACAGGCTGTAGGAGCTTAATCAAACAGGAGATGTGAATTATTTAAGCATGTTGTATGGAGTAGGCAAGTTATTTTATGCAGACTTCTGGTTGCTAAAAAAAAGTGGGCCATATCGCAGGTTATTTAATCTCACAATTTAACTGTCACTGGGAAAATAATGTCCTTTATGAATTCTTAGAACAAGCTTTAATCAACAAACAAATTGTGAAAACTTCTCTCATTTCTGATGTCATGTTTTTTTAATGTTTATACAGGAAAGTCTCTGAAGGAAAACACTTTATAGAGAACAGTGTTTGTTATCTGTGGGTTTTTAAGTGATAACAAAAATTCACAGAACTACGAAAAAAGAGAAAAGTTGGTTTAACCAGAAGGCGAACTTTAAAAGGTACAAGAGTTCTTTGTTACTTTAGTATGGTTGTATGTATTGGTTGGTAGGATGTAGAGCTGGTCTCATTCTCCTCAGTGGCAGCTCCCCCCTCCCCCCTCCGTGGTCTCCTTTCCACTTGCATGCAGCTCAACCAAACAGACTGACCCTTGCAATCCCTGCATTCTCTACACACATCTTGTGCATGAGGAGTGTTCTTCATGTGTATGCCTTTGTGTGCGCACAAATTTAAAAATGATTTGAAAAAAAAAAAAAAAAACTTCTGATAGCGTTAATTTATTGGGTTCTGAATGGTCTTGTGTTCAGATTGAGAAGTGTTAAAATGGAGCAACGCAAGCTGAATGACCAAGCAAACTCACTAGTGGACCTTGCTAAGGTAAGCTAGACTAACAGTCTACTGCTGCATTGTACATTAGGATAGACAACTATCCTCATAAGCTTCATTCCTTTGTGTGATTGAATTCAATGCATGCTGGTTCACTCGCTGAATTAGTTGTGTTTTCTAATACAATCAAAGTCTACAGGTGTCAAATAAACAGACAGGCTTTTCAAAAGGTGATTAAAAATAAATCTGTGTGATAATTCTGGTTCACCTAAGCTTTGGATCCTTTGGGTATGAAATAATAACTTAATAAATTTTCTTTCACAGTTCAAATTACTATCCCCAGGACATGTTCGCCTGAAAATTACTAACAAGACTCACTTTTGTCTATGCAAAAACCAAATGCAGTTTTTCACTTAATGCATTCTCTAATATTTGTCTCCAGATGCGCTAAACAGAAGTTGACAAACCTTAGGGAAAGACCAGGCAGAACGCCAGCCTGACACAGCAGAAACAGTAACCTGGGAAGGGAGACACACTGTGATCTGATGATTCAGCCAGAAGTAAAGGCAGAGAAAGAAAGGAGAAGAAGGCAGAGGGCTTTGACATTCAAAAGTACACCACAGTCAAACTGGATTCAGGCCAGCGTGCCATGAAAGGTATTAGTTAATATTGCCCAATCACCTCCTGCTGTAAAACAGTAGCCAGAGCCAGGATGTGACATTGGATAAGGTGGCTTGTAGCCAGTGCCACTCAGCAGCCTCTTTAATCATTGTTATAAGAGTCCGACGCCATGAGAGGGCAGTGTAGCTCTTCGTGCTCTCAGTGGAAAGATGGAGCTAAATAGAGCTGAACATATCACTGGCAGCTGCATTGCCTCTGCAGTGCAATGTGAAATTCCTCAGATCACAGTGTTTCCCCTTAACTCATTATCTCCTTTACAGTCTAATATAAAATGTGGTTTCTCATTTAAATGATGCAGTTTTTTCCCCACAGCATCGTCTTCACTTTTGCTTTTCAGGCTGAATTACATGTCCTCAAATTGCAAAATTGCTCACTCAAGCTGCTGTTTGTAACAATCTCTGCACTCTCCTCTCTCTTTTTCTCCCCTTCTCTTGTCCACAAATAGGTTGATAGTGTCTGGTGTTGACAGGGGTTGAAGTGGATCTGTAATAACCGCATATATTCTTGCTCCATCAGTAACATCCTCTGTTCATGATATTTGTTTCCTCGTGGTGTAGTAGGCCTCTTTTCTTGCTCTCTAACATTTTATGTCATCACTATTTATCGTGTTCATGTTTCATTTCATGATTTACAGATGAAGCCTAGACTTGGTTTAGTTCAGTTCTGCATGTAGACCCGTGCCTAGCAGCAATGAAATTCTCCGTCAGAGGAAGAATAACATGTGTATAAGATAATATATCATACATGAACAGTTTAAATGCTGAATTTCATTTCTAATCCACAGAAAAATCTTCACAGAAATAAAGTATTGGATTAGTGTTGATGTAAGTAATACAACACAGTGAAAGCCTTGTTTCCACTAGCTGTCAGGCTGAGCAACGTCAGTACTACTTTAGTCCTCACTGATTCACATAAACAACCTATCCCATTATTGCTGCCTCAAATCAGAAGAGGACAAGGTAAGTGATGGATGGTATCGCCTCTACGCTGCCAGGGATTATTAGTCCTCTGCTGAATAATACCTTAGAAACCGCCCTCCAGCAGCAACACTCCTACTCTTTACCCAAGAAGTGACACAGATTCAGCGTGTGTTGACTATTTTTTAACACTGAACCTCGGTATTAAAAAAAAAAAAAAAAAAAATCGTAGCTGCACTGTATTTTTAAAAAGTCTGTGAACAGATGGTTGATGCATCAAAAGAGCAAAAAGCTTCATGCAAAGTCAGCAGGCACCTTTTCTGTCTCCTCAAGGTCATAGACTAATGTACTCTGGCATGATTATGAACTCTCGTTAAGTGTTCATATAAAGTCAGCCCTTCTTTAGCTAGCAGGAAATGTGCTGGTTCTCAAGGTTGTAGCTACTGAGCATAAAAATAACTTAACCTGATGATCCTCTGTTCTTATTTTAAATGTGGGATTGACTTTTCTGCTTTCAACCTCTGATCACCCAAAAGTAGAGGACAATGGGACAGTCTGCTGGGAAACTGCAGCCACCAAAATAGATAGACGGTACTATAATAGACGCATTTACCTTGACTTGTAAAATTTGATTCCTCAGGTTGGCTGGGTTTTCATGTTGATAACTTGAGGTTTATTTTTCAGCTCTGCCTTAATCAATACCCATTTGCCTATATTTAAGTTGTAAGGGGCTCTTGTTTGCTGTTATTATTTCTCCTGTTCCTACTGGGGCATGATGACATGCCCTCTTAGAGCTATTTCAATATACAGTACGTGATGAGGGACAAAAGCCACAGTCCTTCAATGCAAAAATGCAATTAAAAGTTCATTCAAACTTAATATGAGGTCTCAACACTCTGGTTTAGTTAAATATCCCGGATATCCACCATAGCTTTTTTTAGTACAAAATTCTGTTTTTATTTCACTTGCCCTATGTTTCGGCATAGCAAGAAAATACAGGTCACCGAAGACCAAAGACGATATTTTACTAAAAACACAGTAACTCTGGAGGAAATGATAAGTTCTGTAGAGATCGTCACTCCCACTAGATGTTGCACGAGACCACCAACAACTCAGACCAAAACAAACACTTCTTCAGCCACAATCCTCCCTCCATTCATGTTCTCATTCAGCCAGGTGATACAAAGCCCAGTGAAAGTGGCCACTAAACACACAACAAGAGGCACAACTGAATAAAGTTACCCTGTGTACACGAGAGACAACAACAACAAGCCAGCCACAATAATTAGCCCACGTTGACATTGCCGTGATATGCTCCACAATAATGCTAGTAGCAAGCCAGCTGGCAACACCAACATTTGCCAAACGAATTCATAATACTTGTTGCAGCAAGTTAGCTAATGTTATCGTGGCTTCTGTAGCTGGTCACGACTGAAAACAGACATGTAACATTAAATAGCCATAAAGTTACTTACACATCGACGAGAAGAAGAGCCAGTTCCGAGTCTAGTTGGAGCCTTTAGCAGCTAGTAGGGGTCTCAATCTTGGTACAGCCATATCGGTATTCCTCCACAGTTGGACTGGGAAAGAAGTTCAACCTTGGACTTATACTGGGACCGTCCATACGAATGAGGAGCCGGTAAAGATACTAACTAAGCAGGTAAAAACTTTAAAACTTTGTGGATGTTTTGAAGGTCCACCAGCTGGCCGAGATTTGAGCTGGTAGGTCCCACGTGCTCTGGTCTTATCTCTTTCTTTGTTAGAGGCCTTTTTAGCTGAATAAGTGGTTTCTGCAGTGGAGGAAACTCTGGAAGATGCTTTCACCTGAATGCTGAGTACTGTAGTGCCATCTAACCTGTGGGCGGTCCCTGCGTATTTGTAAAGGTGGGGAGTGACTGTGGACTTATAGTTTAACTGGAGGGACTACATGCACTAACACGCACGCGCCATTCCGCATACCAAAACCAAGAACAGAGAAACTTTATAAAAGAAAGAAAGATTATAAAACACACCGAGGGGATGTGACTTCATTCTCTGCTCAGGGCGCCATTACTCCACTATATTTTTTACATTGAAAATTAATTGCTGCTGAATTATTGTTTAAAATATTGTTTACAGAACCTTTACCATGATTTGTCAAACTGAGATTGAGATTGATTATTTTCATTTTAACTTTACAGTGCATTTTACACAGTGACTGTGGATTTTGTTCCCCATCACTCACACTGAAATTGCTTCAGAAATTTAAATCTCAAGGCAACAACTGCAATGACCAATAATGCTTGAAATTAAAAAAAAAAAAAAAAGTTTAGGCTATTGAAAAGATACGAATGTATTCATTAATAATTTTTCTGTCAGACAATGAACAGTTGTTAATGGACTCTCTAAACATTTACATTTTTCTGCCGTCTGAACAGGATATGTTGAGGAGTGAATCTTTTAATGTGAAGCTTCCTTTCCTCTTCTTTTCAGAATAATCTGATAACTCGCTTTCAGCTGTACATGTACTGACGTATTGAAGAAGCTTGTGTTTTTATCTGTAAACTGTTTGCTAATACTGGACACATATAGCATTTTCAGGTTGTCCATAAAAAATAACAACAAATTGGAAAATGATCATGTTAAGTGTGTCTCCTCTCCCTTGTTCCAGACTCAGAACATCATGTATGACATGATATCGGACTTGAATGAGAGAGGAGAGGACATGGAGAAGAGGATTGCGTTGCTGGAGACAAAGCTGGAGACTCTACTGAGTAACTTGCAGGCTCTGCCAGGACTCATCAGCCAGGTCATCAGCCAGCAGCACAGGGACTTCCTGGAGGTTCAGCTCCAGCCTTATGACAAACACAGCCCTGAGCGCTCACAGTCAGTGTCCCGACGGAGGTCGTCCTCCACAGCACCACCCACCTCCTCCGAGAGCAGCTAGAGTCCAAGGGGAATGCCTCCACTGAAGACTTTTGCCATCATATGGCCAAGTTGCATTTATCGTAAAGCCTTATGGTTTCAATAAGTATTATCCAAATTCTGATGACAGAATCCAAGATACTGGGGACAATGCATTTTAATGGATAACTTCATGCTGTTATTTGTTTTTTATTACCTCAAAAGATGTTGTTATCCTTGCTCTGGTGACAAGACCTCAAATAATGGCGCTTCCCTCGGTAAAAACTAAAAGGCCTATCGATGGGGCTATGATAAGAACTCTACTCCATCTCTATGCAGAGGTAGCCAGTTTTAGGTGGCAAGGTTACCAAGTGTGAAACTATTGCACTAAAATAGTGCTTCTCACAGACTTTGTGCTTCTGCGGGCTTGATTCAGTTGCCGTGTTCCTCAAAGCAAACTGAGAAACCACTGAGAAATCAGTCAGGGAGAATGACAGTGATATTGAGGAAAAGTGCTGTGTTTGATGGCCTGGAGTGAACTGATAGCAGAAGGCAGATGAAAATCACTCCTACACAGTGTCACTCAGAGATAACTTAAAAAGCTTGAAATGAGGGAAAAAAGCATATATCTTTTAGGTTAGAAACAGCATCAACTATAGTGGTTTTCTTTTTGCAGAGTGCCCCTGTAGAATGACTATTTTTGGGGCGACGTTGCAAATAATTTAATCCTCTAGTCAAAATGAATGCATTAAAATCTGTACTTGCACTTACTTTTTAATCAATGCACTTCAATGCTGACTGACATATGATATAAAGATGCGTTGCTCATTAAAAGAAGAACATTTGAGATGTTTGGGCATGGGTTTATTATTGTCAGTTCTCAAGTTGTGGCCAGTGTTGATGAATCAAGTCAAAGCCCTTTTTCTGTTTTTCACAAAGAAGCATTAACTTAGACCTGCAGAGGTCTACAGAAATGTACTGAGTGATCACAAAATCAGTAATTAGCCCTTGTCTTGCTGTGTCTCACCTCC
>NW_019525250.1:183412-230618 GCF_002814215.2 Seriola lalandi dorsalis
AGAAGCACCATCAGCAAAAATACAAGTATCAAAAGTATAAATACTTGCAGAAGAATGATCCCTGTGACTTTAGCTGTAACTAGACCAGCTGCAGAAATAAAATGTTGCTTATCCTTTGATAACATTCTTATAATGGGACATATTTGTATAAATATATCTCTTTATATGACATTATAATTCTGTTACCAATGCATTTTAGGCATTTTAGTGTTACACCACAGTAGTGTAGTCCAGTGGTGGTCAGGCCCCTCCAAAGGATCACATGATAAATCTGTGGGTTTATGAGATGATTACTATTATACACTGTTGCCCATAAAGTTGGAATAATTTTGTTTTCAGACACAATCCTCTGTTTATTCCTATTTAAATGCATCAGTAATCACTTTGGAAGAGATTGACTACTAAAGTTTTGAGAAGATATACACTTTATCTGTCAAGAATAAATCACATTGTCACAATCATTTCATGGAAAGAGGAAAAAGATATTCTATTCCAACTTTATGAGCAACAGTGTATTTGTCTTTCTGGATCACACACCAAGACAAATGTCAATCTATGTTTCATTGTAATGGTAATGAATTATTGAATCTTGAATGATGGGGTAGGAAAGTTCTTGGAAGTCAAACAGTTATTCAAATGAAACTGTTGGAAAAGTTCAGAGTGGACATGTTTCTTTCTTCACAACAGTTAACAATTCAAAGACATCTAAATTCTGAGGTGTGCTCTTTTGTATAGCCGCAAGCCAAAAAAGGTTGGGAGCCATTGGTTCAACCTTTAACAATGCACAATTAAACTTGCTTATGTTTTCAAGTGAAATCCTAATTTAAACATAAAAAAACTAGTGATTGTGGCTGTCAAATAAATGTTGTGGAGTAAGACGTACAATATTTCTTTTTTGCAAGTAAATGTACTTTGTTACTTTCCACCTCTGACCTTCATTGATGTAAAAGAAGTGTGCAAAATATGTAATCAATATAATGCAATACAATCCAGCCGTATCCAACCAAACTAAAAGTTGGATAAACCAACTGATTATATGATTTTTTTGTGTTCAGGCTAATGCCTTTAAGTCCTGCGAGTCAGCGCACAGGGCATTGTGCTCTGCAGTATCATCATGTCCTCGCGAGATTACCCGCGAAGCAGCGCACAGTGGCACTTGCGTGGTGTAGACCTGTGTGCATGCTAAACAAAATCTAACTTTGCCAACTCCCATGTAAAATCTTTCCAACTTGTTTCGTAGCGTTGATTGTACTAAAGAATCGCCGTCACCATGAGTATACTCGCCAAAATAGCAGAGATTGAAAATGAGGTAAGGCAAAGAAGTAGATAGCAAGGTAACCCAATGAATCTGTCACGTTTTAGCTAACGGCTAGCTGTTAACGTTAGCAAATAATTAGCCTAGCACCCACAGCTGGGCCTCACATTATACACATCATTTTACGTCTACAGTTCTTTAACAAGTTTCAAAGTTTATCGAAAAATGCTCATTCAATTTGTTGCTATATTATGAATCAAATTAGTTAAGCTAGAGGATGTTGCTAACCTCCGGGTGTTTAGCATAGATATTGTTTGACAGGCTGGCAACCAAACTAACGTTAGAAAGCGCGTATACATCTGTTTCCCATAGCCCACAGACCATCAAAACTGAGACCAAAATTTGTGGAATATGAAAGAGACAACATCTTTATTTGGTAGCTATTAGTCAGTGCGTGCTAGGGGCTACAAAGATGGTATCTGAGAAAGGGACATTTGAAAATGAAAATGCAGTGTAAAGTGCTTAGTTAGAGAGGAAAAAGTAGCCTTATAATTTAGATTATTTTAGACACTTGAGCAGAGATAGTACAGGACCGAGTATGAACTTAACTATCACCCTTTAAGGGTTTGCAATAATCCTTCACAAGATAACTTCTGAAACCGAGAGGACAGTTAAAGGAAAATACTCCTAATCAGTTTCAACACAAGTCATTATTTACCTCAGTTAATCAACCCTAGATTTGAGGACGAATAAAACCCAGCAGAGCTCCTTGTGACAGTCCTCAGTGTTATTCAATACCGACATCTGTACTGTTATTTTCAAATGCGATTCAATAATCAGTACATGTCATGTCATTATAGCATGCCACGTCTTCTTTTGTGAGTTTTAGTAACAATAAGAAAACTTAGGACAGCATGTGATTTTTTTAAGGAGGCAGTTTTGTGGATGCAAGTGTATGAAACACTATGTTTCAGGTGAAACAGTTTGTTGATTGACTGAAAATGAATCAATTACTTTGACCATTAAGTCATTTTTCAAGCAAATAACATCTTACATACACTCCTTTTTCTATCTTATGTGACAGTAAACTGAATAGCTTTTGTTTTGGACTGTTGGTCAAACATTTTGAGATGTCACACTGGGCTTTTAGGAATTGTAAATGTGAGATATTTAGATATTTCAATATATTCTGATACCCTATAGACCAAATTATAAACTGATTAATTATGAAAATAATCAGCAGATTAAATATAATTATTAGTCACCTTATTATAATGGGTTTTTTTTTGCAATAAAGAATACACCATTCTTTATACTCACTCATCCTGATTCAAAGTCATGGTGGGTATAAGCCTGTCCTAGCGTGCAATGGGCAGAAGTCATGGAAAACACCCTGGATACACTGACAGTCTTTTAATTATACTTGACTGCAGACTGTAAACTAAAAATTGTGATGCTATGAACAGGTTTGAGACCTAATGCTGGTGTTGTTACTGTTAATTGTAGATGGCCAGGACACAGAGGAACAAGGCCACAGCTCACCACTTGGGTCTGCTCAAAGCACGTCTTGCCAAACTGAGGAGGGAACTCATCACACCAAAAGGAGGCAGTGGTGGTGGAACAGGAGAAGGTAAGATCACGGTTTTTAAATGCTTAGTTCACTCATTACTATTACCTAAGTGTAGCATAAACATGCCTATATGTGGTTTGATAAAAGTTTCTGATTTTTTTTTTTTGCATTTTAGGTTTCGATGTAGCAAAAACCGGTGATGCTCGTGTTGGCTTCGTTGGTTTTCCCTCAGTAGGAAAGTCTACACTGCTAAGTAATCTTGCAGGTGTGTACTCTGAGGTTGCCGCCTACGAGTTCACCACCCTAACGACGGTACCTGGAGTCATTCGCTACAAAGGTGCCAAAATTCAGGTACAAGAGTTTCTTATTTGTTCAGTGCACGTAAAAGTGTCTTTGGTTTAGTATTTTTATCATCACATTGATTATTTTCCGTTCTTTTCTTCTTCCTTTTAAGCTCCTGGATCTCCCAGGAATCATTGAGGGGGCCAAGGATGGCAAGGGCAGAGGCAGACAGGTCATCGCAGGTAAAGATGTGATCAATGAGGTTTCTGCTGAGACTGATACAGGTTTTTCCTGGAAAATAGAATTATGAAACAAAGAATAATGACAGTGTAATTAATTCCCCCCCCCTGCTCATATTAATGCCAATCTGGAATGCGTCTCCAGTCATTGCATTTAATGAGATACTTCACTTTAGTTTTGTGCTGTTATGTGCTTCTCGTGGCATCTAAGCAGCATGATGAAATTTAATAAAGAGTGAAATGGTTTAATCAGATGAAATAATGCCCATAGGGTTTTTGGTGACTATAGAGGCTGAAACACGAACAAACTTGCTTCCACAAAACTTTGAGCTAATGTTTTAGCAAACAATTTACACTTTTACAGACAGACAGCAGCATTTGAACATTTTTTAGGGTCCACTAGTTGCAGGAAAATGTGAAACCTCACAAGATTTATGAAATGGATGCAGATTCATAACATATACACTACAGAAGTGATGTACTCCATAATCCACTCTATTGTTTTCTTGCTCCTTTCTGTTTTAGTGGCTCGAACTTGCAACCTAATCCTCATAGTGCTTGATGTGTTGAAGCCTCTTGTTCATAAGAAGCTAATAGAGCATGAGCTGGAGGGCTTTGGCATCCGACTTAATAAGCAACCACCCAACATCGGGTTCAAGAAGAAGGACAAAGGAGGAATCAACTTCACAGCTACAGTATGTCCCACACAGCACAACAGCAATTTAAATGAAGAGATGCAAACTTCTCACAACATCTTAAAATGTCACTGAAATTAATAATGTAATGCTGATAGGAGTTCTTAGTGGATTTTAGTGGTGAGATGTGTGACCGTGTTATAAAATGCTGGTTATCTACTTGTCATTCAACCAACTAATGAGCTGGAAAAGTGAGATTATCAGAATGTGTGATACTGCTGTCAATTTGACATGCAGGATTTCAGTTGTCAGCGGTATCTAATTGACTGGCAGTTCATTTTGATGATGGATATTTTTCTGGCATCCCATTAATTTAAACAAACACCTTTGATCAGTAGTGGATACAAAAAACTTATTTAAAGGTTTGAAATTATCTGCACAATTAAATGTGGAAAACACATTTAGCCTAACATATGGTTAGTTCTCATCACCCTTGTAACGAACACTGAAACAGCAATGCTGCCCTCAGGTGGACATGCAGGAGATTACACTTCATTTCTGCACATGTCTGTCCATGATGGTGTATTAGAAGCATGATGTTACTAGTGCAATGTGAAAAATATCCAGTGCCGGATGTGCTTAATATATATTAAATATTTCTGTTTTCACCCTCTCGCTCTCTAATGTTGATTAACATCGTGCCTGTCCTCCACTTTATCTCTCTCTCTTTAGTGTGCACAAACTGAGCTGGATGCTGAAACGGTGAAGAGTATCCTGGCAGAGTACAAGATCCACAACGCCGACATCACTCTGCGCAGCGACTCCACCGCTGATGACCTCATTGATGTGGTGGAGGGAAATCGGTAAGCTGCTGAAGTGCCAGAATGGGCCTCCTTAGTCATCCTCAGTGGGTGTGGCCTGTTGGAGTCTAAAATCCTATTTCAGTTCCCACTATACCAATGCAGATAAATTTGAAAATGCATTTTATGTGCCACACGGAGTTCCAACCACATGTGTTTTTTCAGACCATTTTTTTCAGATATGTGTGTAATCTCTAGTTAAGCTGTGTCATCTCTTACCAAGTAACCTATAGTATTACCATTCCTCAGCGTAATTGAATAAAATAACTCAAATGCATTCAAATGTAGGATATGTGGGTTGAGGGTTTATTGTGGGTTCAACCCTGCGTTGTGCTGTATGTTGGACAAGGATCACACTTCCTGGGACTGTCTTTCAACATTTTATTGCAAGACACCAGAGATGGCAACACTATAACCTCCTGGCAATTGCAGAGAAAAAAAAAGCATTAAGGTCTCTCATAAGTGCTGTCTTCCTTTCCAGGGAACAGATTGTAACGAAAAGATTCTATTATTTAGAAGCAAAGCAATCATTCGGCCTGTACGCACATGCTTCGACAAACTTAATTTACAATTAACAGATGATTAAAATGTAAAAATATCAATACATTCCTTTTACACTTGTTTAAAGTAACTGAACATATATAGCAGATACAGAGCAAAAATAAAGTAAACAGAGCAAAGAACGTGAACTTTTCAAGCAGAAAAGTCAAGAACAAAAAGAGGAAGAAAAACCAGCGTAAGTACAACTCAGTGTTTGGTTTGTGAAATAAAACACCCACCAAACTTCCTGTTAAGACACAAGACATTCAGTTTTATATTAATTGTATCAATACTAATACAGCATATTTGTTCACATAAAACTGTATTAACATAATTTTGGAGAGCATTCACAGCACTACATATGAATCAGTTATAGCCTTTCTATATCATATCCTAAATAGTTGAATTTAAATGTTTGGTTTAACCCTGTCTGCCATGATTGTTTAATATGTTAGGAAAAATTACATTTGGTATATAGTTGCATCTGACAACTTGAACCAAAATCATCTTACCTGAAGTATAACAGAGGCAACCAATAAAAGCAGTAAAAGGGTGAAAATCAGATGGAAATTGTTGTTAATTTTTTTTTTTCCAAGTCAGTTTTAACATTTAACAGAAAAAAAAAAAAACAAGAAAACAAATGTATGAATTCATTTCAGACTGACAGCTGCTGATTGTGTCATTTCATGGACAGCAGCCACTTACAGTCTTTTGTCACAACAGGGTCTACATCCCATGCATATATGTGCTCAACAAAATCGATCAGATCTCCATCGAGGAGCTTGACATCATCTACAAGGTGCCCCACACGGTTCCCATCTCAGCCCACCACCGCTGGAACTTCGATGACCTGCTGGAGAGGATGTGGGACTACCTACAGCTTGTGCGCATGTAAGATTTGTTTATCCATTCAATACAAGGGGAGGTGAAGAACAGTTGGGGATTGAAATGCTGCAGAACAGGGTGACTCTGTAAAAATTTCCATTTTTGTTTGTTCGGACTAAAAAAAAAATTTGATTGAGATGATTCTTCCATTTGCAGCTACACCAAACCCAAAGGCCAGCTTCCTGATTACACATCTCCTGTTGTACTCCCTGACGGACGAACTGCAGTCGAGGATTTCTGCTTAAAGATTCACAAAAACCTCATCAAAGAATTCAAGTAGTGAGTACTGTAGACTTGGCTTCATTTTTTTAAGTCTTAAAGGGAATTTTGCCTCTGAGCAGCAGCACAGAGTGTATCATTTGCACAATCCTGAACACTACCCTCATTATGTCTCTAACATCCGAACAGTTGACCATAGGTTTGTCCCAGTATATTCAGTACATCAGAACTGTACATTTCGTTAGAAATGAAACGCCTATGCATACACATAGTTTGAGAAATTAATCCATTGTTTGAAAAAAAAAAAAAAATGCGGATTAGTAAAATCCATGGTTACATGCCAAGTGTTCATCAAATGGTTTAAAACAACACAGTCACTTTAATCACAGCCATTGCCCTCTTTATGGCGAGATGCGCCAGATAAGCATTAATTGGAGGGTTTGGATTAGGATCTGAGATGATGTGTTGCACCACCATCTACAAATGGGAGAGCCAAGATCGTCAATCAGTCAATATGTTAGTGCTGCTAGGCATTACCCTTCCTCCAGGGAATGAATGGGTCAGACAGTGACACATGCGATTAGAGCCTTTGTAACTAAAGGATTAACTGTCATTGTAGCCTGTAGGTTACTTTATGGTGCAGAACCATTGTAGCAAAGAAAGAATAAATTGATCTTCATTATCTATTTTCTGGTGTAATTAAGATGCATGATGAGCTGCGTCATCTCTTTGTTTTTGTTCTTTAAGATGGTGTAAAAATGAAACATGCATCCTGTTTATTGCCTTGAAGAGATTGATCATGCACGATACTTTTGGTCATTTTTAAACTCTCTCTCTTTCAGTGCTCTCGTGTGGGGATCATCTGTGAAACACAACCCTCAAAAGGTGGGCAAGGACCATGTGATGGAGGATGAAGACGTTATCCAGCTGGTGAAAAAGTAAAAGGAGTCTGAATTCACTGCATGACCTGCGTATCACAAGGTGTTCTGTACAGTTGCTCAGTAAATCGACAAACATATCCATCGCAGCATCTATGTAATTTGGTTCCCAGTTTTTTTGCTCTAACTTAAAAACAGTGAAATGAATTTAAGTGTCACATTTAAAAGAACCTACAGTACTTAGCACCATGAATAGTTCATATTGAATATTGGTTAAGGCATTGCATTAAAATCTAAAAAATCTGCACAATAAAAAGATAAAGCAGTCTTGCTTCATTCTTACCTTTTCTTTTATTGTTGTTTTTTTTTTGTTTTTTTTCCCAGCTTTTAATAGATTTATTTGATCCGTCTATATGAAAGTTAGCATGTATTCAATAGCAAGTATATCCAGGCACACTTCTATATTTAAATCAATATGATTTCATGTGCTACATGCAATCTGCCACTAAAGCGACATAGAAATGTTTCATCATTGAATCTCCTCACAGTTACATGGTCTCCCTCAGAAACACAGCAGTACTAAGCAACAGCGTTACCACGACCACTTCAGTCTGGGTCCGGGAAAAAAAGTCTCATTTGAAAGCCCTGTCCAGCTAAGTGATTTATGTGACATTGATGATGAAGGCAGTTATTCAGGCTGCCGGCCCACCCCCTCTCTCTGGTAAGGACGGCCACTCAGGTTAATCAGTTCATTCACTCAGACGCAGTCTGGGGACATCATACGCCAGCTGTTCGCAACTAACATGACTCCACAGAGCGAAATACAGAGCATTTCATCAGACCCGGGAGCACTTCTGGAGGCTAGCATTATCTAATGTCAATATGTTGCAACCTGTATGAAGTGTAGTAGCCATTTTGTGTCTGAGCAGCCAGTGATTGCAGTGGATGGCGCCAGTGCATACTGGAGTAAATATAGACAGTAGTATGATATTGGCAGACTGGAAATTTGAAGAATAAAGACTACACTCCATCGAAGTGGACAACAAAGCCACATACAATTGAGCTGAGCTTTTCCAAACGTTTATGTGGTTGTCTCACAGCGTATTTAACATGCTGCAAAGATATGGCAGTAGCTTTGTTAGGTTAAATAAAGTCACCCATACATTTTATCTAAAATTAGACATGAAATGTATCAAACTGGCAAAGGTAGGCATTTTAACACACATCTTTGAAGCAATACAAAATGTTCAGTATATATAACTGCAACTTTAACAGTCTGATTTGTCTGCATTTACTAAAAGAATATAAAATCATACAATATATAATGGCAAAGGAAAAATTATCATGATTCCTGATCCCCACTGAATTAGATCCACTAAATGCATTAAATGTGTGGTCAGGGAAAAGAACAGCTTTGCATGACCGAAAAATCTTTTTCCGCCCATATATAAGAAGTCATTTAAATGAAATGAATAAAAGTGCTATCAATATTGTCCATTAATTACTGGTTACACTGCATCTGATTCAGAACAACACTGGGTGATGAGCAAGGATTTACATGTGCAACAGGATTCCAGTTAATGGATATATGAAAAGCTAACATGCAAGAGAGACAACATGTTCACAGCACTTACAATATCGATACAATGGTTCAATAAGGGTGTTATGTGTTTAATGTTACACACCACAGATCTTACTGAGAGAATAGCTACTTTTTTAGGAGAAGCTGCAGTGGTTGAAGGTAATGCCTGCCTGTCCAGCAGCAGCAGGATCAACCCTCCTCAGACACCGCCTCTTCCCCACCCCCTTTTACCCTGTAAATTATAGCAGCACTTTAGCTAATGAAAGAGTTGAAGACCGGGCACTAATAAAAGCCATTAAGTGAATAAAGCACTTCCCCCTCTAACAAAATTAAAGAATCTACCCATTTGGAGAGGGAGGACTCTGTATTAATATTTATGAAATGCGGAACCAGTGGCCCCCCCCAAACTCCCCGACCTACGTCCAATCCCAGCCTGACCAAGTCCTCCTTGCCAGTGCACCTATCCCAAGAGAACATCACCAACCCCTCCTAGCTTGAAGGAGGGGCAGGAGATGGGGACTTGAAGGGTGCTGAAGACGCAGTCAGGACAGTCAGTCTCAAGTAGAGCAAGCTGAAAGACCCCCAAGACACAGCTCAGAGCACCCTACCGCCTTCATCACCCTTCAACCGGCTGCAACTAGCATCGACTTTGGGGCCAGCGGATGGAAAGGTGGGTTTCTTGGAAAGACCAGATGTGACTTTCCAAAGACAGCAGTTGGCGGTTATCAGTAAAATACAAAGTAAGTTCTGGCTTAGTCTTATGTTTGTAGTGTTCCATTGATGATTTTATTTGGTTGGTCACTGTGATCTTTAGACTGAAGACCATTTTTTGTAATTTTGGGCTTTGAATCTGATATTTTTATTGATAGATAATTGAAAACATTTTGAAATTCTTCAGTCAAACTTAGAATCAGGTTCTGAGATTTATACGTGAGTTTGAAACTTCTGAAATATCCTGATTGTGGTTGTCCATGCAATTTTTGAAGAAAGAAAAAAACAACAAAAACAAGGTAAGAGAGCATCATAATGTATCACAATCATCCATACATAAAAACCATCACACCATCCCATCAACCACACAGCATCACTTTGAAACATCCTCATTGTTCTGAAAAACAGGTCTGTTTCACCGCCACCGCCCACCATTTTCACCCCAAAGTACTCCCATTTTCATGCCAGTTGGTCACTACAAATGCAGGGTTTTCTCTATGGTGCATTAATATGCATTATGGTGTAATTTCATCACACAAAGTGGTTCAGTTGCCTGAGCTCTAAGTTGATTATTGCACCATGCCTTCTCATTTTAGTAAGACCTCCCTGGGGAGTTGAAAAACACAAGAGAGGGTAACAAGATTGTCAAACCTTTTGGAGAAACAGCTCTCTCAGCTTGATGGTATCATGACTCTTGACATTGCACTCAATGACCGTTAACACAGTTAGGACTAAAATGTCAGGAGTGGTTGTGTCTTTACTCAGAGTAGACGGTAACTCAGAGTAGACGGTAACTCAGGGTAGACGGTAAATGTCCTCAGATGGACAACAGCGATACAGCTCTAACTACCACCATTCTTGAGTTCATTGTGTCACCAAGACTCTTTTTTTTAGTCAGTTATGAGTAAAATTTCAGTGAGTGGACTCTGTGAGATGCTGCCGTTCTTAACAAGATCACTGTCGAATCAACCAAACTCTATTTCCATTGATCAGTTGAAGAACACCCAATAGACTATTTGATAAAGCCACCATTCCTTGGGCCTGCTGTAAATCTTTTCTTGAATGTTGAAAATTTCAATGTTTGTATCAAAGAATAGAAATTTTAGATTTTTTTTTTTTTTGGTCTTCGTCTTTCGTGTCTGGTAGAGTTGATTGCGAAGACCAGGAGGGAGGGGTTTGACGCAGTTAGTGCGCAGGAAGGGTGTAGCCCTTTTTTTCCGCAGTGAGTGTGATCTATGACTAATCGTTTCTTCTTATTCTGCAGATTTTCTTAACTGCAACTGTGTTACAATTTTTTTCCAATCACTGCGTAAACCAGTCGTGCCATTTTTTTTTGACAATCAGTCCATGAGTCTGGATCCCCTCCCTTACACCTTTGGACTTTTTCGTCTCTTGGACTGCAGATACCACCAAACCGTGGAACTTCTCCTTCAACTGCAAGAACCCAGAAAATACATTGACTATGATGTATTTCTTTCAGGGGTTTTGATATTCAACCACATTTGCCGAGAATAAGTTAGCTACGTTTGACGAAAGCAAAAAGGTATATTGTGTTTTACTGGTTTTCTATTTTTTCTTTACATATTCAACAAAGCTTTCAAGTCTCTTGGTTGCCTGACATGGAGCTGCATCCTGTGTTGAGTTTTTTGACTTTGCCCAGGACCCCATTGTGCTTGATCTAACCATGCAGTGCATCTTCTGTCCATGGTTGTGCCAAGCACCTTGGAGGCTTCGGAGCACTATCTGCCTTCTTTTGTGAACTTCTAAGCAATTTAAAAAACTCGCATTTTCAAGTTGCTGATGTACTTGTGCATTTTTGTATTTAAAAATATGAAAGAAACAAAGACAATGCAATAAAACTTTGGAGAAAATTCAGACGGTAGAGCACGAAGGCAACAACTCCAGAGCAAAAATAGAAAAAGGACCAATAACTACAAGGTACTTTTAATCTTTACATGATAAACAGTTTTATCATTTCCATGTTCCAGTTTTCTTTTTTGTTTTCATTCATGTTGTCTCATCTCATGATGCACTAAGATGTAGAACGGTGACCAATAAATATCATCTAAACATCCTGTGTGTATTACTTCCAACAAGGTTTTTTTTCCATATCTTGAATGAATTGAATAAAAAAAGTGAGTGAGTGTGGGTCTCACAGGGTTTATAACATTCATAAGGATAAAGCTGTCATTTTCTACAAGCTGGTTGGTTTCAATATGGCAGATTTGTGGAAACGATCAATTGCAGTAAGTGCTCAGTGGCTTTTAACGATGGCTAATAATGTCAGCCAGTAGAGGTCATATATTAAAACAATGTGCACTCTTATAAGACTGCGGACACATCGCAGATCTGTAAATCAAAGAATGAGACATTGCGCAATGGCTGAGACATACAAGGTGGTGGAGGTGCTTTAGGCAGTGAGTTCTTGAAATGATGATACAATGATATTATTCTTTGTTTCCATATAGTGCTTTGCTAAATATTTGACTTTCAGTCAGTTTGACTTTGCAGTGTGTGAAGTCAAATCACAAATAATGCATTTCACCAATAAAATTTGAATCATTAAACCAGATTCCTCATTTCTTGACTCTTACTTTTAATGAATTCAGTCTTTACTTTACATGATAATATAAACTATAAAATAATATAAGAATCTTTGGTTTGACTTTTTGTCATAAAGACGGTGAACCGCCCTAACCCTAACCCTTCATTTGTTATGTTGTACTGAGTTAATATGCCATCCTGGAGGAATATTTATTCATGCGTTTGTCATTTCCAAAATACATCCTCCTTTGTTTGGGAAATGCAACTTTGCCAGCAGTTTGTGCCCCTCTGACTGTGGATGAGGTGGGGTGCTACTCCTCAACCCTAGCTGCCATCTTAATGCAGTGATCATTATCATATTTAATATTTTAAACACAATTTATGGAATGCATTTAATAAATTGAAAAAAACCCACACAGGTGTTTCTAATACTATGAATGCTCTGCTCTCTTCAATTATCTCAGGAAGCCATGACACTGTGACCTTGACTCTTCAGGACTCTGAAACTGAAGCAGCTGAATGGAATTCAGCCTTCATTAATTTTATTATTTGCACCTGTGATTTTCTGTTATTTTGTTATGGTCTCACGTCAAAATGCTTTCCATGATAATGTCTATTGAAGATTCTTCTGAGAGATTGAGAGACTTTTTAATGAGAAATCAAAGCAACCAGAATTACTTGTCATATTGTCAAAACAAAACCTTTAAGCCAGGTTTAATCAACACAGAACAACACTGTATAGCCAACTCATTGGATATATAGATCAGAATGGACATTTGCTTATTTGAAAATTAAAGAATAATAATAATGATGTTATTCCAATGTAAATACATCTTAAGCAAGAATGCTGGATTCTACCAATTTAGTCTGACATCCCAAATCCATAGTACATATTGATAAGCAGGCTTTTAGTATAAACTGTGGTTCACAATAGGAAAGTATACTCAAAGACAGAATGCAAAAATTTTCCAAAAAATCTTGGAAAACAAAAAATATATATTAAATCTTAGGAAAATTAGTTTAATTGGCAGCAGCTTTCCAAAATTGCAGTTTGAATGATAACCAATGTCATGCATTTTCTTCCACTTAGTATAAATTGGTACTCTTGTACACTGCTAAAATAGTAAGAAATAAGTACACGCTGTATAAAATTAGTATATATTATTGTTATGGGACACAGCACCTGTTTTATGTCAACAGTTTTTCTTGTTTCAAGCTGATCAGTTGATCAGACATTGCTCCCAGTAAATTGTGCAGCCCGTCACCGACCTCATACCCAGACAGGGAATATAAAGTTTACAGATTATCAGGGTCAAAACCAAGAGTACTCTGCAATCATCAGCTGACCACAGAATGACACGCATAAAGATCTTTTTATTTCATCTGATTAGTCGCTCTTCCATCTCAAGAACTCTTGAAATCACAGGGTTACAAGTGCTTCAGATCATAGAATTATCCAAACTGTTCCTAACGTAATTCATATGCGGTAACAAATGTTATGCTGCCTGCAGGAAGGAAAAGCAAAAACAGTAAGTGACAACTCTTTTAGACTACTGCAGGTGGCACGCAGGTGTCTATATATGACAGAGCATCAACTGTTACATTCTGAAGCTGAACATAAATACTGCATAATGTTCAATTGGGTCATTATGATCTCATTAAAGTCAGTCACAGTTTTTTTTTCACCACACAAGATTTAAATATCAAAAACATTTAATTTCCTCCCTCACACGTTCAACATATCAAGCTTATTTCACATCTTATACTGCCATTTTTAAAAATAACAGCAGGAAATACTTCACTCCAGAATAGAATTATACATAGTTTTGACACAGCAGGGATATATTAATACTAGATGTGGGACTTCCTTCTCAAAGTGGAACCCAAACTCTTTGTCTTGAAACAACTCCTACAGCTGATTCACTTGGATGTACCACCTACAAGAAGTGACATTGCATTTTAGTACAAGATGAGATGTTTTTAAACACAGAAGGATTTCAAGATATCTGTACCAGATTGTCAGGCTGTAAACAGTGTACTTTATTAGGTTATCTTTAATTCCACAGCATGTGGTACTCTTCGTACATTCAAAACAACCCCTGCAAACAGTTAATTATGATTTGGAAGGATGAATCGTATGGCGGTTTAGTCGTTTTAGGACCTACATTATTAACAAAAACCATAGAATCCCAAAGTAGGAGAAACATGTGACAGAGCTTGTTCTACTGATGAGAACAGGGATTTCCAGGATACAGGCTATGGCTCTATGAATGTACAAGAGCAACAGTGACACAGAAAACAAACTGATAACTCCAATAGCGCAAACCTAAGTGATAACTGTTGTGAACACCGGGATAACAAAATGATTTCTGAGCTGAAATAGGACAAGTTAATTTCTTTTTAACTCATATGAAATGTAAATGGATTGTTATGTGGCACAAGGGCGCCATGTTTCTCTTAAAAGGGCACAGTTTGCTTTTTTTTTTTTTAAATGTGTCTCTCTAAGGTTGCCTTGCTAGAAGCGTATGAGTACCATTGTATCTGAGGATTTACGTGGTTGTTATAAGACACTATGCCCCTAATGCTGAAGGACCGGCTTATCTTCAAAAGGCTGTTTTGTCAACGCTGGCAGTTTTGAACAGTCACGCGGACATGGTGAAGCAGAGAGTGTGAAAGCTCAACTGTGCTGACAGGAAACCAATGCCACCCCCAAAACACACAAAAAAAACAAACAAACAAAAAACAAAAACTCCAGATTTTACATTTTCAACTCTATGGACAATTGTTCCAATAACGGCATCATTTTAGTAGTTTTTTTTTTTTTTTTAATCAAACTTATCCAGTCATATGAAGAGCAAATGCTCGTGTTGCAAGCAAACAGGAAACCAGTTGCTTTAAGTCCATGAAATGAAGAAACATGTTAGGAAGTATTTCCCGCAGAGGCCTCAGTGCAGGCCTTCATCTGTCAGTACAGAAATCTTGGCCATAGTTTTGTGTTACAGTGACTGTTCTATGTTCAAATACTGTGCAATCATTTGTATGACCTCTTGCTGAGATCATACCACAGACACTAACTAGTGATGTGGCTGCTGCCGGTCTGAACAGCCTTCAAAGTCAAGCCTTGTCAAACAATGGAGGACAAACCATAGAACATTAAACTGAGAAAAAACGTGCTTTGGCAAAAAGCATTTCTACAATTAGGAATTTTGGCTCGATCATACCAATAGTTGCAAGACATACATCTTTACCAAAGGAGGCAAAAAATGCCATGTGACATTGGTTGGCTAAGTAAAAATTGTGCCAATGCCAGCAGTCTGGATGACAATTGCCATGGCTACATTTGCTCCGAGGACAGTAATGCTGTCACCAATACAGTACTCTTGTAACAACTCATCTACAACCTATATAACCATGTCTGTGGATGGACTTTCAGGATATTTCTCTTTACTGTAGGTTGCAACTTTCATATGCAGTTCACACAACGCACCCAAATAGTTGGTGTTGGAGGGTTTGATATGGGTTCAAGTGTAAGTAAAACACGCCAATGTAACCCCCTGATCTACAAAATATCCATCTCAAGCGTAGATCTGTCCTGGACCACCTGTGCGTGTGGTTTCTCCGCTGAGGCGCTCCTGGCTTGGCTGGCGGTTGGTGTCACTGGATTTAATGACACTCGCATAGTCATGGATCCCCACTTCCAAGTTCTTGGCCCTCAAGGCAGCAGTATGTAGCTTCTCCAGAAAGTCAGGCATGCCTGCCAGGTGCAAAGGGAAAACCTCCTTATTATCATTGACGACACACACACACACTCAGTGGGCAAACATGTAATGTATGTGAGGAAAGAAAAACATTCAAAAGTATAAAAATACACATGAAAAATGCAGAATTTGCAGGTTTCAACCAATGAAAGGAGCTCACCACTTGACACCATCCAGCTCACACAGTAACGGGGAAAGACAGTCTGAGGGTCATCACTGTAGGTCAGCAGGTAATCAAACCCATTCTGTGAAGAAAAAGTCAGACTCAGTGGCTACAAAACAAAGGACGCTGGATGCAATTTTAAATAATTACGTAGCAGCACGTTCACCACAAACCTCATCAAAGGACTTGTGAGGGCGAATGACCATCTTTGACTGGTATGAATGAACTCTCACAAATTCCTGAGTCTCTGGGACTCTGGGATGCTGCACGGCTCTGTACAACAGAATTAAAAATAAACAAGATAAAATGACATGCAATTAAAGTTGTGCATTATATGTACATAATATATCAAGAACTCTCGAAAATTAAAATGTCGCACCTGGATATCAAGACCATCAGGTTTTTGTCGACATCAACATCATAGCGGCGCACATACACATAGTCCCTTGAGTACATGGGATACTGTGAGGGGAGATAAAACAAAACTATCTGACCATTTCAAATACAAACTGATGAATATAACATGGCTGGTATTTGATCTTGACCAAGTGTCATTGTAAATGTCCTTCAAGCTTGGCTTGCACAACAAAAGACAAACGTGCTCTGTAAACAAACATTAGGTAGAACAAATAGCCTCATTCATTTAGGCATAACAGAAATCAACAGAAACTCACAGGGAAGTGTGTAGCCCAGTGCACAATTTCAGAGCCAGTACTGACATCTCTGTCCACCACTTCAAGCTTGATAACCAGAGAATCCCACTTCTTTCTGTACTCTGTATCCAACTGGGGGAAAGGGGAAAGCATAAGTCAAGGATAAGGTGCTTAAAATAGCACATAGTTTTACAGTTGCTTTTATGCTGCACATGTAAAACACAAACATGCAGGTTGTGCAAGAGCAGTGGGGTAATGGAAATGCAAAACAAGCTACCATTAGTAAACCATGTTCACAATTCATGAATAAAATAATCACATGCGAAAGTCCCACTGCCATAAATACTAAACTGTCAACCAAATTACTTTCATTACTGGTTGGATATACTTGTGTAATTGTCATTTTATTTCAGTAATACAAACATTTCCCGTGGTTCATAAGTTGGGGCTTCAGGAATGAGGAGATGTCTGCACACTCAAAACCTTCAAAGAGCTAAAAGTGCAGCTCTCTCCTAATTCCTTATGTTTTCTTATTGCAAGTACCTAAGTAGAACAAGTTATTGGTTTCACTTCCTCTCTTCATTAGTTGAAACTGACATATTCCTCGTAGCATATAATGAGAATTGAAAAGTCTGTACCTGTACGTTGAAGAACTGTCTTGGTGTGACATCGGTGTAGGAGCCCAACACTGCAATTAAAACATAAATAAGGGATAATGACTCTTCAGATAAATCATACCAATACCATCATAATCAAAGAAAAACTCAAACGCACAAAAGAGAGAAGTCTGAATGTGTGCCCTTTCTACGTATCAGGTGAAACATGTGAGACGTGTGCATTGGCTGACCTCTGTATTCATAGAGGTGACTGCTGGGAATAGGCCGCTTCCACACTCTGAAGTCTTTCCTCTCCACCACAGCTTCCCAGTCAGAATCCTGTTGTCCCGCCACAGCCCCCAAGGATGTGCTTAGGCATTTTACAGCCTCCAGGGCCTGTAGTTCAAGTCCACACCTTCAAAAGGGATGCAAATATCAGGCTGTTTAGCATACTGCACAAGTGACATTATAGATCATAGTCAGATATGAAATGCAGCACTGAACATACAGATGGGTGACAAATTGAAGGGACAAACTATATTAAGTGGAGTAACATCTTGAATCGCAGAACAGCTTCAATGCACCTTTGAATAGATTCTGCAAGTCTATAATTCTATCATCCTTCTTCCAAAGTTACTACCTGATTGAATGTTTTGATGATAATGGTGAGAGTGCTGTCTGACATGTTTCAAAATCTGCTGTAGGTGTTCAACTGGGATGAGATCTGGTGAATGTGAAGGCCATAGTATTTTCACCGTCATACCTTTTAGTGGCCCCCTATTACCCTAGGTTTGTCACCCTACTGAATGTCTGATCGAGAATGAATCCATGTGTGCATTTAATGAAATATTTCCAACCTGTGAATTTCCTCATCTTGAATCTTCTCATTCTCCCACATGAAGACACCAGCCAGGGCTGCGACAAGTTTCCCAGTGGGGGCGTGCTTGCTTTGAAATCTGCGCCATATGTTCCCAACCAGGTTCCACCTGGTGCGCTCGGAGTACAGGTTTGAGTAAAGCTCGCGGATCTGACAAGCACGTCGGAGCCTCTGTCCAGTCACAAAGCTGCAGTGGTCGGCAAATATGGAGAGTAAGTCCTTCTTCTTATGGCCGGATCCCGCGGCCTCACTGGCACCTGCTTTCTGGAGCCAGGAGAGCAGCAGGCCCACGTTCCTGCCCAGCCACGGGACCCTCTCGAGTTTTCCTCTGCCCTCCTCGACAGTCTGCCTGAACGACTTGCAGCTCTGGAGCCTCATTGTGTTTACACCGATCTCGCAGATCGGACGACGGGACGCGGAGTGAAACATGACAGCTGTGACCGTGACAAGAGTTCTCAAAGACAAAATAAATGCAAGAGGCAGTGGCTAGCTAATGCACCTCGCAGCTAAGCTAATGCTCCGCGGAAATGAATCACACATTACATCTAAACAGATAACAACACTAACTTTTGGCAAGCAAAAGTCATAATTTTACTCTGGTTCTGATGTAAGTTATGGAGATGTCTGCGAACACGCGACATGAATTGTTAGCATTAGCTAACGTTATCTCTGTTAACAGCCAACGAGCGCGACACAGACAAAGTACACCCCAACGCCGCCTCGCTTATTTTTGAATACAAACTATAATTGCTGCATTGCAAACTATATTGTCTATTGTTGCTCCAGCACAACTGTCTACCTGTGAACCTTTTCCAGAAGACAGTCTCACGTTGTTCAAACTCTCGCAGGGAATTTGACCTCCTCTTCCTGCTGCCTCTCACACACCCACTCGGAAAACACGCCTTACAGATTCTGAAGCGGCCGTTCATTGGACGTTGCCTGTTTTTGGGCAGTTTTGATTGGTCTAAGCAGAAGTCTGTCTTAAAATGTAGCAGCTTGGGCGCCAGCATGTGCGTCTGTCCAGCCTTTACTACGACTCCCCTTGCCATTTTTCTTCTGGGTTTAGGGTAACTTTCAAACCCTATCCAGGATCAGTGTCTACGGCGAGCTTAACTATATGGCTGAACCCATAACGGGGAGAGGAAGTCAGAGTCGCCCTCTGGCGGTGCAGTTCAGAGCCAAAGTCTTCATCCTTTATTGGTGTTATGTAAAGTCTCAACACGTGTACAGAGGATCCGTTTCACAAGACAACAGTCACACGTTTGTGTTAAAACCAGACCTGTTTCATTGGCTGTAATTATTGTATATTTGTGCTATTGAGTTAAATATGTTCTGGTGAGCTTGACCCCTGTTCTGATAAAGCTCTTGTGACAAAAAATGAATTATGTATTTTTTGTCATTGGGAAAGGAGCACAGGTTAATTGTGTTATTTCACAGTCTAACACTCCCTTCATCAATGTGAAAATGATTTTAATAATTTGGAGGAAAGCAGTTGAGAATAATCCTAACATTGGAATTGATATACAGGAAGAGATAAACATAGAGAAATATTGTTAATGTCAAAATGTTATTAGGATAAAGCACGCCAGATGGCGCTGTTTAACCATTGCAGAAGACAAGTGTTGCCATAGATCAGTCTGGAGGCCTGAATGTGTGATCCAAACTGTGTTATTTCATCAAAGCCACAAACTTTTAGGATATGGGCTCAATGGTTTTGAGGAGCATAGGCACTGTACCGTACTGTAATGTACTGCACTCAACATCGCAAAGGCTCATGGTGTCCTTAGGGTCCCTGGGAATCAATAGACGAAACAGCCTATACATATATATATACATATTCCCTTTGTCTAACCCTGTCATTCAGTCATTTATTCAGCCATTCATTCAATTACCCTGTGCAACCTACCACGTAAAAATAAAATATAATAGATATAACAATGAGCTTTTTTTCTTTTCTTTTAACCACATAGTGTTATCTCACAGATTAAGTCGGTGTAACTGGGAAATATACTTATACCAAATTTCATCCAATTTTATTTTAAGTTATGTGTGTGTTGCTCATGAAAGTTATGAAGGATTTCAAGATCATAAGACCATAAGACAGGATATTTTCAAAGAACCTCGTGAAAACAGCATGATGTGCCTCTTTGTTGAAGCCTACTTATCTGTAAATAAAAAACAAATCCCAACAAGCATTAGTCATATGGCTGCTCCAGAGAGTTAGAATGATATTTGCCTTCAGGACATAAACTATATGCAAAGTGTTTTATCAAATTGAACATTCAGCTCAAAATGAAGCATCTTTCAGGTATGAATTCATGTTATAGCCTTTTCAGGCCTATTGGAGTGGAAGCTATCAATATACACATCAGAAAAAACATGAACTGGACAGTCCCACAATAACTTAATCTGTGATTAAGTTGGGGTCATTTTTCTGTAACTGACCTCAGGTTACTGGCAAGGGAGTAGAGAGTCTTACTATTAGCATGAGCAACTACTGCGTGGGAGTAAAAGAAGAAGCAGATTAAATCACATGTTGTTACTAATGGAAATCTAGAAATATCTAGTGTAAAAGTCCCTGATTGAGTACCGTAGTTTTGAAACAAATGTACAGCAGCTGTAAGCGCCACTCCTTCCTTTGTGAAATGCTGCCTTCAGGAGCACAGGCAAAAAATCGTAATTACAAGGTATCACGCCCGACTCTAAACATTGCCCAATATATTTGAGAAGAGCAAAATTTTCCACGATCCACAAAATACGTGACGTCATGTAGGGAGAGACAATGAAAGGAGTGAGTTCATCATAAAATAATAATTATATGTTCTGTTATTGCAGCAATACTCAAAGTAAATAAATAACTGTGGTCCGTCTGGTGTATTTTCCTCTTTAATCTCAGGCAAATACAAAATACGTTTTGGCTACACTGTTAATCAGCCAAACATATTTTGCTATGCTTGTTGAGTACTCCTTACATTCAACATATCACCCTGGATGACAACATTACAATCATAAAAGAAAACCATTTTTGTTGGAGGTTGGATGTTGTTGTCATTTCCGGGCGAATGCACTTGAATGAATGTCAAGTCTTCTGTAATGCAATCAACATAACCACCACCGGGTGTTATCCTGCACTCTTTTGACGTGACATTGTTTCCCTGAAACCAGTGGTTACTAGGGGTAACTGTTGTTTGTGTCAATGTGTCGATCTGATATGATTGAAACGTGGTCGCATGACAGTTTAGGTAATGTTAAAATCATTAGCCCTGATAGATAGATCCTGAATATTGTCTTATATTGTTGTATTCTATGGCGAGATGCCTTCATTGGAAGTGCATACATAAGTGTTGAAAATAACCCTAGAATGAATCTGTAATATAATATAATATAATATAATATAATATAATATAATCAATTACAAGCAAAAGCATACAAAATTACTCAAGTAAGAGTTGATGGTTCTGTTGTAATGGCAGTGTATCCGAACCTGTGTTTGAATAAGTGAAGGATTATAGTGAAGAGCAATGACGTTAAAGAAGACAACCATGCACTGAACACATGATAAGTTAAAAAAAGAAAAGAAAGAAAAGAGACAGACAGAGAGAGAGAGCGAGAGAGAGAGAGAGGAGCCTCTGACAGCTGGGCGGAGCTTCCTGAAGGGTGTATCCGATAAATAAAAAAAAAAAAAAAAAAAAAAAGAAACTCTGTGTTCCACAGACCGGCAAGAGCAAGCTCTACACATGCGGTAGCGAAACTCTCATTCAAGCTGAGACGTGTTTGAATTCGAAAATACGGATTTATTCTACATCGAATCTGACAGTCTTCAATAGCTTTTCAAAAATCCCAACGTAAGGCAGCTTTTTTGACAGGGATATATTTCATTAGTTTAATTTTTCATTATCCCGCGCGCGCTAACGATACGGTCTGTGCGCGCTTTAATTAGCTTACTGGCTAGCAAGCACCATTCTTCCCGGGACTGACAACTGCAACGTGTGGTGAGTTTTATAATTTACCCTTTCTATCAGAGTAAGAGTTTCTTGTGGTGTATTCACGTAATACCAACTTAACACAAACATCACATGTTAACGTAATGCTAATGCTAACGTTAGCTTGAGCAACAAACCATTGTGTTACGTCTTCAACAATAACGATAAGATCTGTTTCTGATGTGATCTGTTTGCTAGGTTGTAACATTATGTTTAAGCAAAGTCTGACACTTTGCTAAGATTAAACATCTTATTTGACCGAGGATAGATAATGGTTGCTGTTAACTTTGGACTGAGTAACATTTGGCACGGAGCAAGGTTAATGGCACAATGAAACCTGTCCTTTAATGTTAACCTAACGTTAGCAGTACTGACCGTCTGTCGAACAGACACTTGGCAGGCCACTGAAATTGGCTCGACACACATGAGTGCCCACCCGGTCATTCAGTGGTACCGCAGCACATCGCTGGCTTGTGTTCCCTAAACCGTGTCACATCCGGTTGCGTAGAAAACCACGTCAAACATAATTAAAACCGCAGATAATAGACTCTGTAGCTTTTATTGATAGTATTATAACGGGTCTTTACGTCGAGTCGAAACCGGTCGACTTGTTTCTATTCTACAGGCGCGTGAGTTCGTACGAACCGACGGCGCTCGTGTTCAGTGCTGTGTTCTATGAATGGATGACGACACGTGCGCACGTAAGAAAAAATTGATAACGTTTCTTATTGATGAGGCACTCCTTATCACGTAACGGTCTTTTTGGTCACCGATGCTCAAGAAGACGACAGTAAACAGTAATAAAGTGAAGCGTCTGGGTTAAATTAGAGGACGTTGGCCTCACATAAACGCCGGTTTCTTCCTGCGACCCATAAAAAATGGCTTCCCAGTGGGTTTTCAGACAAGGAAGCCACTAGAGATCTTCCTCTTGGTCTAAGTGTTTACTAGTGGCTTTTCCACGCTTCTTACGTTGTTTTCTTTGTTGACCCCCTTTGCTTTCCCTGTATTTCCTTTTGAGGTGTCAGTGTCTTTGCTGTATTTTTACGAATCACCACATGAAAATGGAATGACATAAAATACACTTTTATTATTAAAGCAAGCCTTTTCTGTCTTTTTGTCTTTTCAGGATGTACCCCTGCTCATCTGCAGTTACAGTAGCACAATGGCTGTCATTTCACTCTGCTTGATAGCTCAGCGCCCAAAGAACAGCAACAGATCTAGTATAATTACAGGATAGCAATAAGCCCACATACCTCTGTTTACCTTAATTGTTTTCTGGTCAGTCCCAGATAAACCTTTTACAAGTTTGCACTGCTTAATCTCAGAAATCCTGTTAAGACAGGTGGACCTGAAGAGAAGCTAATTATTTATTATACCTTGTACCTCTTTATTTTACTAGCTGCTGTCTAGAAATAGCATTATATAAATAAATATTTTGACAGGCATTCATTCCCTTTAAGATTGTGAAGCAATTCCTAAATAGTCTACAATCATGGTTTCAACAACTGCAACTGCTATAATAGTGGCCACCACAGCAGGGCTGGTGGCCCATACTGCTCTCATAGAGTACATGTGGCTGCTGATTGTTGGCTTCATCATCGCCTTCATCTTAGCCTTTTCCGTGGGTGCCAATGATGTTGCCAACTCATTTGGCACAGCTGTGGGCTCTGGAGTGGTCACCTTGCGACAGGCCTGCATTCTGGCCACCGTGTTTGAGACTCTGGGCTCTGTGCTCCTTGGGGCCAAAGTGAGCGAAACCATCCGTAAGGGTATCATTGACGTGGGCATGTACAATGGCTCTGAGCACGTGTTAATGGCTGGATCTGTCAGTGCTATGTTTGGTGAGTATCTGCAGCTTATCTTGCATGTAATTAAATGTGCAGTCACTGAACCCTGTGAACAGAGCTTGGTGGCACATAGGGCTTGACACTGTTAAGTTCTAGCAACTACAAAAAGTTAGATGTTAAACTGTAACTAGTTGTCTAAAGTACTCTTATTTTCATAGGTTTTTTTTTTTTTCAAATAAAAAAATGTTATCATTTAATTGAAGAATTTCTCAAATTACATTGCTTAGAAGATTTATAGAATTTTAAAGTTGTGTTTTGCCTTAGAAGGGGAGGCCCTTGGACTACTGTGAGACTAATGTATTAATGTGTCATTTCTGGTGATTTTAAATCTGAAAAGCTATGTGGAAAAGCTGAGATCAGGTCAACCTGTCGAGTCTAATGTGATCAATTAATTTATTCTCATTAGGTTCTGCTGTGTGGCAGCTGGCCGCCTCCTTCCTTAAGCTCCCCATTTCTGGAACACACTGCATTGTTGGTGCTACTATCGGCTTCTCGCTAGTTGCCAAAGGCCAGCAGGGAGTTAGGTGGTTTGAACTCCTCCGTATTGGTAAGTCTGACACTATAATCAGCTGACCTAGATATGTCCTCATTGTTTGAATTGCATCGTAGGCTATAAAAAATGAATGGCAGTGTGTGACCAGTAATGCCATGTTATCATAATACATTAGTCAGTGTTTTGTCTGTGTTGACCTTACATTATCTAGGTCAACAAGTTAGCGAAGTTATGAATGACAGTTACAGGTTCAGACATGAATCTACAACTTTTTTATATATATATATATATATATATATATATGAAATGTAAATCAAATGTGATTACAGTAATTCCTTAAATCTTTGGAATAAAGGAATCTCTGGATGGGGAAGGAAAGACATTTGTCAGAACATGTGGGAAATTTTACTTAGAGCTTTGTGAGCATAGATCTAATTTTGCAACGTCTTTCTTGTTTCTGTATTTGTTGCATTACACTGGTTTTCACATCTGTGTTCCTCTTCAGAAAGCCTAACGCTGATGTAAATCAGACTGTTGACTTCTTTTTTCTTTTCTTTTCTTTTCCTTTTTTTTTTTTAAAATTGAAAACCCGCAAAAATGGATCACAAAAACAATAAAATGTTAATATTATTCAGTTATGGAGAGGATTTGAAATTTGACATTGAGATCACAGGAAGGACCCTTGGTAATTGAACTGTTAAATGACCATCCACAGTACAAGTAGCTATGTTGCCAAATTCTTTTGCTCTGTAGCCAAAGACTGTCCACTTTTATTATTGCTATTTTATAGTTAAAATTGACAAATGGCATAGCCTGAGATACAAGCTGAGTTGAAGTTTCCTGTTTAAACCACACCTGAAAGAATTGTTTTAACAAGTATTGCATTTCCTACAGGGGAAAAAACAGTATTGCATTTCCTAAAGATTATTTTTTAAAGGAAGAGTACAAGAACCTGTTCAGGGGTTCTATGAAAAGTTTATCACTTGTCTCTTTAGCTTTGAGTGAGAATAATAGTTGTAAACCGGGATTGGCTTTGTTTGAATGGTGTATATCATTTCAAGAATTAAAAGCCATAGCCAGGAGGTTTGGTTTCATTTATTTGACAGAGTTGTCAGATATTGCGTGTCCACTGAATGTCAATGCTCTTATTTCTTTAATTTGCAGTTGCTTCCTGGTTCCTGAGTCCCCTTTTGTCTGGAATAATGTCAGGCGTTGTTTTTTACTTTGTGCGCATGTTCATCTTACACAAGGTAAGCTGGGTGTTATCAACTTGTAGATAGTATACAGTATGTATTTGCTTGAGTAAAACGAGAACTGTTCAGGTCAGTTTCAACACTGTACTAGTTCACGCTCAAAATGACTATGAGGAAATGTTTGTTACATGGCAATAATAAAGCTACTGTTCTGATGCAGTCCCTTATCTGCCTCATACACCGAGGTTCAAATTACCATCATACTGTTGTTATGTCATTAACTGTAACCTGACAGCAAAATGGTGCAGTGTTGTTCAGTGGGTGTAATTTTTATTTCTGACTATTTTGTCCCTGTAGAAAGACCCCGTGCCTAATGGACTGAAGGCCCTGCCTGTCTTCTATGCCGTGACCATGGGAATCAACCTGTTCTCCATCATGTTCACTGGAGCTCCGAGTGAGTATCATTGTCTCAGTCATTCTGCTCTGCATGCCTGCCTGCAGCCACAGCTTAAAATAAATTGCTCCCTCAGACAGCCGGATGCCCACACATATTCCAGACTGAACCAGGCTGTGTTTACCATTTTCACAGAGGCTGTGTTTATTTTAACATGTTTTTTTGGGGCTCTCTTGCTTGTGGTTCTACAGTATGTGGGTCATAGCTGGAATAAAGTTTAGAGCGGAGCACAACAGGGAGATGGAAATTAGATTTCACCTAACTCTTGACATCACTGTCTGTGTCCTTCAGACATGGAGGAGGAAAAGGGAAGTAAGGAGGGTGTTTTGAAATGGTCATAGTTGTCTGCTGCCTGTAGTTGTACTGCTGCTCAGAATTAGTATAGTGATGCTCTGAATACTTGTGACTACTGATTACTCCTCCAGAAACTCTTTATTAAATGAGCAACTTTTGCTCCTTTGTTTTTTTTTCTCTCTACAGGGCCTAACAGTTCAAGCTGGCCTGGGCCATTAAATGGCTGCTACAGGCCAGAGTTTGACCAGATATGGTGCGCTGATGTGTGCATGCACATCACCACACTCACTGAGAGGAGATCACTTGCAGTTCCAGCATAGCCCATAACCCTGCTTAGTCAGGCAGATTCTGTACAGTTGTGTGAAGTCCCTCACACCTCAACACACTGTACATGAGGACCTGTACTTGGGTACCTCAGAGAAAAAAGGTGCGAGATTGCATTTTAGACACCAACAGACCCACTGCATCTTATATTCACATGGACATCATAACATCCATATATTCTATAAACTGTAGATGTAGACAAATTGCCACCACACACAGGCTCATTGTTAAAGCTTCAAGACTCAAGAGAATTGAAGCCAGTTGAACACTGGGACAATCCTCATCAATTCCTGCATATCAGTTTCCCAACACTTAGCAATGCAGCTGATTCATATCATTGTTTGATTTATCAAAACAAAACAAAAAAAGAAAGAAAAAAAGAATGGTATGTTGCCCTCAAAGTCAGACATCCCATGTTTATTTCGTGGCTTAGTTTTGGATAGTATACTACTCTGGCACCCAGGACAATAACAGCTCATTGCTGCTGCCCATTGCTTATATATGCACTCTAATGCAGTCGCAGTATCTGCAGCCAACTAAGTACAGTATGTTTGGTTTCCTGTGTTAGGACTCAGCATTCCCCTGATCTACACCCTATCATAATGGTGCGACTGGACACCAGGCATTTCACAGCACATTCCAATACTCAATATATAGACCAGTGCCAGAGACCTCAAGTCAGCATGTGCAAAAATTTGGGCCAGAGAATTTGAGGGTCAGCTGTCAATCCTTTATAGATGAGGCTTAGTGTGACTTGGGTTCTTGACACCTTTATAAATCACTCAGCTGCTGCCACTACACTGCAGCTCCAGTCATTGTAAAGTGAAAATCTACCCAGAAAAAAAAAAAAAAATCTAATTATTACCCTCTTAAAATGTTTGTCACCTGGATATGAAGACTT
The DNA here is from genome assembly GCF_002814215.2 of Seriola lalandi dorsalis. NCBI lineage: Eukaryota > Metazoa > Chordata > Actinopteri > Carangiformes > Carangidae > Seriola > Seriola lalandi. Next base: position 211,149 of record NW_019525250.1, read on the forward strand.
ATGGCTTCCTAAATCAGTCAACTCTTCTAGGCATCTCAGAGATACTAGAAGCTGTTTATATATCTGCTGCCTTCAGAGAAGTATCACAAAGGCTGCTTCATGTCCACATCGAAACACTTTTTTTTGTTTTGCATACCAGTGTTTGTTTCACAGGGCTGAGTGTCATAGCGACCGTACGTTTTGACCCACACCATTGATTAAACTTCAATGCGTTTAGGTGGATACGAATTTTCTGCTTGGGTTACCCTCTTAAAAAAAAAAAAAAACACTCTGTGGCGTTGTTGCTGGGGACGCCAAACATTCAGCAACATAAGAGATACTCAGATCATAGTATAGGTGCCTTATTCTAACCTGAACTGTGGTCCTGAAACAAAATTGTAGGTGTATTCAGAGGATGCTTTTGTCAGCTGGTATAGATACATACTTACTGTTAGGAGTGAATGTTGGGTTTACAGATCCTTTCAATGCAGATACTTGTCACTTAATCCCAATACTCTTGGTAAGTGCTAAACTGAGTTCTTGACAAAAGTGAGTCAAAGTGGCAGTTTATGACTCACTTGGCAAAAAACTCCCTGGTTATCCTGTCATTGTAATTGAGGTTGGTGGTGAGCTGCACATATAGTACTGGGCAAAAAACATGTTGTGTAATGTAGGCCATGGGATACAGAGGTTTCAGGGAGAGGTTTGGAATGCAGCCATGGTTAAATTCCATTTCCTGTGCAGTCCCATTCATCCCACTGCATGGCTGTGGTATAAACCCACTCTTTGTTTGGGAGTGTTTATCAGACCGCTAGACCTAGGCCAGCTTTTAAATCCTTTCTTTTATATTTTGTAAGAAGTTCCCTACAAACAAGTCATCGTGACAAATAGTTTCCATGTGAATGCTGTTGGGCCACTTTTGTCATTTTAAGGCTTGTGTCCTGTTTTACTGAGTTCCATGAAGTATACTGTACTTACAAGTAGTGTCTAACTGCACAACACCTGTCTCTGGATGTCTCACTACATGTGAGCCAAAGAAGACAGGAGGCTCAGCTGTTACAGAGGCACCTTCCGTTTTTTTTCCTCCTCTATGCCTCCCCTGTCCTGAAGGGAGTGAGCTTCCATTGCGTAACTAAATAAACATCAGTTAGGTGCTCTGCAGTCTCATGCTGCAGCGTGACTCAGTGGAGAGAGTGCATCGTGGACTCTGCCCTCAAATGAACACATCAGTTGAGACACTTATTGCGTAGGCTTGGCCCTCATTTCCTTTTGTTCATCATAAACTTCCCAAACAGTCCTAAGCCAGTGGAAGTGTTTTGGGGTTTTTTTTGTTTGCTTTTAGATTATGATGGCCAAGGTCACCTCACCGCAGGTGTTGCTGGAAATTTCAGCAGCTCCTGTTTTTGTTTTCTCCTAACCACACTGCTTAATTGTATCATCTCTGTATGACAAAGATGACCACTTCCCCAGGGAAATTTAAATATTTGCTTTTTGCCAGCATGTTCTGCATTATATCTACCTCTGCCGCACCAGCTTTGCTGCAGTCTTGGCAAGAGGTGACTTTATTGCTACAGCAAACAACTCAAGTGACTGTGGCCTTTTAAGGAACTCAATGTCCATGTGTAGTTGTTAGCTGGGCACTTGGGGGTCATGGGGACATTTTTGCTCTTTCACCTATTAAGTGTTACATAACTGTTCACATCTAGGGGTACACATGCTTTCATTATTTAACTTGGACGTGGCACAATGAGGCAATACTGTCAGCCAAAAGATAGCACACATGCTCCAGTGTCACTGGAGTTATTGTCTTTTAGTTTATTTTCATTCATTGGTGCCATTCATGTTTTAAATGAGAATACAAGTTCCACCTGAAAAATCATTGTCCTGATGTGACATGTTGACATGTAAATAGTATCTTGCCCTATATTTTTAGTTTTTATAAAACTGCTCATTGTAATTTTTGGTAGATCAGTCTTAATGCAATGGGACTTTATGTGTTGTCCACTAAGAAAGGTAGCACCTGCTGCCTTGTTTTTTAAAAATGCCTTTCTGTTTGCCTCTGTGTTTCTGTCCGTGGCACCTGGCGGTCCTTCAGTGCTGGGATTTGACAAGGTCCCTTGGTGGGGCATCCTGCTCATCTCACTGGGCTGTTCTGTGCTGACTGCTATTGTGGTCTGGTTTATTGTCTGCCCTCGCCTCAAGAAGAAGATTGAACGTAAGTCAAAGTTTTTTTTTTTGTTGTTTGTTTGTTTTTGTTTTGTTTTTTTTAATTTTTGGCGACCTGATAACTCAGTTTTAAAATCCCAGTGGTCACCAGTTTCTGCTGACCACTGAAATGTTGGGTTTCCTCTCTTAAGCCACTGGACAAGTGAGGGATTTAGCACTGCACATGTAACCTAAACCTATTCACACTGAGGGCTTGTATTAATCCAGCAAATGGGGCTCAGGGATATTTTGTCATAATGGAGTCACTCTAATGAAAAATATTGTCATCCGTTTTTGTCCTATAATCCTGGATTAAAGTAAAAAGCCAAGAGTCCTCTGCATTTACACACCAATAGTGTGGTTCTGGTGTTGAAGAGGAAGACAATTCAGTTTTCAGAATTTATTGTAGTTTCCTCTACTGTTAACAATACTGTTTTATCAATTTTATATTTAGCCATCTCTTAAAGGTTTAGTCTGGCTTTCTTTTTTATTTCATGCATAAAGAAAATAATTACAGAATAGGTGTATCTGACACAACACAGGCCCACAAATGTAGTTTCCCATTTGTTTTCAATAGAACTTTTTTACAAAATCTATATATGGAAAACTGTCATTCAGTTTTCTCTATTTGTAGCTATTTTGAGCCATGTTTATATTGTCAGAGAGACAGCTCTAACTCTGCCAGATGTAAGAATACATAACATATTCTTTGCATTGTATTGACTTTACCTGTCGTGTTGTCTTTAAAGTGACAAGAGAAACATCCGGTGTATATGCCCAAGCATGATCTGTCTAAATCAGCTCTATCCCATAGACAAGCAGCCTAATTGGGTCGTAGTGATCCACTAATTGGTTTTTACCTCCTTGTCTAAAATAAGACTAGGTTGACTTAAGGTTTTGACATGGCATTTGCTGTGCATTCATGGGGAGAAGGCTGAGGGTGATGACTGCTTGAGCTCCAGCCTTGACCACTTTGGATGATGCAATGTGACCAACTGAGTCAGACTGCTCCTATGATTATTACTGAAAATATTGGAACTGAGTATCTGATTCCCTTTTAAAACCACAAACAAATGTCATGTGAGCCACAGGGTATGTTGACTCTTATCGTCTTTCATAAGTTAATCTGCTAGTGGTAGTGTAAATATGTTCGTTGCAAGGTCATAATCCATTTATCTGATCCTGCGAACACAGGCGCTCGCTTTTGAACACGGATAACGTTGCATTTTTAGGACAAAGGTTTTTCTGACTCTGTGGTTATGCAATTCTTACAACTCCCCACAGTTTAAATTGAAAGGAAACACATGTGCTGTGCTAGTATTTCTCTGCTGTAATGTGTGTATGTTTGGACACGACCCAAGCAATATCTCACTCCAACTCCTCCCCTACTAGGAGATATCAAGTCTTCCAGCCCCTCTGAGAGCCCCCTGATGGAGAAGAGGGAGCTAAGAGAGGCCCACTGTCCAATCCTGAAACAGACTGCAAAGGACACATCTATGCCTACCACCCCAGCTGCCAGTCAAAACCTCGCTGCTCAGCCCCAGGCTCCTGCTGAGGAGCGCAGGGTGGCGTTTGACATTGGAGATTCTGACGATGTTGAAAATAATAAGGAACGCAAGGTGGCATTTGATATTGGAGATTCTGATGACAGCGAGTACAGCAATGCAAATGGGGGTAAGTAAGCCAAGAAACAACATTGTCAATACTTTGTGTAATCAAAGTTATGTAGCTTAATGGTATATAATGTAACTCCTCCAATGAAATGACACATGAAATTGAAATTGATTCTGAACTGAAGGCTTTAATTTTTTTTTCTACCCCTTTCTGCAGCCCCTAAACAGGTTCAATCAAACACACAGGTCCAGGTCCACAACCAGCAAGCTCAGCACAGCAATGGTTCCACAACAGCTTCCAATCAGGTCCAGTTCAATAATCAGGTTCAGTTCAACAACAGGCCAGCACAGATACCAAGCAACGGTTACAGCCAATACCACACGGTCCACAAGGACTCTGGACTCTACAAGGACCTACTGCACAAGCTCCACCTGGCCAAGGTTGGTGACTGCATGGGTGAGGGGGGCGACAGACCTATCCGGCGCAACAACAGCTACACCTCCTACACCATGGCCATCATTGGCATGCATGGAGACTTCAAGCATAAAGAAGGTGAATTCCGTGCTAGCGAGGATTGCGACAAGGGCGCAGGGTCTGGCGGTCAGGAAAGGAAGCGTGTGCGTATGGACAGTTACACCAGCTACTGCAATGCTGTGGCAGAGCACACAACTCCTGAGGGGCTGGGAGAGGGAGAGGTGACACTAGAAATGGGGAAAGAGGATGCAGGTAGCAGCCAAAGCTCTTTGGATGAAGATGGGCTTGAGTCGGACAAACCAGAAGTCTCAACTCTTTTCCAGTTCCTCCAAATTCTGACTGCCTGCTTCGGATCCTTCGCTCATGGTGGAAACGACGTCAGGTATGCGGGCTCCTTTTTTTGAAAGTCTTGTTATCAGTCATCAGGCTGATAGCTGACACTGAGTTTCTCTGACATGTTGTTTTCACTTATAAAAATATTGCTCAACTAAAAGTCAGAATCTTTGGTCACTGTTGAAATGACCTCATTCTTTCCTCTGCAGTAATGCCATTGGACCGTTGGTAGCGCTGTGGCTGGTTTACACAACAAGCAGCGTGACTTCAAATGAACCTACACCCATTTGGCTCCTGTTGTATGGTGGCGTGGGCATTTGTGCTGGACTCTGGGTGTGGGGCCGCCGAGTGATTCAGACCATGGGCAGGGACCTTACGCCTATCACCCCCTCAAGGTACAGATACCACAGACAGTGCTGCTCCTGTTTCTCCTTAGTCATTAAACCACATCCTCCGCAGACATTACCAGTCTTTCAATTTAGCAGGCAAGCTCAGAGACGTAAATGTTGTTTTTTGTTTTTTTTTCTTTCCCTGCAGTGGTTTCAGCATTGAACTGGCCTCAGCCCTGACTGTCGTGGTAGCCTCTAACATTGGCTTGCCTGTTTCCACCACCCACTGCAAGGTAAGCTGGTCAAACACTTGGAGGCATACTGAGACATGGGGGAAGAGACTAGTGTGAGGGAGGCTACAGTAAACAGTCTGGTAGACAGTCGAAATGTGGAGCAACTTTCTTCTTATTACAGACAAATCATTTGAAGTCATAAACTTATAGAAGATAATGGAATTTTATCTGACAAATGCTGTTTCCAGGTTGGCTCTGTGGTTGCAGTAGGATGGCTGCGTTCAAGGAAGGCAGTAGACTGGCGTCTGTTCAGAAACATCTTCATGGCGTGGTTTGTGACCGTGCCCATCTCTGGTCTGATCAGTGCTGCCATAATGGCCATCTTCATCTATGGCATCCTGTGAGCATTCAGCTACACCCCAAGCAGGGGAGGAGAAAGAAAGCGCTCCAGTGCGCACCGGGAGAAAAAGGAGTAAAGTTGGAAGGCCAAAATATATCGCTTACCTCAAGCCAACAACTTCAGAAGAAAAAGGAAAAAAAAATAGAAATGTTGACAGGACTTGTGATATGGGCCTGTGGTTCTTGGCTGCATCATTTTCAACCTAGAATTTGCTGTTCGTTCCATCTGGGCCACATCACTTCCAGTGGGAAGCTTGCATTTCTTTGTTCTGACTTGCTTTTTCAATTCACATCATTCTGTAAAGATTTAATCTAAAATCATTGACTGATTTTCTTTTTTTTTTTTTTGTTCTAATACTCATTCTTACATTTTTTTTTTTTTTTACTTTGAAATTATGTATATACAACCATGCTGTTTTTAATTTTGTTTTACACGTTAGAAAGAAATGAACAATTAAAATGCAGTATTAGCCTTTTGCAGATGTAACTCCAGTCATAACACATGCTGAAAGTAATGTAGATGAAAAAGCAGTATTTTTAGGTGAAAAATGAGGTTATTGGTGTGTATGTGTGTTTTCCCCAATTCCAAGTATCTATTATTAATGAATTCACATTTTATATCTGGCTTGGTTTTATCCCCTAATTTAGACATTGTTTTTCCACTGTTATAGAACAAAATTGACTTTCAGCTAACTGTAAATTTCGAGAAGCTGGTGAACACATTTTCTACCATACTGAGGAATTAATTCAGTCACGTTCACAGCACTGCAGTTTGTCTTTATGACACACAATCATCTGAATAATTTACTGTGGTAGAAGCACTAATTGTAAACACTGGATGACCACCTGCAAAATGATATGAGAAATACTGTATCATTAGCATAAAAAGTCAGCACACTTCTGGTAGGAAATGACCGCCCTAATCGTTAACATTAATGGATAATGTGTTATCCAGTTCTTTAATTAGAATCTCCTGAGGTTCTACATTCTTGATCAGTGCAGAATGAACTGCCTGAAATATCTTGGTTACTTGAATTTGAGAATTGTAACAGCAGAATGTCAACTAATGCAAAAAACGCACTCTCAGACAAGACCTTAAGTCTCCTGTTCAAACTTGATTGCGTCATCAATGGTTAAATGCTTTAGTCCTGCTTCAGCCTTGTTTTTCTAGTTCACCTTGTGTCAGCCACTTCTCAGTTTGTTTTTTCTGGAATGGCACCTGTCCTAGACAGCTGGGTTGCTCTAGCGTTCCTCTTTCTCCCTCAGCCTGATAAGCTGAATTAAAGGTTTTAAGTGAGGAGGAACAGGAACTTAAAAACTAGAAGTTATCTAACTGGTTGGTTTGGTGTTGAGTTGATCTGGTCTTTCTGTTTGAACAAGGGCGCACATACGTTGCATGCCACCAGTGTGTGGTCTTTTGGCTGCAGTACTAAATGCATTTCAGACCTATAGATGCTGTAGTTGCCTTAATTGTTTTATTTTCCCTTAGCTACCAAAGAAGAGTTGTTTTGTTCTTTTCTTTTTTTAATGCACATCAACATACTATGATCCACATATGTGGATAAATAAAACAAAAACAAATTAAAAATAAAAATGGGAAAATACTGCTGTCGAACTTTTATTTCATAACAATTTGAAATAGAGGAAAGCTTCAGTATATAAATTTGAAATAGAGGAAAGCTTCAGTATATAAATCAAAACACTATGGAAATGTATAGGAACTGCTTCCTTCCTGTTGTCATAGTAAAACACCCAAGTATTTTGTCATGGTGTGTGTATATATATATATATATATATATATATATAAAAGAAGACACACAGGTTATACAGATAGGTGGGATAGTTCCCTTTTTATTGACAGTAAATTCAGCGCAGATCAGGCACCGGGTGATGAGTGAGCGCTGGGATCCGCATGTTTCTGCGCTTTCTCACTCCAGTACATCTGTGACGCAGGGACAGACAGAGAGGATTCCTTTACGCTAGCTTTACATTGCAAACACGCCACAATTCAGTAGTTTTCCAGGGCTCTCAAAGCGAGTATATGAATCACCTCTTTCCTAGCATTTTCTAATATGACTCACTCCCCCTGTCCTTGTACTGATGAATGATGACTGCACCAATGTGCGGTTTTACTGCTGTAAAGCACTACGCAAGGCCTGCTCTACCCCAAAGGATTAGGATTTACTACTACAGGTTGAATTTCTCTTTTACACCAGTGCAGGAAGGCTTTCCTTCTCAAGAATGTATTTCTAACATGAAGAATGATGCAGATAACCTTTATCACTATATCCACAACCTTGGATCAAAAGAATTCAATCAATTTTAAAACAATCCTTTCAGCATCTTTTAGGACAGGGGCGCTGCATCCTTGGGCTTAAAATAACCAGAAGCCGATGATACAGTATAAATCAAGCACAATAAGCACCTGGGGACAGACGTCTCAGAGTGCCCTGGATTCTTGTCCTAGATTTACTCACATACAAGAAGGACTGTGTTCAAACAAACAATCCTCGCATCTGATTTTTGAGGTCAAGCTGTAAACCGATTCTGTGGTGATTTGAATATCTGCAGTCTGACTTTGTTTTCGACTTTATAAATCAAAACTTAAACTAAAATATTAGTTTGTTTTTACAAGCTGGCAGATTGTAAATTCGTAAATGTTTTGGAGGCATTTTACTATTTACTTGATTTAGAAGCCAGACTATAAAGGTTTTTGACACTATTAAAATCTAGCTGTAACTGGCTGTGACTGGCTCTGTTTTTCACTATCCAGTGGATTGCATAACCTACAATTTATCTTTCATTGGGTTGCTCAAAACAGTTCACCACATCTTGCCTCAGCAGGTACTTTTGGGTTGGCCTTAAAAAAATGTTAGCCATCGTCTGGATGATACTAGTAAACAGATAAGGATACATTTGACCTTATATGTGGATTTTTATGATAAATCGCTCCTGATATGTGTGTAACTTTTACAGGTTTTCACCTTGTTCCTTGGTTGAATCCTGACTGACTTCGTCTGCAGAGGGGAAATGAGAAAATGGGGGATTACAACAGGTAGTTACAGTGTGGGATCCATAATATAGTGAGTTTTCAGGGGCCATTTTACTTCATCTTACCCAAACTGCTCACAGTCTCTGTAACTGCTTCATGGTGCTCTGAGAATAAATTGAAATTAAGTTTGATGTGAAGCAACTTTTACATTTGGCCAGACTGCTGTGTACTTTCTGTGTTTATTTAACTCTAAATGTTCTTAAAAAAACTCATAAAACTCAACTAAAAGCCTTAAATATGACATGTAGTTCATGAATATGTGGAAAATTGCATTTTTCGAAAAGAAAAATTCACAATTATAGGTTACTGAATAATTCCAAGCTCATACTGTAGTGTTTCACATGTGTTTGTTTTACTAATAACTGCTCGTGTAGATTTATAACACTTACCCCGCCTCTGTCTCCCTGTCAAAGATAAAACACACTAGCTGAAATTTAAGTTTGAATATGCTGAAAAATATATGTTACAGTCTCACCGTATGCTTCCTCAGAGGACTCAGACTCGGATTCTGTGGTAAAAGGGAGAGAGAGGTCAGTCACAAAAGTGTGATATTTTACATGTCAGTGTACTGTGAGGCGCAGTCCTTCAATCCAGTGCTTCTCTGAACCGTCCTTTGTTGCCATCTATAGGCTGATATCTGAACCGTTAAACCTCTTACCCTCATGAGCTGCAGTGTCAGAGTTGCCGCCTCCCTCTGCTGAAAAAGGATTTCACAGTTATGCAATGTTTAACGTCAGGTAGAGAAAGATCATGTGATGTCTGTTAAAGCCAGCCAGATGTGTTTACACACCTGTCTTGTCACCCTCGGCTTCGATGTGCTCCTCCTCTGTTGAAAACATTTTAACAGGTGATTCTGACTATTAACACGCAATCAATATGTGTTCAGGCATTGATCATGTATTTAAGTATTACTTACCAGATTCATCCTTAACAGCCTCTGTAAATGAAAGATTTGATAAATTGCATTAGCAACTGAACCCAGATCAGCCTTTATTTGTTCTGAATGAAGTCATAGGTCACATAGTCTCTCTCACCAAGGTAGTGGGTCTCCTCATTCTGTTCCTCTGTAACTTAACAGGGAAAGGTGTAAAGTGATTATTGATGAAACAGAAAAATATTTTACATACGTACTTAACACAGTGGATTAAAAGGTATAATAGCTCAGGAAGTTATTTTGATTTACGGTCATCGCCCTGGGCTTCGGTCTCTGTGTTACAAACCTACCATTCATCTGAGCGGCCTCATTCTTTTGAGCAGCCTCAAACTCCATCTGATCTGAAACGGCAAAAAAAAATGTTCAGTGTAACTACGAAAGTGAAGAAATGGAGTGTTACAGATAGATATATGAATGAATTAAGAAACATGCAACTAAATACAACTGAATAAAAAGTTAAATTCACAAAGAAGGTGGCTTTACCAAACTTGATTCAGTCGTTATAAAACAAAAGGCTGCCTCTCTTGCAGTCAGATGAACTAACACACACAGACTTGAACAAAAAACATAATACAATACATAAAACATTTATTTAAAGTCTGTTAGAATCTCAATTGGACCAATGCACTGTACCTATTTTCTGCAGCTCAGTTAGCCCATCTGCATGAAAAAACACAACGTGTGAATCGAATTTCAGCAGTTTTGAGGCGTGTAAGTATCATCGGCCTTACATAATTATTATAATTGTTGAATCTCACCGTAATGAGCAACCTTTTCCTCTTTCTCTGCAGATTCCAGAGAGGCTGAGAAAGCTAAAAGTCGTCATGAGTACATCAATCAGCCTTCAGATACACACATTACTGAAAATCTAAAGTAATTTCTCTGTAAATAAGCATTAATATGTCTTCTGTGGAGGAACAGACGCACACATTATCAATCATTAGCTGATTCTCTTGAAAATCATGAACAAAACTTTTTATTCTTCTTACCGGTGTGAAATGCTGCCACGGCGAGGAAAACAAACACTGGCACTATAAATCTCATCTTGACTGTTGGTCTGTTGGTTGAGGAAGATTTTGGGTGTCACTCCAAACTGTGTGTTGTGTTGTTGTCATTTCACCGCCTCTTATATCTTCAGTCACATCACATGCTTTGCATGGACAGGCGGCTCTGGTACCATTGTCCCTCCCTACCTGAGAGGACAGCTGCGTGGCACATCACCACACAGACGTATCCTTATTCATGCTGTCAATGCCACCCATTGTTGGCTCCTCAGTCACATGAGCCTTTATTTGGGATGCTACTGTGACTGATAAAAAAAACAAAAAAAAAACGGGGGTCCTTGCAACTGAGCTGAAAACAATGTTAATTTCCTTTTGGGACTGGAAACGGTGATTTCATCACACACCCGTGGCTTATGAATGATGGGTCACAATGTGGCTCAGGGAGACAATTCCTCAATTTATCATGCAATCATGCAGATGAAAGAGATCCTGATTTCTCAGCCCTGAATCTGTCACAAGGGACATATTCAGCAACATCTGAATGTTAGATGATAGTATGAAATTAAATTGTGAAATAGGACAGAAAGAAAAACAAGAGAACAAGTTGGATAAAGTGAATAAAGTGTGATCTATATGAGAAATTATTTAAACATAATTTGATGTGGTTAATTAAGCTCTGAAGCAAAATATCAAATACAAAGCAGACAAGGTCTCATCACTTTATTGTGATTGTAAACACTTTCAAAACATACAGGGGTTTCAGTATCGTTTGTAATCAATTTAATTTGTAAATAAAAGTCTCATTTTATTTGTCCAGAACAATCCAGTCTAAATACTGCACATTGGTGGGGTTCTTTGGCATTTGGACTTCAGCATAAAACGGAAGCTTTTCTATCAATTAAAGTGCACAATTAATATTCTGGCAACAGTATGTCTTAACTCATACTCAAAACTTCTTTCAAACATCTAGAAAAATACACCTCTAAAAGTGCTTAAGAAACAATCAGCAAACTCTAGCGGTCTTCCCAAAGTAGTTAAAGAACATGAAAGTGGTCCAGGAAGGTACAGTGTCTTTAAGCGACATGACATCAGATAAATCCCAGGTACTGAATACGCCTCCATTTGTTACAAAATACAGAAATGCGTCAGCCTCGCTGCAGTTTGGTCCTGGTGGTCTGAGTCTGATGGCAATTTTCACGTCATTAAAAATGACACAGGAAACCCCTAAGGACAATTGATTTCTAAAATCATTGGGAGACTTATCATCTACTAAACACATAAGCTAATTACTTCAATAGCTTAAGGCACCACAGTAGTTTAAATGGTCAGTGTGATTAGACTCTTTCCAATTACGGCACATTATATTAACAGTCTATTTAAATGCTAAGAAAACACATTAATTTGTTAATACTCCTTTATAACATCCATATCTTCCAATTTACAAAGAAAACGTCTTGGTGGCACACCTCTCTTACTGACAGCTGCCTGTACTCACTATCAACACATACAGCAGTGTGCTGAGGAGGTAGAGAGACTGAGAAAATCATTGGAAGACACATGAATCCATCAATGACGGGACATTGTCATATTAGTCAACACTACGCAAGAATTTGGCTAAAAGGTGACAATGGTTGGTCTGTGATTTGTTAGATGTACCGTGTTTATAATGGAGGAAATGCACACTTTAAAAAAAAAAAAAAAGTACTCTTACACATAAAGGAACAGTCATACGTCTACCCTGCAGTGCAGCGTGGTTCACAGTGAATACAAAATTCAGCACAATACAATGTAGTCCCACCTGTTATTGTGATTTGTGCTGCTGTTGCTGGTGACAGAGCGATGAACTGTGGCTACTGTTGGAGCGATTAAAGGATCATTTCCTGTTTATTACAAAGTTTGTCTTTTTTTTTTTTTTTCTTAGTTTTGGCCAACACTAATAATAACTTTGTACTCACCAAGTTAACTGCTGAGATCTTAGAAAGGAGACACTTTGCTTTAAAGGCTTCTTCAGATAGGGGCAAGAAACATGAGGAGTCAAACAACCAGACAGATTATAAATAAGCGCCCAGGTCAAGGGTCGAATCATCACCCACACTGTCAGTGTACATGACAGCCTGGTTCAAGTTTAACCTGCCATATATGAAGTTTGAACAGTTTTCCTGTGGTGCACTCACTCATGGTTTTATCTAGAAAATCAGGTTGGCTTGTTTGAAACTTTTCTGATTGTTTTTCCTGCTGGAGTTTGCTCTCCTGTCAGACTTTGTAGCAATGTCACCTAGACCTGCAACTAACGATTATTTTCATTATTGATTTACATGTGGATTATTTGCTCAATTCATTGATTGGTCTAAAAAACAGCAACAAACATTTACTATAATGTAAGACAATGACAAGTAGGAAATTCTACCATTTGAGAAGACATAACCATTGAATATTTGGCATCTTTGCTTGAGAACTGACTTAAACAGTTAGTCAATTATCAAAATTAACTTTCTTTCGACTGACTAATCTTTTGATTGACTAATGTTAGTGCTTTAATGTCATGGTGTTCCCAGATCTCAGCAATTACTTTGGTGAGTACATCGTCTGAGTGGTAGAAATTACGGCCCAAACTGCAAAAATAAGACCAAGTTGTAACAAACCAGAATATAAGTTTAAAAAGGCCAGAGCACCCGAGATACCTGAAAGAGAGTTGGGATTTGCCCTGACTGGAGAGTTATTACAGTGCAGCAGGCAAGCCCATGAGCATCTGTATGGGTTTATACTGTGCTTGATTGATAGTATTTTATTGCTTTTGGTTCTCATCTCAAATAGTTCTCACTTGTCAGAGCTCCCCTCTTAGTCGGGTGTGAAGGTCCTCCTGGTCGATCTTGCCGTTCTGTCCGTGCCAGCGATGGTGTGCCAGCAGGGCCACGTTCCTGGCGGAGATGGAGCTCATCTCCATGGCACTAGCTGCCCACTCCACAGCGTTGAGGTAGTACAGCCGGTTGTGCAGGATGAAGGGAGGGGTCTTACGATGCGGTGGTCGGTACGCGGGATAAGCCAGCCACTGACTCTCAGACACTGAATCCCAGGAGAGGAACATGTTCTGCAGCTGCTCTTGAGACAGCGGCTGTGGAGAGAAAACCTTCCAGACTTTGGTTTGGCTGGCGGGGGGCCGTTTGTAACCTGCAGGGATGTGCACAGGGTCCAGAGAGGAGAGGCTGTTGATGACAGAGCCCTTAGAGTCAGTGGTGAGGACTTCAGACACAGTGAACTCTGAGGCTGGCCGTGTGGTCCCAAGGTAGGACATGTTCAGCAAGCCGTGGACCAGAGTTGACACCGTCTGGTGGTAGCGCCCGGGGTAGTTAGACGGGATTTGAGGGGAGAAACCTGAGAAGGTGATGTCAGACTTTCCCTGGTGAAGTGGCGTCGCTATTACCACAATGTCATACAGAGAGTGAGCTGAGCCCGATTCCCCAACATAACTGACCTCATAGAAACTGGCTGTGGTGCCTGAAAATGAGAGGTGGAGGGAAGATGAAATTTAAAAAGTGTGAACATACACATGACAAATCCATCGACAAGAGAAAACGACATGTTCTGTACCAAAAGATGTGAACGTCACCTGTCTTGGAAGGTCGAACCTTGACTGCAATGGAAGTCACTCTGGCAGGGATGAGATCACTTTTACTGTGGTACAGCAGTCCTGAGCAGACTCTCTTATTGCCTCCATCCACTGCCCACAAGCCTGAATCTGCCCCTGCTAATGACACGGCCCCTGGAAGGCAAGATATAAATGTTAACTCTATTCTACAAGTTCACAATTTTCAATAAAAACCCTGTACAATACAAACTCTAACACTCTAAAACGTACCCACAAAGCCGTGGATGCGGACACTCTGACCATAGTTGACACGAGTGATGGGTGCAACAATGTCGTTGAGGAAGATCTGCGAAAATCCTTCACCAATCATAGTTTCCTCCAGAGTCTGATTCATCAGGGTAAGAAAACTATCACCACCCATGGCGTGCAAGAGCCTCTCCACATTGGAGAATGAGTAACCATACTGCTGATACTGGTAGATCCTGTGAATGATGGGATTTCCATGTTCAGTAAAACATCCTGCAGAACAAGGAACAGCAATTCTGCATCGAAGTGCTTTTATTCCTTACCTCATAAATTTGTCCAAAACACTCTCCACCCACATCTGCATCCGAAGAAAGTTGAACCCGTATTGCCAGAGCATGCGTAAGAAGTTAAGTATGAACCAGTCACTCTCTTCAAATGTGAGCTCCTTTCCATCAAAGATTGCCATTTTAGAGGAGACATCTTTCCTTGCAGGAATACCTGAAAACATAGGCAACATATTGAAATATGCTGGAGTGCATCCTGATTATGGTTTCAACTATTCATGTATTTGTTTTGAGTCTGTTTATTTGAGGTTATGTTGACATTACCTAATTTTTCAATGAAGTGCTTCATGTGTAGGTTCAAAGGATGGATCACTGAACCTCCCGTCTCATACTCATACTCCCCGATCTTCACTGTCGCCAGTCGTCCACCAACAGTGCCAGATTCAAACACATCAATCTTCACCCCGGCTCCAAACTCCTGCCTCAGGTAATACGCAGTCGCTGTGCCACCGATGCCTGCTCCGACCACAGCTTTAAAAGGAGCAATGACAGCGGGGTAAACCATCTTTGCAAAAGGCTCAGCTGGAATTGGTCGACTGATGTTATTGCATGAATTAATGTCCACTCCACGCTGTCTGCTTACATCATCATCATCATCATCATCATCATCATTTTCTGTCAGTTGACTGATCAATTAATCACCTGATTGTTGCAGCTCTAACTCACATATCATCGAGTGGACCATCAGCCCATCAATCAATCTAATTTCCACAAATAAATCTTATATTTGGGCAATTTAGGGCTGAAAGTGATGATTATTTTCGGTTAATCATTTAATCTATAAAATGTAAAAAAAAAAATGTGAAAAATGTCCATCCTAGACTCTTCAAGTCCAAGGTGATGTCTTTAAATGTCTTGTTTGGTCTGACCAACAATACAAAAGCCAAAGATACTTTGATTCCATGAGAGTCTTTATATTTAAGAGCATTTTTGGCCATTATTGGAACAAAACTTATTTAATTGATTATGTAAATAATGTGCAGATTATTTTTCTGTTGATCAATAAATTAACTGCTGCAGCTTGAATGCAATTTATGCAATTTTTGATCTCATTTTATGCACTTGAATTGTGTGTTTTTTTTTTTTTTTACTTGGCTACTTTTTTCAGAGCAACTGTACTCTGGGTGAAGTCACAATAAGGTCTCCCACTCAGCATAAAATATGAAATCAACCCTCTACCTCAAATATCCTGGGCAGGATACTGCTCATCTATCCTCCAGTGAAACCAACTTTAGAGGATAGAAGCGTCAGAATGAATAGATGATGAAATACACAAGATAACTGCTGTGTTTTTGGACGCAGCCTGGGATTAAGCTTACCTATCTTTTTGGGCTGGTTCTGCAGCTCTGGGGCGGAAGCTAGACTTCTCCTCCCGGTATGCCAAAGTCCCAGGAACAACAGTGCTCTCAGTGACAGGGTTCGTAGACTCATTGTGGACATCTAGAGCTCAGCACTAAAGAGCATCTGTGCAGGAGAAATTAAACATCAACCACGATCAGTTCAGTTAATAAGTTTCTATTACTCTCGGTCAAAGGTTACACTTCCTACTTTTAGCCTCACGCAAGGAATAACTAGGGGAATGGTGACATAAATAACTGCACAGCTGGGGTCGGCAGTATCATGCCTGTCTAATGTCTATTAGGCCTGTTACCCTCACCACTTTCTCTTTATTTAACTTCATAAAGGTAACAGGGGGTAACAGGGTGGACTCACTATTTCAAAAGCCACTAGAGAGGGCTGCCAGTTGATCCAGAGGTCTTCACAGATTTATCTTCACCGGGAAACTTCAGTATCACATTAAAACTCGTTAAAACTCGCCGCTGTGTACTTAAACAGAAAACTGAACTTTTCACAGACGCCACTAACACACTCAAAGTGGAAATAACTTCTGGTTAATAACAATAAACTCGTTTCACTCTTGAATAATGCCGGAGCACCATGAACGTCGCTCAATATTGAGACACATTTCCCGGAAATGCTTACTTTCGAGTTTCAGAATAAAACCCTCAAACTCTGTTCAGCGTGGGGGTGGAAATATTCTGCTATGTGGTTTGTGCCAGTGGCACAGGAAACATTGCACAGATAGAGGAAGGAATGGATTCCTCCAAACATCAGCAAAATTCTGGATGTAAATGTCCTGCAGTAAGTCCAGAAACTGGTACTGAAAAAAGTAACAGTGCATTAACATTTGAAAAATGATGATTAAAATTTTTTATGTCTGTTTGCTTCAGCGGTTGTATTTACTTCTTTTCACTTCAATTCGTCAAGAATCGACGAATTGTGTAATTTGCCAAAGGATGTGCAAACGTTTACATAAAATATCATAAGTCTGTGTTGGAGTAATATTAATGTTGGCTGTAAATAAAGGACAATCACGGCATTGTACCTTTAATGAAAACAGAACATACTATAATCAACTTTTCAAAAGATAAAGGTTGTCATTACTGTTGTCGAGAAATTTAAATAGACTATGAAAATAGAGAAGTAAAATTCAGTTAGGTTGATTTTCAAGTTAATTTTTTATTTTGAAAGTTCAATTGATCTGTGCAGTTGGAAGCTGGGCGGAAGTGGTAATTTCTCCTCTGTCATTTCACATAAAATATAAATAAATATTGAGAAAAAAAAACAGCATACTCGTGTCAGTATAAAATATTATTCAGTGTAATGTTTGGATAAAAACGGAAATCTCCTGGGAGTTAATTTTGAAGTCTGACCCAACCGGAAGATGACCTTTTTTTTTTTACTAGAACCGGTTGCGGAAGAAAGACGGAAGTGACGCAATAATCTCTCATCTTGAACCATGCTTGAATGGAGGTGACCTTAGTTATTATCAAATTGTAAAGTAAAGAAAGTAGGCGACTGCCGTGTACAGGGAAGGTACGTTGCGCCAGTCCGGTCCGGTTTAGATGCTGCTAAACTTGGCTTGAATATTTCTGAAGACTTTGTGAGTGAGCAGGACGAGCAGAGATGGCAGAGGCACACCAGGCACGCGTGCAGAATGTGGTGGAAGAAATGGTCCAAAGCCTGGAGAAACATCACATCCGTAAAATGCAGGTAGGTGTCCTACCTGTGGACACATGAAATGTGCATGTTGCGCTGTGTTTCTACCAGTCTGCCCTCTGCAGCATATGTATCCATCACATGTCTCATATCTGCTGCTGCAGGGTCGCATGTTCAAGTGCAGTGCAGAATGCTGTGACAGCTCCACAGACTCCATGTCTCAAGTGCATCAGTGCATCGAGAGGTGTCACACTCCGCTGGCCACAGCTCAGGGACTGGTCACTTCAGAGCTGGAGAAGTTTCAGGTGAGAAACGTGATATCTGTCTGTCCACTGTCACACTGCATTACCTGTCAACATGTGAGTGTGTGGGGTTTTTAAAAGTGGATTTATTTATTTTTTAATAGTTTTTACTTAGTCAGGACACATATAACAATGCGATCCTTTCAATAACAATATTATATGTCATATGTGTGGCATTTTAAAAGAGGTGGTATAATCACTTTTATCAAATCTGCCACAGACTATTACCAGATTAATCCAAAATGGGCCATTTCTCTATATATCTGTCTGTATCTATATATCCTACCACCTTCAAGTAAACCAATTAAATAGATTTGTATTGGAATATATGTCATTGGATTTATATAAGATTAAATAATGAGGATGTTAAAACTTCTTTTAAACAATGTGTACTCCAAGACGATCCTCAGTTTTTGGTAATAATTCAGGACTGTTTAATATAATTTTGATAATGGTTGTCATTGTAATTTAGTGATGCATATTCATAAATTAATCAAATTCAATCAAAAAAAAAAAACCAACAACAACTAGAAGGTCAGGAGTAAAGGAGGAGTAAAAATTCAAATGCATGCAAGGATTCAGATCTGCCCCAAATTTTAATGGATTCTTCCCTGGTCCATGTCCCACCCCTCCACCAAGTTTAGTGCAAATCAGTTCAGTACTTTCTGTGCAATTCTGCTGATAAATAAACAGACCTGGGTGAAAACATAACCTCCTTGGCGGAGGAAACAAGGAGCACACACACTGAACCTGGGGCTTTTGGGGCCACTGAGTCCAGGGCCAGGGGGCAATTGACAGAAACAATGTAAATGCTGTTGAAACAATAACTTTACAATGATTGTTAGGAAGATAAAATGGCTAATTACATTTATTCCCACTACGTAAATTGTGTTGGTGTATTTCTTCTTATTGGAGTCATTTTCAAAATCAACATTTAAGCAGAGTTTTACTAAAGTGGAATAATTCAATTCAGATTTCTGGAGTTCAATCCAAGATGAGCAATGTCCCTGAGGAGAGTTAATATTTAGGCTTGGAGCCAGGAAACTCAAAGCAAAAACAAATGTTAAGTTAGATACAACTGCATTAACAACATCACACATGAGATCATGAAGGTTTCTGAGAAATAAAGTGAGAAAGAAAGGAAAGAACGCAACAATACAGTTGTGAGACACAGTACAAAAGCATAACTCCCACATGGAAATCAATACCTTCACCTCATCCTTTTGCTTATGCATTTATGAAAAGCAATATACAAGCCCCACTTGAAGAAATAATTTTTACATCTGATCCAACTTTTTCGAACCGTCAACCATTCCTGAAAAGGAGACAACTTCCAGTTTCTGAGAAGGACGTGTCATCTGGATCCTGTCCGTAGCAATTGCAGAAAAACAGATAGGACCTCACTATGTCTTTTAAAATATGAATTAAACCCCCCC
>NW_019525250.1:230638-269481 GCF_002814215.2 Seriola lalandi dorsalis
TCTGACCAGATGCACGATGCACTGCAACGACAAGGCGAAGGATCTATTTGACTCCGGCGCCAAGGAGCCAGCAGTCCGATCGCTGATGGACCGCTGTGTGGGCAGTTGTGTGGACGACCACGTTAACCTGATCCCCAGCATGACCCGAAGACTCAAAGAAAATTTGGACTCTATACAGCAGTGATGAGCGGGGGTGGATGGCTGTGGCCCGTCCAGCAGCGTGGGGTTAGTCAACAGTTTGAAGAATAGAGGGGCTGGAACATCATTAAAGCAAAGCGTAGTATTTTGACAAATTTTAGAGGCTGTGACTCTAAATTTTGTTGTTTTGGAGATTTTAAACTGCTCACTGTGAGATTTATTGTTGTACTGTGTGTAATCTACAAACAGCAACCTCCTTGGAGACTGGGAGCTGAACGTTTTTGGCTTGTTATATCTTGGTTCATCTGCAACAAGATAAATCCAGTGATGCATCAGCTGTCACATTGATGTGTGTGTCAACAAGAAAGTTTACATTTTTAAAACGTTGGTAAATTCAGTACAAATCTGAATATCACATTACAAAATATACACTTCACAAAGCAATCAATGTGATTCTGATGTGCATTTATTTTATGCATTGTTTTGAATGTGCTTTGTATTCAACTCATCTCAGCCAGTTCCTCGCCATCATCAGCCCCCTCATCTTCATCTTTTTTTCTTTTGTAATTTTATTGTGAGTCATCCTGTGATTGTCTCACCTCCCACAATGAGACGTGTTTATATAACTGAATTAAAAGTACTGTAAATGTAACTGGGTTTAGACTGTGTTACTTCCATAATATCAACAACATGAGTTCTTGTAATAATAAACACCAGAGATACAATTTTTTTATTTGATACATGTATTTTAAAGACAGCAAGAGAATATTCTCAATTATATACAAATAATGGTGAACACGGTACCAGTATCATAACATAGCCTGAGAATAAGTGAGCAGATGATAAAAAGCTGATCATCTGTTGACAACAGCTTACATTACTGACATCAGTTTAAAAAAAAAAACTTAAATCAACTATTAACAGGAGTAAGTGGGATATGAAACTGTGGTAATCTCTGATAGGAGGCTCAATTCTTACTATTGGCCCTTTACATCATATCAATATAGAATAACAAGTGACAGACTTGGAGGCTAGAGTCGTGATAAAAGTGTCTTCTGTAAAGTCATAGAAAGTTCTGCAGAAGCGAGGATAGGTTTTACCATCCGAGGTTTGCAAGGGAAATGACTGGAGTATTATACTCTTTTACTGTAAAGGCCAGAACAGACTCTGGAGAGGAGCCAGCTGAAAACACAAGTTGTACCACCTACACACTGATCTTTGAGCCACTCTGACAGGAGGACGCTGCAAAACAGCATTCAATCAGACTTTTTAAATGTTCTTAAAAATACAGATATCCAATATTCTCTAGGCTTCTTACATAATTTAATTCACATCCGGTGGAAATCTGTCATTCATACTTAATTTTAAGGGAGAGACAGAATTTCTAAATAGTACTAATCCCAATATCTGCAAGTTTTCATCAAACCTTTTTCATTCCTAACTGACGCAGAGGAGATCAAACTGACTGCAGAGGAAATGTTGTGTAGGAAACTATAGAGATAAGCTATAATTACTCAGGAAATATAGTCACAACCTCCCCTTCTGTTCCTGAGGTACAGTTTTGAATAATGGCCAGAAAAGTGTTTTTGCAGAGCACGATGATGTAACAGTGAACTTGACCTTTGAGTGTTTGGATATAAAACAAATCACTTCAATCATTTCATCCTGTAAAATTCTGTCATAATTATCTAATGAATTGAGTTGTGGCCAAAAATGCATTTTGTGAGGTCACAGTGACCTTTAACCTTTGACCACCAAATTCTAGTCAGTTCATCTTTGAATCCAATTAAACGTGCAAAATCTGAAGAAATTTCCTCAAGGCATTACTGAGATATCACATTCACGAGAACGAGGGGATGGATCGACAGTCGCTGTTGCTGGCGAGGAGGTATAAAAACATTTGTAGCAGATGAAAGGTCAATATCCATCAAGTTCATGAGCTTCAAAAGCATAAATACCGAATTAACTGAGCTGCCGTAGTAAAGACTGGTCATGTGATAGCACCACAGCCCATGTGAATGGGCAGTTTTATTGGCAGTTCATAATTGTGTACATATTTTACTTTGCAAAAATAAATCCATACAAATACAAATGAAGTAAAAAATAAATAAATGCCAAATAAAAACACCTTTAACGTTTAACTTGATGACAGTTACAGTTGCAGCTATACAATCAAACTGACTAGTATGAATTAGCAGTTGCTTTACAAGTCTGAAAATCCCCATATTTATTAGATTTCAAACAACATGAGGTAATACATTTCCAAAATTGCCAAACAAACAATCAACTAATTAAAAAAACATAACCGCAAAGGTACTTCATGTGGTGAGGGGAGCAATCTAAAAACTGCTCACTCGTGCCTTAACAAAACAATACAAAGTTGATATAATGAAATGAATTGACTGAACTGCAAAAGAATAGCGGGGGATATTTGTAGTACGCAGTGAACATCCGAGAGCTGGTGTCAGAAAGCGTTTTTTAACTGTAAACTGTGTAAATGAGGCAAACACCTTAAGACTCCTGAAGCCTTGTGTCTCGTGAAGACAGGTTATTGGGTTAAGTCTTTCTGACCTCATGATGCTGGTTTTGTAGTTAATATTTCAAGTCCATCAGGTCTGTTTCTCTAGATAATACTGAAGAGGTGATGAACTTTCCAATCTGAAAGCCTTCACAGAAGTTGCTCTGGTCTAGAATAGCATGCAGACAAGCCCAACGTAAGACTGAGCTACCAAAGCGACATTAACCCATGACCCAGAAGAGTTAAAGTGTTAAAACAGATGCGGTAAAAGCAAGATTTAAGGTTGGATATCTGTTGAGTGTAGTCATCACCTGCAGTCCATTCAACCCTGTTGGCGTACAACTTTGTATCTAAAAGCAGCAGCGGGGAAGTATGCTTAAATGGAGTGTAGGCAAACGAAGCGGCAGGTCTATCCGCAGCAGGTGGTAGAGATGCAAATTACTCTTCTTACAGAGTTTGAGCGCTGGCAGAGTTGAGTTTTCGAACACACCCATCAGTAGAGCGAGGGACCACACCTCTGTCCACACCCCACAGTAAACAACAGGCTTGAAACTTCCCATACAAGTCAGTGCAACAACTGCTCTTCTAACACAGACGATTATACGTTTTTTTTCACCCTTTAAGTTTAAAGTTATCTTAGTGGTGCAGTTATTAGATTTTCTGAGACAGTCCATTAACCTCTGAGTGATGGACAAATTACAATCTGTTGAGTTGTCTATCATCTTGAGTCACATGTGGGTTCAACATTTGGAAACATCCAAACATGAACCAACAGTTTCTGTTTGTCAAAAGTGGATCTGTATTCCAGTTAATCTCATGGAAGTCACTGGGTTTGAGGTTTGCTCCGCAGTGTGATCTTCAGTTTCACCCTCTGGTGATGTTCCCACATTTCAGGATGATAATGCTCCCATACACACCGAGTGGTTAACACAAGTATACAGTGAAACCCTTCCACAGTCTTCACAAGCACAAGATATAAACATAAGGTGGCCATTATATAAAGTTCTGAAGTCCAAAGAAGATTTTCAAAAAAAAGACTGGGGGTTTTCAGTCTCGATGAATGGCTCAACATCTCAGTGAAGACAGTTCATGACAGACATCTAAGGAGAAGTGAAGCCGCTCTGAAGGCAAAGAGTGACCTAATCCTTCCTGGCCATTGTGATGCGTCTCTGTCATACTGTAAACTCCATGTATAGATTACTCAGAATGCGCCAAAACACTGAATACATAGATACAAAACATTTTCCCATCACACCTCACTGAGTTACAGAGCATGCAGACGATATGTCCAATGTGGAGATGGTGTTAAATATGGCAGTGGATTGTACATACAAGCTTGTGTCAGTGTCTCGGCGTCGCCAGAGGAATGCTTGCAGTTGGACAGGCATCAAGACACAATGCGAGCAGTGCTTTCTTGTTCTGAGGAATCTGGACGGTTGTCCGACTGAGGCGACGTATACAGGAAGTTACAGCACACGTAGAGGGGGAATGACAACAATCGGCTGTCCAGGTTCATCACCACATACTCCTGAGTGATTGAAGGGAAAGGAAGAATATTAAGCAGGTCTGCAAGATAATGGTGACCTGCAGCCATCTGTATCTGAACAGCGCTCACTTACCTGGTCTTTCTCAAGGGTGAGAAGCTGGTAACCTGTTGAACGACTGCAGACCAGTTTTCCACGGCTATCGAAGGAGGCAAGACGTAACCTGGACAAATAAGAAAAAAGTCAAGTGTTTAAGTTTTCCCGGACCAAAGCTGCTGATGAATACACATTGCTTTTATACAAATAGTTTGACATTTTAGTAAATTCACTTTCTTGCTGAAAATTGATACCACTCATATTCCTATAAGGTAAATATGAGGCTACCACCAGCAGCTAACTTAGCTTAGCATGATCATCTTATCTTCCATATTTAAAACCGCATGATACTGACAGTTATAAGCACGCTTTAGGTACAGTGAGTGTTCTAAGGTTAACTGCACCACTGACCTGTATGCCAAATGCCTCCGAGGTTGCAGACTCACAGCGCCCCCACATGGCTGACTCAGAGTATTCCTTTTGAAGACTATGAAGCGGTTTGTGTAGGTCACCAACAGGTCGAAACCAAAGTTAAAGCCTGTCCATCGCCAGCAGTACTGAGGAAAAAGAAAATGTGATTGATTTATTTTTTTTTTTCCTGTAGAAATTAAACCAAATATGTTAAGTGTATGGGAGCAAATGTTCCTGTAACAGACTGTCTGACTCACATCTCCATCTTTTGTCAACTTCCTTCCACACCTCATACTGCTCAGCTCAAACTCCTCTTTGTTAGCTTCCTGGGGACTAATGACAAACAGGGGCCTTTGGCATCACACAACTTTAAAATCATATTCTATACATACAGTTTTTATGGTTATATCAACATGCCATTGCAGTCAAAATTAATCCAATGACTCATTATAACACTCACCCATTGTCATTGTCAAACTCTGTCCGGAGCATGGCAAACCACTGGTTCTTGTACACTGACGTTAGCCAATCTGGAATATAAAGTATGAACAGAAAAATGTCTTTATTTCCAGATCGTAGTACAAGATGAAATGATGTCATGCAGAACCACATCTCACCAGGGGGCAAAATATTATCTCTCTCCAGGATGCGTGCAGATGCCAGATCGTTGATGATATACTGGAGGCGAACGTATTTGAACACTGAACGAAAGGGTGCCCCTTCATCTGTGTTCAAGAAGGGCTCTTTCTCACACAGGTCTGTAGACCAAAGTCAATTGAAAACAGAGTAAAACAACAACAACAAAAAGATTTATATGAAGACACTATTTCAGAAGATGTGGCTTTAACAGTACCAGTCCTGCGTTTGCATAGCCAGGCATCAGCGTCAGCCAGAAGCTGCTTGATGGGGCCGTCCCATGAGGGATTGAGCTGCACAAACATCCACTGGAGAGAGAAAAAATTATGAGAGCTATTAAAACAAGTCTGATAGTACTGTGAGTATATCTGAGTTATATCTAACATTTCCTTCTACCTTTTTCAGAGCTGTGTATACATCCATCTCCACCTGCATGACAAACAGGTCTGAGGACTGAATGAGCTGCTCCATCACCTCTGCCCTGTAAACGCAGCGCATAAAGAAATGTTAGTACGGTTTTTACACTGTAGTTTGAAATGCAACTACTTAACATACAGTAGCCATTGCACTTCATTGTCCTTATTTAAAAAAGTAACAGCACTAAAACTAATCAAGTCAATTTTAATCATGGAGTTCCAAGCGACAGAAAATAATATTTTATAATTGTAGGCTAGAAGATGATGTAAACACTAAAGAATTGTGAGCTGAGCACACAAACCCAAGTTCTTTCATCAGGTCAACATTTTGGTGGGTCATCAGGTTGTTCAGGAGCCACTCAAGACACCTACAAATATAGAGCATAAATTACAATCTTACCTGTTAATTATTGTGATTTGAAATAAGTTAGATTAATCAAAATCTGACTTTTTCATGACTGAATCCAAGCCGTAGATACTGGAACAAGCATAGTAGCCACACACGGTCTTCGCACTGATATTTTCCTTCATGGTCTCTCCACACTGCTGGATCAAACCATCCTGTAGACAACAACCAGCCACGAGACTTGATTAGGTTCTGTGTGTCATGTGACTGCATTTATACAAAATCAAAAACTGCAATTTTTTCAGTTGTGACAATAACTGGCCTCTTTCACTTCACTGACCAATTGTAGCATACAAGCAGCGGCAAGAATACTGACGACTCTGCTGGGCTTGATCAGGACATCGTCCCGGTACAGGGATCCAAACACAACCTGTAGAGCTACACACATAAAGCAGGATAGAGTTATCAGTAAAACATGTAAACAAACAAACACAGTCGACTGCTGGTTTCAGTGACTGAAGTGCTCTCACCTTCAGTGTCGATGTTCTGGTCTGGGATCTCCAAGTTGATTTCCATCATGTTGGACTCCTTCCACGAGCCGCTGAACATACTGGAGAAATATCCTGACTGTGAAATGCAAGGAAGAGGAGGAATGAGTCCTAAATGATAAGGATAACACACATGAAAGAATACATCACAGACTGCCTTCGAGGTGTTTTTGTGTCATTATATTTTACCTGGCACAGATACACTTTGTGGAGGTTCCACTCCTGTCCCAGAGCAGAGATGCGAATGTCACTGTTTTCACCATTCAGGAACAAGGTTTGATAAATGTATCGTGACGTGCTTTTCAGTTTCTTCCTGCTCAGGTTTGGAAAACAGACAAACAACAGGGGAGAGACCAAAGCCAGGGTCAGACAAAATACTGATAACTGAAAGATATTTCACACTGAATTGATCATAGGCTCTTTGATTGGACTTGCCTGCGAGGTGTATCTAGTAAGGCATCGTCCTCCTCTTGTTCACTGTCACAGTCACACTGGGCATTTCTTTTCCTCTTCTTACACTCACAATTGTGTTTGCGGCTGGTGCTTGCGCCCTCTGCTGCCTCCTCTAGGCCCTGAGAAGGGGACTGGAACCTGCTGCCCAGACTTCCCATCTCTACCCTTTCAGAGAGACATGAAACAAACAAAGCAACTGTCAGAAATAACAGGCCCACTGTACTGTATCTTCAAATTGCAACATCGCTTTGCAAATCAATATATTAATGAGAGCACACGCTGTTAGGGACTTTGGCTTGTGCCGAGTTGTGATCTAGCTTGTGTTGGAGTTTTCTGTCACTCCCGATTACAATGGATTTATCTGTTGATTTGTTTTTTGATTAATTGATTATTTAGACTATAAAATAGCAAAAAATAATGAGTTCACATTGCAGTTTTGCAGATCCATGGTGATGTATTCAAACTGCATGTGTTGTTTACAAATGTTTATAAAAACATGACATGAAAAACATGACTGCAAATTCAAACATTAAGCGGATCCAGGAAAAGTTTGCCATTTTGTTTGACATATCACTTAAATGATTGCTTATCAGAATAGCTACTGATTAATTACCTGTTGATAGACTAATTAAGAATTAATTTCAGCACACTAATTTTTCTTAGGACTGCATTACAATGTATTTGACTGTCTTATAAAACGGACAGAATGCTTGCATCATATTATAAACGGTGTATATAATTTTGTTTATATTGCCTTTCCTTCGAATAAAATAACGACATTACCCTTCATCAAAAATTACATTATCTAGTTAAATGTTCAACAAAAGAGCAAATTACAATAGATCACATTTGTTAGTTGATGTGCTGTTGTTATCATCTGCCTACCTGACTGAAAGAACAATCATATGTGGCCCCAGAGGCCTCGACATTTGTATGCACTTGTATTTATGAGTGTAAGGACAACAAACAAAACCTGAACGAAGTTTCATTAGCTACACTTTTTCATAGCAAGAGTCTGATGCAAAGGCTCCCCCCTCCAGCATCTGTAAACCACATGCAGAGTATGCTAAAGAAAAACAACGACTGAGTTAACTCACCTGATGATCAGCAGCGGGCAGGCTGAGGGAGAGGTGTTAAGGTGAATTTGGACGGTAAACACTGGCTGATTATCTCCCGGTCAGACAGTCTGTCAGACGCTGACAAGCCAGCCGAAGAGGAGCTAACCTCAAAGCTAGCTTAGCTGCCGAATTCACAGACGAAAACACGTCTGAAAACAGTAACAGCGTTACTTCTGACAAGCTGTTCCTCCTCACAAGCCTCCAGACGGCAGAACCATGTTTGGTTCCAGTTACATCTTTCTAAATTGGCGCTAATGCAAATACAGAAATAGGAGATGGTGTGTAGCTACCACTACCCTGAAAGTCTGTAGCTGCTTTTGTTATTCTTCTTCTCTCGGTGGTTACTAGGATGTCAACGTCACATGTGGCTGCTTCGCTCAATGGCGCCACCCACTGTGAGACAGGAGGATTACACAAGTCTGAAAAGGGTAAGTCAATTCTATCACTATCTGTTTATTTGTTAAGTTTAGTTTAATACTTTTAAGGCTTTTGAACCAGATATTAATTATCCCATAATATGTATATGTAAACTTGATGACTAATCCTACACATTGGGCAACAGAAGCTGAACCCTGCTGACCAGTGTGTCTGGCTCCCCGAGTCCAAAGGGCACTGCCAAATCAACAAAATGTTCAGCCTCGTACTTATTTGTACTGAGGAGCCTTTGCTTAATACAGACTTTTATCATGACTGCACTGATATTTTGAAAGTGAAAGTCTTTTAATCATTTTATCCTGAGAAATCATCTAAAATGTATGTGCAGTATATTAAAGGCTTATTTTA
The DNA here is from genome assembly GCF_002814215.2 of Seriola lalandi dorsalis. Taxonomy (NCBI): domain Eukaryota; kingdom Metazoa; phylum Chordata; class Actinopteri; order Carangiformes; family Carangidae; genus Seriola; species Seriola lalandi. The sequence goes on from NW_019525250.1 coordinate 239,586, forward strand.
TTTATTCATTTGATACTTAAATTTTTAAACATTACTTTTTTCCTTGTATAACCACAAAATATAACAGCTAAGCATGCCAAGATATCGTATTTAAAAAAAAAGAGGAATGTGTCAATCTGCACTCTCTGTTGGCTGAATTCAAAAGGAATTCATTTTGTTTTACACTAGTAGAAGTTTTATCTTTAATTTACAACATATTTTACCACACACAAAGACAATACTTTTAGTGTAGTAGTGATAGTGATACAAATGGACAGCTAACTGGGTAAATCTTCAAGTTAGAACAGAACATGGGGCCAAAGATAGGGAAGGAGGTTTCCTGGAAAGAACTGTGTAATTTTGTAGTAACCATAGGTCAGATACTGTAGACACACTGTCAACACTCTGATGTGCTCCAAACAGCATGTGTGCCTGTGATACTGAAAAGCTTTAGTGCACACACCTGGTTGTCTGTGTGAGACAGATGTCACTAAGGCAACCATTTCACAAAGCTCTTTCATGTTTCTGCTATTCAGAGCACTTAACACCCTTCCCCACAAAGTTGAATAATCCACCCAGGTAGGCCAAGACCTCTAAATGAAGCCTAACCTCTGAGTTGGATAAAGTGTTTGGTCTACAACCATGTGCAATGGCCAAAACATACCACCAGTTTCCACAGACCAATAGGTTTCAGCAGAGGTGATCAACTTTCAAGCCCCTTCAGAAAAAAAAAAGTTACTCTTCCTACCCCTGTGAAAGACGGGATATTAAACAGCTTCCAAACATGATTTTCAGTGAAAATCTTTCTATTAACTACGTTGCTTGTCAAAGCCAGATCGAACTATACAAAACTGACTGGGTTTATGTGACAACTGTATTTAATAATTCCTAAAATCCTGAGAGTAAATCCCTCACAGCATGATCTCTTTCCAAAGCCGCTGGGTCAATAAACAAATGGCTCATAAACAGATAAAAGTATACAATACATGGCTGGCCTCTAGCGGTATCCTGTTGTATTGTAGTCAAGACAGTATATGTGGGAGTAGTGTGCGAAAAAGAAAAAAAGAAGGTGCATATAAAGATGCATTTAAACTACTGTTTTATTTTCGTTTTACTGAATGTGGACGGGATATTGATATCATACATTTATATTCACATTTATTTTAAATGAGATGGTGCTTTTTGTAAAGAACAATTAAACAAAAGAATCTTTGTGCAATATTCATTATAGCTTGATCACTGTTAAAAAAAATGACTCAGTGCCTTTATAATATCTTCGAACACATATAAATGTTGATTTTTTTAATTTTATTTTTTTTAGATGTGATCTTATTGTTGTCATGGTTTTACGTGACGGACTTTACACTTGGACATTGTTGTATTTCCTGTTTTATTTTGTAATTACTTCCCTTGTGTCTCTCATTTTAGATCTACTTCTTGTCTTTACCCTGTTTCCCTCCTTTGTGATTGTCTAATGTGTCACACCTGTGTCCAATCACCCACGCTTCCCTTGTGTGTTTAGTCTCTGTGCTCCCGCTTGTTTTTGTCAGTCCGTCTGTTGATGTATTCTTGAAGTGCTTAGCTTTGCTCCTGTTCACTTTCGTTTTGGATTTTGAGGTCTTTGACGTTTCACCAGTTTTGTAAGTTTTCTTTTTGTTTATTGAAATACCCTTTTTTCCCCCACCACCCCCCTTTTTGTGTTGGCTACTTTTGGGTTCAGTTTTTCCCTTAACCTGGCAATTTTTCCGTTTGCATATTTACGTTTTTTCTTTACTGGGGAAAGGAAGATTAAAGAGGGAAATATTATGGCAAATATTATATAAATAAGCAACCCAATTCCAGCATAGATAATGACAAAATATTAAAAAGAGTAAATAATGAATTGAGTTTTTTTTTTTTTTTTTTAAGATTATTTCAACCTTTTCCACTTTCTTGAAACTGTAGTAGATTGTCTGTAGAATCTTTTAAAAGTAAATGTAAAATTGCCTTCAGAAGCTCTAAACCTAAAACAATGCCCTTTCTTTCTTCTCCTTTCTTTATATACAGTGCTGTGCAAACGTTTCAGGTGCTTTAGATGCTATACATCATGCAATACCATCAGGGAGGCATATGATTGGTCCCAAATTCATTCTGCAGCATCACAACAAGCTCAAACATACAACCAGAGTCATAAGGAAGTATCCTCAGCCACAAGAAGAATAAGAAGTCCCCCAGTGAGCTGTCATCAGTCTGGGATTGCATTAAGAGACGGAAGACGGTGACGAGAAAACCTGACTGCACAGAAGAACTGTATCCTCCTAGATGGAATAACCTGTCTCCCAAGTGCCTTGAAAAACTTTGCAAAAGTGTACCAAAGAGAATTGGTGATGTTTACCCAATATTGATTTGTTTTAATTTTCTGTTTGCATTTTGTATGAAGTTAATTCATAAATAAAAACTATTCATGGCATTATGACATTATTTGAAAACATCCTCGCTTTACTTTAGTGCCTAAAACCTTTGCACAGTACTGGATGTATTTTGTACATAGATTTTATCTTATCTAAATAGCTTGTTTTGCTCATTTAATATCTCTTATTACTATTGCATGGATCATTTCTCGTATAATTATAACATACAGATGAAATATTTTTGTGAAGAAATTGGAAACAAAAGGTAGGCAGGATGTGACGTATGAAGTGCTCCCACTGGTGGGCGTGGACATTGGAGGAACCAGCCAATAAACGACGAGCAACTCTTTCACAACATTCCAATCCCTCCCAACCCATCTTCTTCCTCCTCCTCCTCCTCCCCGACCTGCCTGTTGTGTGTATGTGTGTGGGGGATTGTGACACGTAACTTCGTCCGTTTCATTGACGTGACCAGGCTGGACACCTCCACCTTGGGCAGGGAGAGCAGAGAGACCCCCGTTGTCCCGAGTCCGAATCCCTTTTATTCTGGTCATTCTTCAGCATGGAGGCGAGGGACGCGGTAGCAGGTGAGGTTGGCGGTAGCAATGACAGTCAGTGAGGCGATGTGTTGTTGTTTAGCCAGTGTAATAATAACTAGCTAGACCTGCATTCAACCAGGGACACGCTGCTATTTCAAACCATACTCGTGTTTAAGGTAAAAGTATAGCTGAATGTTTTGTAAATCGTGCATGGATTTTCAGTTCTACTTCAAGCCCAATAAGTGAGTGTTTATGACATAAGATCTTGCTCATAGCCATAAAGAAATACTTTTTATTGTCTTGTTCAAACTCTTAGGTGCTCTTGTGAGAAGTGATGGGGAGGAACAAACTACAAAGAAGACGGCAGCTCCTAAAAAAGACAAACCACAGACAAAAACCAAGATGGAGCAGATCTTTGGGTTCAAGAAGGAGGACCTGACCTCCTGGCAGAGTCTGGTGGCCCTCCTCAACCGTCCCACTGACCCTGCATCCCTCGGCATCTTCCGCTGCTTGTTTGGTGAGTTAAATCAGCAGCCATTTACTTAGTCTACTCACTATATCTGACTGACTTTGCAACAGGTTTGAGATTATTCTCAACTTTATCTATACAGCGCCTTTGAAAACAGAGGAACAAAGTGTTTTACAGTAAAAACAAGGAATAAAAGTAAATCGAAAACACAAATCTAAAACAAGATAAGCCTGGCAGCAACCTTTTGTATCAGCTATAGTCTCTGGATGTTTCGGCTGCTGATACCAGAGTAAAGAGCGTTGCAATAGTCCACTCTGGAGGAGATAAAAGCATGGGTGACCCTCTCTAGATCTGTAGATGAAAGGAATGACTTAATCTTGGTTAAATATCTCAGCTGGTCAAAGCAGGATTGCACAGCTGTCACAAAAGTGTCCTCCCCATCGTGTGTCTTTACTGCAGGTTTGGTGATGACCATCGACGTCACACAGGAACGTGGCCTCAGTCACTTGGACTACAAGTACCTTGATGGGGCCCCTGTGTGTCGCTTTCCCCTCTTCAATTTTTTACAGCCCCTGCCGATGGACTGGATGTACCTGGTGTATGTGGTGATGTTCCTCGGTGGGTCACACTCTTTATTTTGAATTAAAGTCTTATGTGCAACAGTTTTGATGATGAACAGTTCACAACTCAGTGTTTACAGAGGTTTGGGGAAGAGAAGGGTGAAGCAGTCATTTTATAGGACACAGTCTCTGTGGGGTGGCTGTCTGTGGTAAAGATGAAAGCACATACACCAGACCTGCAATTTTCCACTTTTATTTCCCCCCCAAGTCAACTAAGTTCTGCACAATTTTGACTGGCTTAAGCAAAAAAGCAAACAGAGAGTAGAATACAACGCCAATCAAATCAATACTGATTAATGAAAACATCAATAGGGCTACAAGTATTTTACAAGGTGGATACTTTCAGAGCTTGATTATAAACTAATATTCTACTCCTATTTGAACACACATGGTTGCTTCACCTTGACAACAGGGTAGCAATCAAAAATCCTTACGTTGCTTTGGTGGATTTTTCAGATTACTGACATTTTCTAACACTAAAGCCAACAATCAAACATTGTTTATGGTATTTAAGTATAATGTTGCAATTAATGATTATTTAACTTATTTATTACCAGAGGAGAAGACCAAGACCTGCATCATTGGAGCGCTACTTGATTTCTCCATTAGTATTTGATATTAGTCACATACAGCTTACAACCCAGCAGTGTACATTACATTTATTAACACAACACAAGACAAGTCTATACAAGAAATGCAGATTATCCTCACAAACACTGCATATTCATATCCAATATAAATATTTGTATATGTTATGAGTATTATACATAAAGTCTGGGGACCAAATGGTCAAAAGTCAAACCAGGCTGAAATATTTATGCCAAACACCAAACTCCTACATTTCCCATAAGGCAACTTAGTAACAACTGCCATTAGACACTTCTTACCTGGTTAATGCTGTCCTGTTTCAAACTCTGCACCTCCAGTTTGTAGCGCAGGCTTATTTTATAAATTTGTTGTTTCCCAGCTAAAGCAGTGATCACCCTGATGACATCACTGTGACATCATCAGGGTTATTTTCTCAGACGACAAATTTCCTCAAGAGCAACAGACAACATTATATCACTGTTTTCACCAACTGAGGACTCCCCCCCCCCCCCCCCATGGACTAGTTAATGGACATTTCTGTGTAAAAATAGATTAATTAATAGTAACAACTACAGTTATCATAACTTTAGTTGTGTGTTTCTAACTGAAGGCGCCTTGGGCATCATGCTTGGTTGTTTCTACCGTCTCTCCTGCCTGATGTTCGTCTCAACCTACTGGTACATCTTCTTTCTGGACAAAACGGCCTGGAACAATCACTCGTACCTCTACGGCCTCATTGGTTTTCAGCTCATGGTCATGGATGGCAACAGATACTGGTGAGATGATTTTTTTCCTGCTGTCTTTGTGTGTGCTTGTGTATTTCTGTCCTGTCTATATGTGCAAGCCTAACAGAGGGAGACGTTTAAAGCCTGTGTCTGCTTGTAGGTCAATCGATGGGTTGCGGAGACCGTCTATAAGAAACGCTCATGTGCCTCTGTGGAATTACACTTTGTTGAGGACACAGGTTTGTACATCTGTGACTTCAGTTTTCATTCAAACAGATTTTTCAATGTGAGTTTCATTCATGAGCACTGCTTGGTAACAGGTAGTCAAAACGATCTGTTTGTTGTTCCTTAAAGATATTTATAGTGTACTTCATCGCTGGAATCAAAAAGTTGGATGCTGACTGGGTGGAGGGATACTCCATGTCATACTTGGCACACCACTGGCTTTTTGATCCTTTTAAGTAGGTATTATGAAGCAGCTCAGTTATTTTATCTTTTAATTATTTATGGTCATATCTCAGTACTCCCACACTGATCTTGCTGCAACACACATTATTTTTCAGAGTGATTCTTCCTGTGGAGTTAGTAAATCTGCTGGTGGTTCATGGAGGTGGTCTCTTCCTGGATCTGACCGCCGGCTACCTGCTGTTTTTTGACGCCACACGGCCTTATGTGTTTTTCTTTGTCACCTACTTCCACTGTATGAACTCTCAGCTCTTCAGCATTGGTAAGTCCGTAGCCTTGCTTCACTTTTACTTTACTTTTAGAAACTTATGTTTGTTGGGTGTCATTTGACCTTCTTCATATTGAGGCTGTTAATCCTTGTCAGGGATGTTTTCCTACACGATGCTGGCCACCAGTCCTCTCTTCTGCTACCCTGACTGGCCAAGAAGATTCTTCGCCCATTTCCCAGGGTTCCTCAGGGCAGTTCTCCCACTCACCTCGCCGGACCCTCAGCCCAGTCCCTCTTGTGTTTACAAAGAAATCCAGAGCACCAGCGTGGAACGCCAGGAGACCCCACCTGCTGCCAAACCTTCCAAACTCAGATTTAAACACAAGCTGGCAGCCATTTTTACTATAATCTATATAATTGAACAGTTCTTCCTGCCTTACTCCCACTTCATCACACAGGTATATCTGCCTCCCATGTTTTTATTTAGCCTAAAACTGCTTGTACGGCTACATTTGATTAAAAAGAACAATTAGTAAATTGCTGTATAAATTTCTTTCAGTACTTTTTTACACTGAGAGCTTCTGTTTAAATGGATCGTACTTGTACAAAACTAATGTCAGCAAAAGCCTCTTAAGTGAGTCGCCAGACTGACAGTTGCTCAATCAGAGTCAACACTCACTGGTCCACAGCAAACAGCTCAGACTGGTGTTCTCAGCAGAGGGGCTAAAGCCCGAAAGAAGCAGATATGGACTTTTTTCTGTCTTTTATTTATGAATTTAAGTTCTTGGTTTATAGAGAGGTTTGATGGTTAAAAGGGGTAAATCTGTTTATCAATGTGATTTTTTTTTTTTTAATTATTTTTATTTTTTATTAGCATGAAATAATGTTAATATTATGTTACTGTGCAGGGTTACAACAACTGGACCAATGGCTTGTATGGTTACTCTTGGGACATGATGGTTCACTCCCGCAGCCATCAGCATGTTAAGATCACCTACAAAGATGGAAAAACTGGAGAAATAGGATATCTGAACCCAGGGGTGAGTTTCAGGGAAAACACTGGCAGATAAAGACAACAAGATAATTATATTAAATCTATTTATTTGTCTTGGCTTTACAATATATCAGTGGTTAACAACATCTGAGCTTAAGTCATTTAAACAGAACAGTTTTAAATGATTTAGCTGATGACTATCGCAGTTTTACTTTTTCCTTATCACTGTTCTTCTGTTTGCATTTCAGTGTGGCTGATTTCCTGATAAAGTAATAATGATGTCTGTGTACTGTAGGTGTTCACACAAAGCCGTCGGTGGAAAGATCACGGAGACATGCTGAAGCAGTACGCCACGTGCCTCAGTCAGTTCCTGCCTCGCTATAACATCTCGGATCCTGAAATTTACTTTGACATCTGGGTGTCTATCAATGAACGCTTTCAGCAAAGGTATAAGAGCAAACGATATTATTAATGAGTGATAATTTCTTCAGATGTATGCAATGAATTTTGAAATGATTTGCTCTGGACTAATCTCTAAGGATCTTTGATCCCCGTGTGGACATTGTGAAAGCTGATTGGTCGCCTTTCCGACCAAACCCGTGGCTGATGCCTCTGCTGGTGGATCTCTCACCCTGGAGAACCAAGTTCCAGGAGATTGAGGGCAGTTTGGACAATCAGACTGAGATCGTCTTTATCGCTGATTTCCCAGGTTTGGAAAGTCTCCTTGTCCTATTTATCCTTACAGAAGAAAAGTTTGTTTGTGTACCCTTATTCATTCTTGTTGCTACATGGGCTGCCTTTGTACTAACTGACAGAATTTTACCTTTTTAGGTCTCCACTTAGAAAACTTTGTGAGTGAAGATCTGGGCAACACCAGCATCCATGTGTTGCAGGGCAAGGTGAACGTAGAGATATTGGAGGAGAAAAAGAACTTCAGTCTGCAGCCTGGTGAGCAGATAAAGGTACGGCTACACACCATCATCACTGTTAACATTATAACCTGTCTAACCTGAACACAACAAGCTTTTACAATAATGTGAATATGTGTATGTGTGTAGGTACCTGCTGGGGCTTATCATAAGGTGTACACAGTGTCAGAAGAGCCTTCTTGCTACATGTACATCTATGTCAACACTACAGAGGCGGCTCTACAGGAGAACTTCACCAAACTGTTTGAGCTCCAGGAGCTCATTCGCAATGGGACAGGTGAAAATGTGTTTTCCAGGAGGGGTAGTGCTTAGCAGTAGTGGAATATTGTGTAAAAAAAAAAGTATTTCCATATGTCCTGGCGCATATTTCATTTCTTTTTCTTTCTTTTTTTTTCCATATTCATTGTTGCTGAAGAGCTCAAAAATAATCAGATGCTGATGCAATTTTCATCCCACAGAAACTGAGCCTCTTCCTCCTGAGCTGCAGCCTCTTGTTGCTGCAGATCTGGAAGGGGCAGAGGTCAACGCCACCGACCCGATTGTGCGGCTGTTCCTGAAAAGGCAGCGACGCATGAAGGAGGTGAAGAAACGCAGGGAAGCCAGTGTGCTGGAGCGGCTGGAGCGGTTTGCTGTAAAAAAGTACTATACGATACGGAGAGGGTGAGTATTATCAGCGTGCCACAGAAATTGTCCAACCAACCACTTAAATCATCTGTGAATTGACTATCGTATTTACTATATCTCCCTTTTCTTTAAGATTCTTGATGACAGCCATTGCTATGAGGAACCTGGCGGTGGGCCTGCCTCCTCTGGAACAGCTGACAAGAGAAGTTGCCTTTGCCAACATGAAAGAACCTCAGGCTGAAGCCAACCAGGATGAACGACTCAAAGACGAAGTTGGTCACGGAGAACTTTAAAGCTGCAGATGGGGCCAGAGATACTCTGCTGAATTGCCTCCAGGTGCTGGATCACACATTGCAAAGAAATTTGTGTGTTATTATTACTACTGGACTGTTACTACCCTGGGACATTGCTGCCCAGAAATCAAAGATTTTTTTTTTAATTTTCTATGCTTCTGAAATATTTGGCATTTCAGATTATTTCCACAATTTTGTTATAGCATTTGTTTATGAATCTCAGTTTTTGCTGAGGACACACTTTTATTATAGCCACAGCAAAACCAGAATACTGTATGTTAACAGATATGCAGTGCTTTGCCTTGCGAGATTACATTTTATGTTTGTTTAGGAATTTTATAATTGCATTATTGCTGAGTGATATGACCAAAAGAAGAGATCATTTAAAAATCAGCGCTCTGTGACAACTACAAGTTTGCTTTTACAAGTGATCTGACGGAGGATCATATTCTAACTACACTAAATCATTAATGCTGCTTTGTTTGGAATGAAGATGAAGAGCAGAGGCGGAAACGTGACTGATCACTGGCTGTACAAGTATTTTAAGGGGACAGATTTTAAAGAACATACTGACATCAAAAGGATCAGGTTGGTCGACTCCTGTTGGTACAGTTTCATTTTATTGCTCTAATTTGAAAAAATCTGGCTAAATAATTTACAATTGGCAGGTTTACAAATCCACAGTACATGTGGAAGTTTACAGTGATTTCAGGGAACATACTTCTCTGAGCTATTATGCTAACCCTATAATGTGATGAAACAGAAAACAATTATTAGCTTATCAGTTAACAGCCTTTTTTAGTCACTTTTCTAATAAAGAGCTTATGGTGTTCAATAGAGCTGAAATTATTTTTAATTAAAAATCAACTTGAACTTTCAGTCTGACAACGGTGGTTTGTGGAAAAATGAATTTTAATGGTGTCAGTATTTTTACATGTCGTCCATTTTAAAGTGCTACAGTAGAATTCCAGTGTTCACTGTAGGTTGACATTATGGCACATTAATCATAGTTTTCACATAATCAAGAGTACAATGTTACACAATATAAATACATATAAATCTACAAGATGGATGTCTAGGAAATGATTTACTTTGTACTTTTGTTTAGTTGAGGTTAAGTGTTCAAGAGTCATTTAATGTAAATGTTTAGTGATTACTGCTCAAGTGGAAGTCCAGTCACATTGGAAAACAGTAAAGGCAGGTCAGACCAGTACTGTCCATGAGGTGACATGCAACGTAATGCTTCACTACAAGTCATTTACAGAGTTCACAAGAGGGGATCATTTGTAGTTTAAAAGACAATCATTTACATACACACAACATAAACACTTTGTATTTTATTTCATATTGCACAGTATCGTACTGGTTGTGTTTTTAAATCGCCATATCCCTTTACATGATGGGTGACTATGCCTCAAATCACCACAACTGAAAAACTGACCTTCTATATTATGTGTAAATTCAACATGAAATGTAAAAAATGACTGGTGTTAGTGTTAGATACTGGCCTATAGCAAGTGTTATCATTAGTCTTTTTCCTGAACACAAATCAACACAATCCTTATTTCCATTACACAAACTGAAACCTTGATGTGAAAGCTACCTGCACCTACAGCTACCCAGGCAGAGTCTGACGCTGGTTTTCATGAGATTTGGGACAATATAATAGAAACAGACTTGTGTCAATTATCGTCAGTATTTAAAGGATTTCTGCTTTTGATTTAATGATTAATAGAGCACAATTGTGCACAGACTATAACTAGATTAAAATGTCTTCCTTCGATTTTTCTTCATGGTCAAGTAGGAGAGAGAGGTCATGTGTAGTGTGGAATTGCAATAGCAGTTCAAACCCTGTGATTTTGCTCATATCTCACTGCTTCCCTCCCTCATATGTCATGTGGGCAGAGCTGTAGAGGGAGGAAGATATCCCAAGTGAAGAAAGCGCTGAGGCATGAGTAAGAGACGGACAAGTCACCTTAATTCTGTCCTTATTGCTGTGTCAACATCCGTTTTCTGCAACTCCGGTGACACCAATCTCAAGGTAAACATGTCTTTCTTTACTAAAGGTTATGCCACATATTTCTATACAGTGTGGTTACATTTCAAATTGGCTCTGTGCCCAAACCTTCGAGCTCCTGACCAGATCAAACTGAGCTGCTCGCCCAGAGCTTGCTAACACTACAATATTCCTTCACAGACATCTAATGCTCAATGAAGGCCCAAATCACTGAAACAAAAAGCTCAAATCATGGCCCCCTATCATGTAGCACATTGCTGTCAATTCTCCCAGAACGCCCTCTTTCAAACATTCATCCACGTTGTCCCTCTACACTCCCTCAGCTGGCTCCATTTGGCAGCTCAAAACAGATCCAATGTGGTGGCACCTCCCTGTTTGCAGGCCATGGTCCAGCTCCACACTCCCAACCCTGTGATTTGTCCTTACAGGCCAAAAAGAACGCTTCTCTGGCAAACCTTTAGTCCAGCTGGTTTCCCTCTGGTTCCTCAGAGCTGGAGAACCATTCAAAAAGTTATGGTATTGGCAAACTAAACGCTCAAAAAAAAAAATTTTTCTTTACTACTTTCCTCCTGTTTATATCTTCAGTTTTTATCCTAATTGTTTATTTCACTCAGGAAAATAAAAGATAATTTATTAATGTATTAAGCTCTATCATTCCTGAAAATAATTGATAATATCTTTTCCTAATTATTCTGATTGTAATGTCTCAAAACATTACAACATTAACGTGTTGATCTGACTCACAGTTAAATTTTTAAACAAACTATTTTTGGAGGAGAATTGGGCAAATTCATTGAAATATGGGTCAATAATATGGATGTTAATAACAACTGAGGGCAACAGATTATAATTTTATGTTGTAAAAAGTGGTGCCAGTGATTTATTGAGAGATTAGGCATCTTTTTTTTTTTTTTTTTTTTTAAATGTATGGATTTTGTTATAAGCTTTGGGAAATATAAATGAGGCTCAGTTTATTGTGACATGTTATGTCCTTGCTGATGCACACCTAAAATGGTGTGAAAATATGAAGCATCCGTTTGTAGAGGTATTTCCTCAGATTCAGATCTGCACCCCTCTACCTTGGTTGAAGATCTGGGTAGAAAACTCCATGTATCACACCTTCAATCACAACGTTAGAAAAAGCATCTGAAAGTTAAAAAGAAAAGAGGATTTAAAATCAAAAGATAAGGTGAATAAGAAGTGCATGCCCACTTTGTAGTTAATTTACCATAAAATAAATAAGGAGCCGGAACTCACCACGCGCAGATGGCAGCAGGTAGGGGTCTCTCAGAAACAGCAGGACTGGCTGATGTGAAAGTTTGCTGAAAAGGGGAAGTCACAGTGTTTGTGGGAAGCTTCATATACATAACGGCATGAAGACACAGGTGGTGTCCACTGACATGCTGGGTGAAGTTCAAGTGCAGAGCAAATAATGACTGAGGTTGGTTAAAGTGCAAAGCAAGAACCTGACCTGCTGTTTCATTCAATAGTTTTTAAAATATTCACTGAAACAGGAAACAAAATGACTCACCTGGATTCCTCCGATTCCGTATCAAATGACCTTTTAAAGAAGAAAAAAAGACATGAACCTTCTAGCAGCCTGGGAACAAATGAAAAATGCCACAAATTGGTCTTTTATTTTATAGAACAGCTGCAGTTTGAACTCACCCACAGCTTTCTGTTTTTGGCACTGAAGGAAAGTGGCGGATATTCAGGAAATCCAGGAATATCTTTGGAAGAACCTCATTTTCCATAATTACAGTCTGACCAAACAGACAAAACAAAAGCAAATTGCAATGTGTGTTTGAAGCAGCAGCACTGAACTGCGTGACTTTTTGAATGTGTTTAACGGTTCTACATTTGTACTGTTGTTTTGGGTTTGACAAAATTTGTACTTGGTAAAAGCAGACAGACTATGTGCATGGCAGTTTTTAGGTCAGAGAAACAGTCTCAGTAGGTGGAGTGAAGGTTTGTCAGAGTACCTGCAGGTAGAGCTCCAGACCTTGTCTCCTCTGCTCCAGGACTTTGGGGACCCAGTTTCTAACATGCTTTGAAGGGATCTCAGGTGGTTTTATGCTCTTCTTCAGCTGGATGGATTTAAAAACATCATTAACATATATACACGGCATCATATACATGGTTAGAAGAAAAATAAGAGTAAGAGTCTAGTAAGAGTGGAAAATTGTCTTTGGCTGCAACACACGGTGTTAAAAACAATATAGGACAACTGATGAAAAAGACAACAAATGGCAGGGACACATTATCAACAAACAATAAGGTTTAAAATGAAAAAATACAGTATAAACTGCTTATAAAATAAGGTGCTTTGAGCTAAATGCTCAGACATCCCACTATGGCATTTTAACATGCAATTTTTTAAATAGAAACATTAGAAAAATCAATCCAAGGACCCCGAAAGGAAAACGGCTAAATGGAATTCAACTGTCAATCATTTTATTATTTACAACTGTGCTTCTCCTATTGTGACGTGTCAAAATGTCGGCCGTTAAAAACGTCCATACAGCAGGTAAAGATCCAGCCAAACAAATGGACTACTGCGAGAGACAGGAAGAGGAACTCATCAATGAAACTAAAACCACAAACCACCATGGTTAACCTCCATGAATCTATTATTTATTAGCATGCCAACAGTATTCACATTTGAATTTTCCACCAGTAAATAGGTAAAAATGTTTTTGAATGTTCCCATTTCTTGCATCTGTCTTTTTGTGTTTTTTTCCTCCAATTAATGATCATGAAATCTCACCATTTTATGCAAGGCGTGGAATTCGCTGTAGCGTTTCTCAAGCGTGTGCTGTCGGCCATTCATCAACACGTCAATTTTAAATACCTGAAAGACGGGAGAAAGTTAGTGCTACTTCTTGAGAGTCAGTTGAGGGAGTCATGACTTATCACCAGAGTCCATCAGCCAAAAATGGCCCCTCCCACTTCAAACAGTCATTGTGTGACTGATTGATCAGCTGAGCGAGTGTCAGTCACTGTCAGTTACTGTTGATGTCAGCTAGTTGCAAAGAGGAAACATCTGGCTGATGGAGTAGTAAAAAGATCTGTCAGAGTTACTGTTAACATAATTAAACAGACTGTCCTCGACTTCTGTCACTCGGCTGAACTCTTCTGTAAAAGCGTCACTTTTACTGCATGCACGTCACTGTTCTTACCAACATTTTGTAAAGGAGGAAATCCACTCTTAAATGACAACAGTGTTGGTTACATAAACACAAATGACTACATCTCCGAAGAAAGAGAGCAAACGAGTAATAGTTTATTAACAAAGCCAGGAACAGCAGTGACTTCACTGTGGAAAAGACAAAGGAATGTGAAATCAAGTGACGAAAATGTTTAATTTGTTCATAGCATTTGCCTCTTGTAATAATTCAATAATCTTTTTTCTAATTTTCTTTTAAAGAACAGCACTTTAACATCTCCCTCTAAACCATAGACATTAAAATGTTTACTCCCTTTTAGGAACCCACATGATTTTGGAACTTGGCTGCAGGGATTTGCTCCCATTCAGCCATTTCTTTTTGTGCACATGAGGTAATGGGAAACAGTCTTACCCAGACACAAAAGATGATTGAAAGGACAAAAAAGAGAAAATAAAGCTATTCACTTCTTTCGCTTTTTTAGATGCCACTATCATGTCTGTATGAACAATCTCTGGCTAGGACTAGCAGCCAGTTAGTTCAGCTATGGGAAACAAGCTGAAATTCAAATGGTTCCTATAAGTTTGGGATAATTAGGGAACTGAAATTGAGTCAGTACTCTGTGTCAGCAGGCATCCTGAGTTGAGGTATCAGAATTGTGACTCATTTATGAAAGCCTGTGTTACAGCAAGAGGCATGGGGTTTGACAGAAATGGGGTAATGTTTTTTTTTTCTTCTTTTAAATCAGTCTTTATTTATGTCAGGCAGCTGGGGATCCTCTGGTCTGGTCACCAGGCCGGACCGGCTCGGTTTACATGCCCAGTGGCTCTGTAATGACCTATGAATTAAGAAGTCAGTGTAAACGCGACATGCTGAAGGCCTAAAGATTCTCTGATCAGTCCAGCTGAATAGTTTCATGTTTACAATGTGCAACAACAAGGCGAAGTCAGAGCTGGTATGAGGCATCTCAACACACTCTGTAACCACACAGACAGCTTTAAATGAACAGCGACATTTACGCTGCTTAATATAATGTCATTATTATTTCAAGGGTAAAGAAATAACACGAGAGGTAACATTACAAACTGATGACAGCAGCAGAGGGGACTATGGACAGACAGACAGACAGACAGACAGAGGTTATTACTGAGCAGCTTACCGTGTATCCTCTCTCGATCGAGTTGTTCTCTGAACGAAACGACGGGATCGACACCCTCACCGGATGCATTTCGACTTGAAAAAGGTGTAGTTTTGAGAATAGTATTTAATCCTCTGGCACATACACACATACAAACACACACACTCTCTCCCTGCTGGTGGTTTACTCCGGTTTCTCTGGCAGCCTGATAAAAATCACAGAGTTCAAATAAGCTGACGAAGCCTCAGTGGCGCGCCCTGCTGGAGCGGAGGGTGGCGCAACAGACTGGACAGCCTGAAGTAATGCTATGTTTTAATCTAACCTTGTGTAATGCAGAACATGCTCCAAATGTCTGTTGTCAACTGTTCAAATATTGTTTGTGTTGCAAAGAAGAAAATGTTACATACATTCTGCTTCATGGACATTATTTAGAAATCCTTTTTTTAATCTTCATCATTGTAGTATGAAGCAGTAATGGCTCATTTCATCAGGCCACGTTGATGGTTCGCTTAAATTTGTTTGAGGTAGTGCTGGAAACATTATTCGATTGGTTATTGATTAGTTGATCAAAAGAAAATTGGTGACATTTAAAGTCCCTGTATTTATGAGAAAGTTATAGTTGTTAACAAAAACACTAATAAACAGTTAAATCTGCTTATAATTATATTGTAGTGTGTTGAACATATTTTATTAACTGTGTAGGCCTATATACTGCTTATAAGTGTCACCAACAGTTTCAACTTATTGTCTGAAGTTATTTATTAGACATCAATCAGCTAACGAATGGTACTGAGCCTGCCTGTGAAAACAATGATAACAGTAATAATCTTAGTCAGCATAGAGCAGTTTCTGCTACTTGAGTGTTGACCATTGTTTTTATAACTTGTCTCTCACAGGTCCCCCATCTTTATGAAAGTAAATGCAAAATGCTCAAAAATAAATAGATACAAATTCTGCTTCCAGCTTCTTACAGTAAATGTCAGGATTTGCTACTTTTCTCTGTTTTACAATGGGTGTGTGTGTGTGTGTGTGTGTGTGTGTGTGTGTGTGTGTGTGTGTGTGTATGTGTATGTGGCAAAGACAATAAACAATGAAAAAGGTAAGAAACAAAGGCGAGTCAGAGACAAAGAGGTGACTTCAAACTGATCGGTCTAAAACAGCGATATAATATCACAAAGTTTTATTCAAGTTTCATCAAAAGCTTTGGAGTAAAGAGAGTTTCTTCCGTTGCATATAAATATAACAAATACATTTTCCTTTAAACAAGTGGTTCATTTTAAAATTGTGATATAACTGATATTGACCTAACAATGAGAGCAAGCCGGCTTATGTGTGTATTTAGCTATTTTAGGCCTCTAAATTTCATCTAACTATCTTAGAAGCAGTATGAAATGCAAGCATACAGTACAATGCAATAGAAGTAAGTAAAATGAAAAAAATCTCAAAGAAAACTTAAGAGAAGAGAGAGAATATACTTTTCACTACGGAGAAGAAAAAAAACTACTTTCCCACACAAGAAAAGAAGAATTCAATATCTGGCACTATGAAGACAGATTTCTAAATTGAGAGTATTTTAAATTATAAAATGAATGCAAGTCTTACTCATTTTATGTTTTTTTGTTTTTTTATGTTTTCATATGCAGTCCTCTTCATTGTCATTTACAGAACGTCTCAGCTCAGCTGCTGTGAATGACTCAGCTCTTAATACCTGAAAAAATATATGTAAAAGAATTAAAACACAATGACAAATCAACAGGGAACACAAAAAATAAAATAGAAATATTTGTCAGCTGACACATGATACTTACGATGACATATGACAACCTGACACGTAGGCGTAGTTGCCAGTGTAGCGAACATCACAGCGCACATTGTTGTTGCTGTAGTCTGATTCTGGGACCTGATAGTATGGATTTACACTGATCTGTGGAGAACAACAACAACAAAATATATAAAACTATAAGAATCAATATGGCAGCAAAGATAACAATCAAATGTTGATGAATGCAATGTGATTCCTCAGAAGTGTAACTCTTTTAAAGGGTTTTATTAGTGTCTCAAGGGAAGGCCAAACATCATCTGGTATTTCTGACGAACCTTGAGGACATAGTTTCCAGGTTTCACATCTGTGATGTCAATCCACTGGCAGTCAATGTCTGCGTTGTAGGTATCATAGCATCCTGGGCTCAGGCCCTGGACATTGGACAGCATCAATATAAAACATTATATAAACAAAAACAAACTTCTTATTAAACAATACAAGGCTGTTGTACATATAGAGCAGTAACTGTAACTTTAAAAATGTTTTTAATGCTATCACAGTCTAATATCTAATGATGAAAATTAAAGGTTATAATTAAAAGGAAAGTAATTAGCGTAGAAGTGGTTTTGGATTAAAAAAAAAAAAAAACAAGAAAAGAAAAAAGTAGAGAAATAAATCAGCCACTCAAAATAAAGGGAAAAAAGAGCAGGATGGAAAAAGAGAACATGTGCAAAACAACTGACATTCAGGCAGGTGGGGTCATCTTACACAAGAAACAGGAAATCATTAAATCACCATCACTACTGGCTCGTGCTAAAAAGGAAATACTAAAGCTGTTTTCTAAAAGACAGCTGCTTCAGTAAAAGAGCACTTGTTTATTTTAGCTCCACTCTCCTTTTTTTTTTCTTTTTTATAAAATGTAAGAACCACAAATCATACGACCAAATCTTTGAGTGAAAAGCAAGTCTGTAAAGTTGTTATCCCAATTCACGTCTTGAAATGAACTGGCATTTCAAATATGCCTTTTTTGTAGAGGATATTTTGGAAAATAACAAGCGTAAATAATATGAAAACTTTTTTTCCTGGGTATTGTTCATGCTGGCTCACTGTCACACTGGCATGACTTACTGAGAGAAGAATAGAGCCACCATTATGAGTAAGAACATCAAAATGTCTGCTGTGAAAACGGTCTATTGGTCTGCCGACAGGCTGCTAGTACAACGTACAACATGGACAGTCGGCACTATGACAGATGACTTAAATATGAACATATTGAACATATTGAATTAATGATTAGCCTCTCGTCTTTTTGGTCATTGTGCTCATTTTTAAAACAAATGCCCTGTTAACTGTAACTGTAAAAATATGCGTCTCTGTCCAGAGTGTGGATATTTAAGGCTTAACAGTTTTTTTGGATAGTTAGATGTTACTGTTTTGTATACTTGTTTATTTACAGCAGAGGCTAGCGGATTGAGTCAGAATTAATAGGCACTAAGTGGCTAAAATGAGGCTAAACCTCATAAAGTTGATATGGTGAACTTGTTAGCAAACAGTTGCATAAAAAACACAACCTGGAGTAAAATTATGATTAGTTTGGAATTGTTTTTCTGGCCACCTATTCACTCTCCTTTTAGCTCTGTTTTGGTCTCCACCATCTCTTGAGGGAAACACTTGCTTCTGTAGCCATAAATACTCCACTGTCTTCATCAGCAAGTTGCCAACTTTGTCTTTTTTGCCGGGCAGATAGCATAGAGTTGGTTTTTAGAACTTTTTTGTCTGTTGCTGTAGCTGAAACCGACGCTGATGAGAGCGGTTAGAGTAAACCACAACTGATAAATCTGTTGGCTGTGAGACAAAAACAATGAGCTGAATGAAGCTGAAACGCTCCATAGAGCTGAGGGGAACTGCAGAGTAAAGTGATAATCCTCTGTGGTTTAGTCAGTATTTACCTTTTCATTTACAAGAAGTCATGTGATCCTCTGTTGATATAAAAATATTTATACAAGCAGCTTTAAAGTCAGAAATAACATTTGCAGTTTTGTTTTCAGCAGTTGTCTTTGACACCTGGGTATGTGAGGTGCAGGCATATCGCCTGTAGTATCCATAGTCACAGGACGTGTCCTCCAGGCAGAAGCTGGCCTTGTGGCCCTCAGCCACCGACCTTTGACTGGTGGCGTCCAGCAGGTCGTAGTGGCTGAACTCATCCATGCTGTGGTAGTGCCTGTGGATCAGCAGCACAGTGTTCAACAACTCCAGACATTTTTTTAACTAAACTGAGTGAGTTCCACATCAATCTGGGACTTTTTTAAAACAACCAGGGAGTGTTTTATGTTGAGAGACCCACCAGGGATTGTTTTCGTCACTGAGCCACAGTTACATATTTACTGATTAACATTTAGATACATTCTGTTGGACATTTCCTAGTGTTCATTCTGACTGAAAACATCACAGGTGTTTATTTTATTTATCATTTACATGGTTACATTGACCTGCAGTGAATCTAAAACATGTTCACTCCATTATCTGAATGACAGAGTTTGTTTAATGAGATAAAAACAGCCTGGATTTGAACTTCAGTTGACTTTCAAAACACTGACAAAAAATCTATACCGTTTACATCAACATTGTATTGGACTGCTGCCAAATGTGCTCCATTTTGGGGAGTAGCACAGTGAACTGTTTGTTTCACAACATAACTATGGACTGAGGTAGTTTCTGTGGAATCAAGGGAAAACCAGGCGCTTTTCCGTAACCTCGAGAACGGGACAAAACTACCAGAAGTTTTTTGACTCATTATCTCCCACACAACTTCAGTTTACAATGTCTGGCTTTGCAGTTGTAAAAAATGACTGAATTCAAAGGTTAAGTGGAGTTCAGGCACATCATTTGTGGAAGCCCAAAGCAGATTTTTACTGTCTTTATGTAGAGATTGTAAAAATAGAAAGTTAGATCTTTAAAAGTCTAAATATACAAATAAAACTCATGTTTAGATGTCAGCTCTGATACCATAATCTCTGCAAAACAATATAACAGCCAACAAAAACTCTAAAACAGACAAAAGTAACACAACTGTGGTTCAACAGGGGGTGCCATACCACAACTACAGACTGGAAAAGAGAAATCGTGATGATGGTATCTCTTGGAAATAACTAGTTCAGCTACTTATATTTGTACTGTACACAATGATGAACAAAAAGTTTTTAATCTCCAATTAATACTCTTATGTTCAGATATAGTTTGATCTCTTCAAACCTCTCACTTCACATTCACAGTAGGATTCTCAGATCAAGTCATTGGCTGGTTTATTCATTCATGGATATAACGTGCACATGACTCTAATTAAATCCTTCTGGGGTCAATTAATTCTTCTCTGAATACACTATGTTTTATTTGTTGAGACATTACTTTATTTATACATTATTTAGAGGCAACCTGCAAAAACCACTTTCAAGGGCTGATGTGGAGCTTTCACATACTATCTCATTCACAACCTAGAACTGTTCTATCATAATATTTTGTACAATTTTATCGACACCTGTGGTTTCCTGGCATTTGTATACTTTGTTAACTAGCACATTGGCCAATGAAAACAAAATGATGGATTAGAACAGCAACACACCATAGACACTCTTTTCTCTGTGTGAATGTGAGGTGGACAACACTGACATGACATTACACTCACTGGTGACAGCTGTGCCACTCCCAGGAGTAGCGTGGCCTGCTGGGGAGGAAGTCGGCTGTCCCCTGGTTCTTGACTCTCTGAGGGAACCTCAGCAGCATACGGGTGTCGTAGTCTCTAACACTGGCTCTGTAGGCTGAGCTGCAGGCACAAACCAAAGAAAGAGGATATGTGTGCAGGAAAAACGAAAAGCACTGCTCATATATGGACACAGTGACATCACTAAGATTGTTTTTCACGCTACATCCCCTCCTCTGAGTGGAGCAGCGTCTGAGGGAAGTCTATGTGTCACAGTCGATGTGTAAATAAATGGTGGGTAGAAAAAAAAAAGTTGGGGGAAGATGGTTGTTTGGGTTAGTTTTCAATAATGTGTTTACCATCCAGGCTTTCTCCTCTCATGCAAACTATGATTAAACTTTTACAGAAATCCACGACGCCACCTCCCACCATCAGTGGAAGGATTTGGTTAATTTTACCTCATCTCATGCTTCCACAGGACAGCCCTCACCCACAAACACTTTAGGTGGTTGTTATGGCTCAAAGCTCTCTGAATCACACTCAGACTTGGCTGAAAACTCGTTTTTTTCTCCTTTCGCTGTGGATCAGTTCTGACAGCAGTCCATACCTTGACAAACAGTTTTCCTCAGCTGAACATCTCAGGTTATACATTGGGACTCTCTGGACATAAGCAGAGGCTTGAATGTAGTAGGGGTCAGGCACAAGATCAGGAAGACCTACAGCAACATAACAACAACATGATAATAGTGATATGAATTGAGTAGGACAAGCATTGAACATGAATCAACCAATAACCAATCAACAACCACTTTAACAGATGACAAATAGATACATTATATAACAGAAAGTAGAGATAGACTTTTAACAAGATAGACACACTAACTGATTAGTCGAATGACCGATTGATAAGTGATTAATTGATTCAACTTTAGCATCGTAAATATCCCTTTAAGAGGTAGGCTAATGACTATGCCATTAATGACTTGAATGCTGTTTCCCCACTCTTACCGTACTGATGATAACTTGTGCCATATCCGGGTCTCTGTCTGGGCCTCGGTCTCTCGTAAACGTCATAATGATTGTAATATGGATTATCACTATCAATGGACTTGTAGGGGTCGTAGGGATCGTCACCCACCATCATGTCTTCTCTCCTGGGCAGAGGTGGACTAACAGTGACCTTTTCCTGGGTCTCGTTGGCTCTGTTGCTCCTCTGCGTCCCCGAGCGCTCACCGGGCCGGTCATTGTGATGCTGGCGGTGCTCGTGCCCTCTGACGAGCCTTTGGAACAGAGGCACGGGGCCGCCGGAGCTGTGCGGGTGGGACTCTGACCGGGGAGGCTGCTGCTGCTGCTGCTGCTGGGCCACCGGCTGGCTCTGGGTGTCCTGATGTCTCACGTCCGCATCTCGGATGATGGTGACAGGTCGTGCCTGCACTTGCTCCTGAGGTGCGCCCCTCCGCCTCGGTGGCTGATACTCCGAGCCCTGGCTTAAAATGCTAAAAATCTTGCCGTTGTGTGACCACTGTAGTGTATTCCGCAGAGCCGGTCTCTGGTTATTTCCTTGTTGTGTACTCGGATTTCTCTGAGACTGGGCAGCTTGCAGGATGAAAACAAATAAATAGACGCACGCATATGCGTAAAATGGCGTGCCAAATATGCGTAATCCCATTGTGAATGCAATTAAAGCAGACGGAATGAGACAAAGCAAATGTTTCTAATGAGCCGGGGTTGCCACTTGTCTCACACTTAAATGTCCTTCATCTCTATTTGAAGGATATCCAGTGAGAAGAGGAGAAAGCTAAGTTTCAGTGTATCCGTGTAAACTCATATCGCTCTGCTCCTGCAGCCTGCAGATGCGCCCAGTGAGATGATGATGATGAGGAGGAGGAGTTCAGCATTTGGAGTTTCTGAAACTGTTACACAAGTCTGGGTCTGGTGCTGCTGCTCATATAACCATACTGGATACGTGATGTCTGATCAAGTGTGTTTGATAACTGCTCAGTCTGGCCATGGAAAGTTGTTAATGTGTATAAGTAACAAGCGACTTCATCCATGCACATTTCACTTAGAGTTTTATGAAAAACAGTCAGACACAGAAACAGATGCCAACTTTCATGTGAAATCCACCCTACTTGGTTATGATTTTATGAGTTCATGAATATTATGACTAATCTCCTAGAAACTATTGTATATTATCTTCATTTTTTCTTTCTCTGTCAGATCAGCAAAATGTCATGATAAGTAGCCTTTTCCATGACTGTTGGATGAACTCCCAACCAAATTGCAACACACTCTGCCAGAAGTCTCTACACTCATCCACTTTCTCATAGGAGGATCTCAGAAACCTAAACATGACTCTTTGATGGGCCTGCAACATTTTCAGTATTTTTCTGGGAAACCATCTGCCCGCCAACCCCCCCCCCCACCCCAGCCGCGCCTCACTCCTGTCTGCTGGAGCTTTGCTGAAAACGTGAGACTCATCACATGCATATCACAGTAATCCTCTATAAAGTCATAATTAGTCTCTTTTGAGCAATAAACAAAATGAGGCTGTGGTGATACTTGATATCTGTATTACTGTGCCTGGTGGCAGACTGGTGACCCCAAGCTCCTCTCCTGATAAATCTAAATCATTCGCTGTAGCCCAGCTGCCCTGCTGTTAACATCAGAGGTATAATGCATAGCTTGGGAAACTTTATCCAACGTATTCATTTGGTCTGTCTAGCAAACCAGGAAATTCTTTCTAGCATCTACACAACTGACTACAGGATGGCTGCTGCTAAACCACAACAAACGCTCACAAGGATTTTACAGTTTCTGAGACTACAAAGTTTTATGAGAGCTATTGACTGTATTTCACTCATATGTAGATCATATCAGATGGATTTATGAGCTGTTATGAGTGAGATTCATAACAGCTCACAGTTTCTAAATGAAATCTCCAGAAATGCAGTTAAAGAAAAATAGATAACAAAATAAAGCAGCAAAGGCTTTTTCCTGACAGACCCCAACTTCATGTCACAGATGATAACGGATGCAGCACAAAGTAAAGATCTTCTGTAGTGTAATAACAGCTCAATTACAGTGTCATGTATCCTGGACACTAGGGGGCAGATGACTGAAAATGATATTGGACTTCTCCATGCTATTTTCTCTTCTCATAAGTACCTGAGGGAGTAGTTTAGGAAGTGAGGGATTATGGCCTTTCCTTAGACAAACTCCACAATCTTTGTTAGACTATATCTTCAGATTTTGTTTTTGTCTTTGACATGAATTAGTGTCTAGAACCAAATCCTGGAGTAGCACAAATAGTGTTGAAACCAAAAATAGTTGCTGGTAGTAGCTACCTACAGACACTGTACAAATCTGGCTCTCATTATCTATGAACTTGAGAAAATGCTAACAGCAACATTTGGAGCATTTTTCTAACCTTTATTTATACAGAGTGAAGCTTTCTCTTTCAGGTTTCAGTTGCACAGTTACCCACATTTAGAAGCTTCAGTTACAGTCTGATCCGTTTGCTACTCAGCAGCTGCACTTGAAAAGCTGGGGGTCTAGGTCTTTGCTCAAAGGCACCTCAGTGGTGGTATTGAGGGATCCTCAAATTGATCCAGTCAGTCCTATGATTGAACTGGTGACAGTCTGTTCTCAAGCCTCAAGTCTGTTCTTCAGAGGAATAGTTTGACATGTTGGGAAATATACTTATTCAGAATTACATGAGAGGACTGATATCGCTCATTTTTGCCTGTTGATAATAGTGTGAGGCAACAGCCAGCTAGTTTAGCTTAGCTTGGCACAAAGACTGGAAAGAATGGGAAAACAGCTAGCTGAGGACTGTCTGAAGGTAACACATCTGGCACATGACACCCACCAAGAGTTGTCGTTTTTACATTTTGGTTTTTGTACAGATAAAATTTATGTTGCGGTTGTTATGGTTTCTGTAACTCTCTGAAAACCACATTTACACCTTTAGATCTGGTTGTGTGAAGTAATTCATTTTGAGCAGTTATTCATTTTGCCTGTAAGCCACCACTGCCCCATTTAAAGGATCAAAAACATATTTTCTCAGTTAGCTTTTACTGCCAGCAATGGGGCGTCACATGAATACCAAATTTTCTAACAAAGGTGGCAATGTTTTGGTTATTTCACATGAGAGATTCTCTGTTTCTGCTGTTTTTCCATTACTCCTCTCTCTGGTTTGAAGTGACAAATTTCTGTGCACCAACCAGGAGTCAGCAATATTTTAATCAAACTCTGAGGACAGTTGTCCGGCTGTTTGCTTGTGTTGCCAGGACATTATCAGTCAGCCATACCAGCACAGTCCTGGTGAAACAGATAATTGAAGGTTCTTCATAAATAGTAACTAAGGATGTTTTATTTTCCAAACTTTAAAGGTGCACTGTGGAGTTTTATTACAGTCATAGTTTCTGTGTTCATTGTGTTTAAATACACCAAATGCATTGTCTGTATAACAATTGTAAAACATTGGCAAAACCAACTCTCTTGTAACTTTAAACCTACATTTTCTTTTACATCCATATTAACTTGCTAGGAGTCTTTGTCTTCTCTACCTTCATTGCCGCATTGCTGTGTTTATTGGCACTGTATCAACACCTGTCCATCACTGGCATAATGCGAAACCATTGGCAAGACTGTGACTGCATAGGACACATGCGCAGGTTAGTGCTACTAGTGGTCAAAAACTCCACAGGGCACCTTTAACTTTTTTTTGCATATTTTGTTGTGAACATTTAATGTTTAAGAGAAATACTTAATGTGAAACTATTTCAGGAGCTTTAAAAGCTGGTTTGTGAATGAACATCGATCTATGATGCAGTGAAAATCTATTTTGCCTAAACAGTAGCTGCAAAAGACATAAAGGCAAAGAAAAAAGGCAGATGAAAATACTTTATTATCTGAGAATGGATTCTGTTTAATGGTAGAGTAAACAGATTAAATCATGCTGTAAATTACAGTTAATCTAGTTGTATTGTTCTTGGATAATGGAGGGCACACATCATCTCACAGTCACATGAGGTTACATTTCAGCTTGTGTAAGCTGTGGGGGCCAATCAGCGCCAAGTGGAGTTACATGAGCTCCTGAAAATGTGTCCTTCCTGCAGACTTATTTGAGTTATTCAAGAGTTACAGATGAAATGTTTGATACAGACACTGGATAAGGATGTACCCGTGGCTCATTAATCCAGATGAGCTAGAATATACTTGTGAAACAGATAATCACAAGAGTCAGTTTCTGAGGATTGAAAAAATGAAAAGAAAAGAATAAAAAGTTTTTGATTTATACAAGAACCCTTCCTAACTGAATCAGAGGATTGGATTTGAATGACTGCTCTTTTGTAAAAGGTTTCCTGTTTTGTCCTCAGAGATGCCCTCCAGCAGTATTTTCTTTCAACTATGTAGGATTTGTTTCCAGTATAACAGCTATGGATGCACCTTTTTTTTTTGGTCAGTATGTGATTGTGTTTTTGCTAAGAGGATGACTAATGTACACTTCTGTGATTCTGCATACCAGCAGTTCCTCCAGAGAGTGAAAACGATGTGCATGTGTTCCTGGGTTGCCTCCTTTCTCTTCACTGGAACACCAGACAGACAGTCAGAACCAGCTGTACTCGGTCACCAATGTTTTTCGCTCATAACTCGTTGAACTTTCTCCGTGCAGAGCCCTTTTTCTCTCCAGCGAGGGCAGCACAGTGTTCCCTCACAAAGCTCAGAGGCACATCTGCAAAGAATTAGCCGAGTTCTTTTGTCCACGTTGCTGGAATTCACCCTCGTTCCTGATTTTTGGGCACTAGATTGAGCTAAAAGAATGTGAAGAAATCCACGTCTGAGTTGTAGAATAAGGAGGGAAAGTAGTGACTAGGTCTCCTGCATAAGACACGTCATTGTGTAAAAGGGGGAAAAAAAAGATCTCCATCCTTTCATGATGCTAAATTTACCATAAAACCAACACCAAATTTTCAGTGCCATCACTGAGTCAACATCTGGCAGACACTTGCCAATTTGCTTGAGACATGAAGCCTATATTTAAGCAGCCAATGTCTAGATTAAAGACAAATATAGTTGTTCTATTAAAAACATAATTTTATGATATAAAATCAACTTTTCTTTGGTGGCTCAATTTTCTCAAATGAATCCTTTAAAACTTTTTAAAAATCCTGCTTCATAAGTATCTGTTTGAAAATAAGTATTGTTTTCTCCAGTTCTGATTTTTGTTCCCATTTGCTTTTAGTTATTCATTTTCATGTCATCATTATGAGCTCATCACAGAGAAGCAGGACCACACACATCTCTCAAAACATCCATGGCAAGGTGTCCTTTCTCTGATCTATTCCCAGCACTCTTATATCACATCACATCCCTCTACTTAAACTCCAGTTCTATCCTATAACATCTCTGCTTCTGTTAATCTCCTTTTCAGCTTTTTACACTCTTAGATTTACACTCTTACATTTCCTTCTGGTTGTAACTTTTCCCTCCACGCTTCTGCAGAACTCAGGCTGTTCAGCTCAGCTCAAAACTCAACGACAGAAACAGACAATTCAAATATTTTCTCCTCTTTCATAAATACTGGGTTTCCATTACTCTTGGAGCACCAAGTCGAGGCTTGCACCACACACACACTTTCACTCATCACACACACACACACACACACACACACACACACAGTCTGGTGGACTACGTGGCACTCTGCACATGCACTGTAGTCTCTGTAACCAGGAGGAGGAGCGCTTTATCTAGACACAACCCAGAAAACTTTACGTTGTGTGGTGACTCATGCAGTTGTACTTTTTCATTTTCACTCCCAGTATCTCTTGACATTTGGGGAAAGACTCCAGTAAATCCAGAGATGAAGAGATTTATTTGCTCCTGTTTGACTTATATTATTGTAGTGGTGTATAGTATAGCAGTGATTTATATATCCCTCTATTTACCAAGACAATAACGATATAAAATTATAAAGTGTGGGGTTGAGCAAAGACATGAATCAAACTACCTGTCAGTGTTGTTTTGGGAAAGCCTTGAAACTGCACTTTTGACCATTTTAATCTTCCTACTTGCTCTGTGATTGATTGATTGATTGATTGATACTGGGCCTAAGGCAAGGGTGTAAGTTTGCATATAGAGGGTAGGGACATGTCCCTACCAATATTTTGGGAGGACAGAATTGTCCCTACCAATATTATTTGCACTATGTTTGGAATTAAGTCATATTAGATCATTCCAATGTGCCCTCCAAGAGGCTACATCTCCAAGACAAACGATTTAGGCATGATAGCATTGATTAACTGAAAGGGCAGGGGCTCGCATCATGTGAGAATATCACAGTGGTACCTAACGTCACTAGAAACATCTCAACTAATATTTTTTAACCTGGTTAGCTAGCGTTAACTAGCAAGCTAACCCTGGATTCTGTCTTCTGTAGGCTAGCAGTCAGTTTGCTAGCAGGATAAAATTGGTGGATATATCAAAATATGAATTTATGTATGTGTTTATGTGTGTAAAATATGTTTTTTGGCATTTTTATGCGTAATTATATTGTTTCCACTCATGCCTTACCATACTATGATGTTTTTATGACCTTTTATGCCTTAGTATACTATAATGTATTTTTGATGTTGTATGCCATACTATACTATGACGTTTTTTGGTGTTTTTCTGCCAGATGTTTTTTGGCATTTTTGTGCCTTACTATACTATCTCGTTTGATACCTGACCATACTATGATGTTTTTATGACCTTTTATGCCTTAATATACTATAATGTATTTTTGATATTTTATGCCTTAATATACTATAATGTATTTTTGATGTTTTATGCCATACTATACTATGACGTTTTTTGGTGTTTTTATGCCATAGTATAGTATGACTTTTTGGTATTTTCTATGTTTTTATGCCTTACTATACTATGTCGTTTGATAACTTACCATAATATGACGTTTTCATGACCTTTTATGCCCTAATATACTATGACGTTTTTTTGACTTTTTTTGCCATACTATACTAATGACGTTTTTTTTGCATTTTTATACCTAATTACATTATTTCATTACATGCCTTGCCATAATATGAGGTTTATATGACCTTTTATGCCTTAATATACTATGTTGTTTTTTTTGACGTTTTATGCCATACTATACTATGACCTTTTTTGGCATTTTTCTGCCATAACATACTGTGATGTTTTTTGGCATTTTTATGCCTAATTATATTATTTCATTACTTGCCTTGCCATACTATGACGTTTATATGACGTTTTATGCCTTAATATACTATGTTGTTTTTTTTTACGTTTTATGCCATACTATACTATGACCTTTTTTGGCATTTTTATGCCTTAATATATCATTTCATCTCATGCCTTGCCATAATATGACGTTTTCATGACCTTTTATGCCCTAATATACTATGAAGTTTTTTTTTACTTTTTTTGCCATGCTATATTAATGACGTTTTTTTTGCATTTTTATGCCTAATTACATTATTTCATTACATGCCTTGCCATACTATGACGTTTATATGATCTTTTATGCCTTAATATACTATGTTGTTTTTTTGACGTTTTATGCCATACTATACTATGACGTTTTTTGGCATTTTTATGCCTAATTATATTATTTCATTACATGCCTTGCCATACTATGACGTTTATATGACCTTTTATGCCTTAATATACTATGTTTTTTTTTTACGTTTTATGCCATAGTATATACTATGACATTTTTTGGCATTTTTATGCCTTAATATATCATTTCATCTCATGCCTTGCCATACTATGATGTTTGTATGACCTTTTATGCCTTAAAATACTATGTTATTTTTTTGACGTTTTATGCCATAGAACTATACTATGACGTTTTTTTGGCATTTTTATGCCTAATTACATTATTTCGTCTCATGCCTTGCCATACTATGATGTTTATATGACCTTTTATGCCCTAATATACTATGGTATTTTTTTGACGTTTAATGACATACTATATTATGACATTTTTTGGCATTTTTATGCCATACTATATCATTTCATCTCATGCTTTGCCATACTATGACGTTTTTATGACATTTTATGCCTTAATATACTATGATGTATTTTTGATGTTTTATGCCATACTATACTATGACGTTTTTTGGTGTTTTTCTTTCAAAATAAACTTAAATGTTTTTTGGCATTTTTATGCCTTACTATACTATCTCGTTTGATACCTGACCATACTATGATGTTTTTATGACCTTTTATGCCTTAATATACTATAATGTATTTTTGATATTTTATG
>NW_019525250.1:270972-271867 GCF_002814215.2 Seriola lalandi dorsalis
TTTTTTTGCATTTTCCTGCCATACTATACTATGACGTTTTTTGGAATTTTTATCTGTAATTATATTATATCCACTAATGCCTGACCATACTATGACGTTTTTATGACCTTTTATGCCTTAATATACTATAATGTATTTTTGGCATTTTTGTGCCTTACTATACTATCTCGTTTGATACCTGACCATACTATGATGTTTTTATGACCTTTTATGCCTTAATATACTATGACACATTTTTGATGTTTTATGCCATACTATACTATGACGTTTTTTGGTGTTTTTCTTTCAAAATAAACTTAGATGTTTTTTGGCATTTTTGTGCCTTACTATACTATCTCGTTTGATACCTGACCATACTATGATGTTTTTATGACCTTTTATGCCTTAATATACTATAATGTATTTTTGATATTTTATGCCATACTATACTATGACCTTTTTTTGCATTTTCCTGCCATACTATACTATGACGTTTTTTGGCATTTTTATGCGTAATTATATTATTTCCACTCATGCCTGACCATACTATGATGTTTATATGACATTTTATGCCTTAATATACTATGATGTATTTTTGATGTTTTATGCCATACTATACTATGACGTTTTTTGGTGTTTTTCTTCATAAACTTAGATGTTTTTTGGCATTTTTGTGCCTTACTATACTATCTCGTTTGATACCTGACCATACTATGATGTTTTTATGACCTTTTATGCCTTAATATACTATAATGTATTTTTGATATTTTATGCCATACTATACTATGACGTTTTTTGGTGTTTTTCTGCCATACTTATACTATGACGTTTTTTGCGTTTTTATGCGTAATTATATTATTTCCACTCATGCCTAACATACTATGACGTTTTTATGACATTTTATGCCTTAATATAC
>NW_019525251.1:0-375 GCF_002814215.2 Seriola lalandi dorsalis
GTGTCCGGTGGCATTTGGAGAAGTGCGGGCAGGAGCTGCGAGTCCTCCTCTCAACGGCTGCAGCGAAGACCGTTAAAAGTTAGCGGCAATGAGGGAAAAGCGTTTCCGGCGACGCTTTCAAAATAAGAGCTGTGATTGGTTCAGGTGTAGTGATTCATTGCGTTTTCTTGTTTGTACAAGCTAGGCCGAACCCAAGTATATGGTCCTAGTATCACATATACAGTATTGTAATACAGTCAAATTCACAGTAAAGCTGTTCTCAATGACACCTTTTTTTCTGTTTCTGTTGTCATGACAACGGGACAAGTCTGAAACGGTGACGCAGCCCATCAAGACTACATGTTAACTCGCAGTCACCACCTGTTTTTATAACCA
>NW_019525251.1:2599-13818 GCF_002814215.2 Seriola lalandi dorsalis
TTGTTTTTTTGCTAACATTTTTTATTATTAAATGCATATAGACATCATAATAAATACGTAAATGTTGGCAATTAATTGGAAATATATAAATATAATTATTTCAAAATGCCTATATAATTATTTGTAACTAATTCATAATTTATTTCTTTTGAGGCTGCAACTAATTATTGTTACCAATTTTGATTTATCTGGTGATTATTTTCTCAATTAGACTATAAAATGTCAAAAATACCAAAAAAAAAGAAAGATATTCAGTTTACTGTCACATATGACAAAGGTGCATACATTTTAAGAAGCTGGAACTAGGAAATGTTTGTTAAGTTAAAACTTTTGTTTGACAAAATAACACATTTAAATACCTCAACTTGGGCTCTATTGAAAAAACAATAAATTAATTTATCAATAACAAAAATAGTCACTAATTGCAGTCCTGGGGTGGAGGCAGAAATCATATAGATATATGTAAAAAAGATTATTTGTGTTTTGGCATTTTGCAAACAGCCAATCAGAGGTGAGAACTGCAACTGGTCTGATGTTAAAATCAACTTTTTGTCCTCAGCCTCATTTCTAACTGCGCTGCAGGTTTGTTGACGTCGATGCTTTTTAAAGACAGACCTACATTCTCTGTAACCTACTTCCATCGTTTGTCCCACAAAACCTGGAAACCTTTGTCCACTGTTCAGGTAAGTGTTCTGGTCACATCTACGGCAGCCAGGAAGGCCAGAAGAGTCTAAGTCATTTTAACTAGTAAAAGTCACAGTTATTTTTTAAACTGAAATCTTTAATATAATCCTTTCAGAGGAAGAGGAGACACTGCTAATAGCTTGAGAGTAATTCAATGGAACATTTAAAGGTGAATTGACCCACAGAAAATGAATCAGCAACTATTTTTATTTTTTTTTCATTTTGTCTTTCTCTTCCTTTAATTCCTTAATTTTTTTTCTGTCATTTAATAGACTAACCTGTTCATCAATTAATTTCTCAGTTAATTGAGATACTAATCGGCAGACTCATCTATAATGTTACCGCCCTAGAAACATTAATTAATTAAATAATTCAGATAGAAAAGCTTAACATTTTGTTTTATTAATGAATACATTTATCAAGCAAATAAATAAAAACAAAGCTCTTGGAAATAAATCTTCCACACAGAAGTAATAAACAGAAAATTTAGTTTTTTTTTTTTTTTTCAGTACAACTATTTCCTCTCTTTGTGGTAGCTTCTTTCTCTCACAGTGCGAATGTGAACTTGGACAGTAGCAGCTACTGTAACAGCAAAGTAGAGCTCAATGCATCAGAACAAAGCAAAACAAGTCCAGAGTAAAACACAGGAAACTGTAACTAATTCACATTTCTGTCAGCAATGTGTTGTCTTCAGATTAATTCAAATTTTATTGAAGATTTCGGCATTAAAATATTAGTTATCTCAAATGTTATTTAGGTTAGTTAAAAGTTAAAAACTACTGTCACAAGATAAGGGGCCTAAAATAATGATCGTGACATCAAACATCCACACTGTGACGTGGTTAATCTAATGGCTGATGTTTTTCTTTGTAGAAGATTTGCACCTTTTTCGTGGCGTGTTTACCGCGCTGCACCACAGTGTTATTCTTGATTTGACCACCATGTGATGGATTATAGAAAACCTACCTCAAAGAATAACTCTGTTGATATTCTCTATCTTTTTCTTCTGGTCAACAAATCCCATGAAAAAAAGAAAACAATAAGTTCTGTGTGTTTAACAAAGCCGGATGTCCATTTTTAATGATCCATTAAAAACACATCAGTGAGTCACACTGTGTCACTGGGTCACATGTTCCTTCATCATATGAACCCACTGTAGTTTATTTTGACTCAGTCCCCCCCCCCACAAACACACACACACACACACACACACACACAGACACACACACACTGTCCTGCTGCCACAAATACTCACTACAGCTCCAAATGTGGATTAATCCGCCGCTCAAAATAGTCCCCAAACTACTGCTCTAGTTTCTTGTTTTGTCTGTCCACAGAGGGGACGGAGGTGTCCAGAGACGGACTAACACATTATTGGTTTTGGTCTTTTTATGGGATTTGATAATAATAAGTAAAATATAGAATAATATCAGCCTTGTTTTATTTCCTGTATTAAAGCTCTCAGAAGGCTGCGACTTTACGAGGTGCGTTGAATATGCCGGGCTAGCTGGCGGAGCTTGAGCGTGACTTGTGGACGCTGACTTTCTTGCGGGTGTTGTCGGTGCAGCGTTCCAGGATGAGCTCTGCGCTCGGCCGCGGAGGGATGACCGGAGCCTCCCTCTTCACCTCGCTCTCCGAGCTGGAGCCGGACATCTCGGGGATGTTGTCTGCGGGTTAGAAATAAAACGATCAGGTTGTACGTATACCCTTTAAACTCCGTTTGATCAAACTAAATGTGAATATGAGAATATGTTACGGCAGGTTTTCGTTACCCTGGTTCTTCCTCTCCCTCAGCGGTGACTTTGCGGCGTTCTTGGAGTCCCTTTGCACCTGAGCGAGGCGGCCGCCCTTCTGCTCCAGGTACCGACGGCTGTTCCGGCGGTAGACGTCCTGGCTGAGCCGCCGGCGAGACCTGTTGTGGATACTCTTGGCGTTCCTGATGGTGGATCTAAGACGGAAGCAGGACACACAGAGCTGTAACGGTGAGTCGAGGTTGTGGCCAATAAAAGTTTGATCTATTGTTGCAGAGACCGACCCAATTCTTCACTGCTTCCTGAATTTTCCCTGTCTCTATGAACCATGTGTTTTCATCAGTCTGAACTATTTAATTTATATTCCTCCACACCGGCGAGAGCAGCAGCCATGTTGTTTTCAGGTTGTCTATACGTCCGTCCCATTCTCGTGGACACAATATCTCAGAAACACCTTGAAGGAATTTCTTCAAATTTGGCAAAAACCTTCACTTGGACTCAAAGATGAACTGATTAGATTTTGGTGCCTAAAGATCAAAGTTCACCAGATTCATTCACTAAGTTACTGAAGATGATGAAACTCCTTGTCCTTAAACTAGGACAGACATGTCCTCACTCTGAGAATGTTTGTCCAGCTAGGAGTGACTTCCTGCTGAATGAAGAGAAGCACATTACAACAACAGCAGGATTAACTGTGTTATTTACATTAGTTTAAACTAAAAACTGTCTGACTCCTGTGAAACGGATTCAAATTAATACTGGAAACTCATTTGGTAGAAAGACGGTGTTTAATCCATAATAAACACTTGTGCTTTCGTTCTAATTAAACCCAGCATGTTTATAAAACTGCAGATATAAATTAGTGTGTTTCAGTTGCAGCAAAGAGACATGAAATCACAAGCTGTGGTGTAACAGAGTGAGAGAGTGCATGACCACACACTTCCTCTTCGTCTGCAGTGACACAATAAAACACCAGAGTGGCAACAGAGGAACTACGTGCAAACCTGCACATCTCGGACTCTCCCCGTGTTCGCTCATTACAGTTAACAATTAACAAAAAACGTCCTCTCTCAAAAATGCTCTACAGGATTTAGTTCTCCTGAACAGTTCTAACCGGACTAGTATGTATGTGTAATTTATTTTAATTCGTTTTATATCACATTTAAAGTGGAAATCTATCTCCTTTAGATTATTATAGATGTAAAATTGGGCTGTAAATCATATATTTGCAGCCGTAAAGTGTGTGACAGAAAACATATGAATCCACTGTCTCTGACGAACCTGCGAGGTGGAGGTTTCTGTCCCTGCAGGTTCGTCCTGCCCGCCTCCCTCTCTTTCTTCCCGGCCTTCTGCAGGTACATGGAGGGGAAATGACCGGTTTCTTCTCCTTTCCTGCACAAAGCAGCATCAACAGGAAGTTCAAATTAATTGTAAATATTCACAGGAACTTGTAGGTACCGAGTAAAACATGTAAAAAGGTGCAAATGCAGGAATTAATTCTCATGAACTTCAGTAATGTGGATTTACAGATGTCAGTGTCCAACACTTTGATCCAGAGTCAAAGATCTTGACAAGAATCGACTGGATTTGGTTCAAACATTCATGGTCTCCAGAGGATGAATCCTAAAGTCTGTGACGATCATTTCACGTCACCTGGTACGTCAGTTCACACCTGGCTTTAAAAACCACTTGTGATCAGATTTCACTTCCTGCTTCATATACAAATAAACAGATATGTGTTGGGGCGAATGACTGCGCTGCTGCAGCTCTACAGATGTTTATTTATTCTGAAAACTTATGAGCAACAACTAGAAACGTCCAGTAGGAGTCAACAAAGGAGAAAGAAGGAGAAAGGTGAAGGAGGAGAGAAAACTTTAAAGCTCCTACAGTGTAAAGGTCTGTGTCCATGTGTAGTGTGATTATAGATTATAGATCAGGTCTAGGTTCTATATTAATACTGTGAAAGTATCAAAGCCTCAGTCCACAGAGAAATGCACACAGCCTGTATTCAGAAACTGAGCCTTAAAACCAGCCGTCAGGACTTCTGGAACTTTGTGATGTCACAACAAAGCAGTCAGCCAATCAGAAGAGAGGCTCAGAACCTCCTCTCTTCTGATTGGCTGACTGACCTGTTGTTACTAGAGCTGCAGAGAGAAGCCCGAGAGAAGAGATGTAAAACTACACTGAGATGGTTTTTATATCTTCTGATGGATCAACACTTTAAATAAAACACAGAAGAAGAAGAAAATATGGAGCTTATATATATATGTGTGTGTGTGTGTGTGTGTGTGTGTGTGTCATCATACCTTACGACCCACCAGCCGTCCAGCAGCTTGTGAATGACCTCGATGGTTTCACCCAGCTCCAGAGAGATCTCGTCCTCCTGCTCGGCCTTGTAGGCGTTGGCGGTGACGTACAGCTCTCCTGCAGGGAAACAGAGAGCGCTGTTATAAACACACCCACACAGGAAGGACTAACCTGAACACAACACGACACTATCTTACCTTCGTAGTCTGGCTCAGCGTCCTCGGGCTCCTCCGGTTTGTCCAGAGGCTCCAGGTAGGACGCGGGAACCCAGCCTCGTTTAGACTCGCACTGGCAGAACCACCAACCTGAACACGAGACCAGAACCACAGCGGCTCAAAACCAGGACAACACTAAAGCTCCAGTGCAAGTAAAAACTAAAACTACATCAGACAAGGTGAAAGGAGATCAGGTACAGAAGATAGATAGATAGATAGATATTAAGATAATTATCTTTAGTGCTGACTTTAGATTAGTGTTTTGCTCAAAGACACTTCAACATGTTTGACAGGAGCTGGGGATCAAACCTCTGACCCTGTGATGGTGAATCTGCTCTACCTGCCAAACTACAGCAGGAGGAGTCTGTAAAAACCCCACACCACGGTCAGATTGAATTTGAAGCTCCATAACTTCCTCTTCTTCTGTGTTTTACTTGAAGTGGTGAGCCAATCAGAAGAGAGGAGGCTCTGAGCCTCTCTTCTGATTGGCTGACTGTTTTCTGAGTGATCCAATAAAAATATAGCAGATTTCACTCAGAGAAACCAAATCCTGCAAGGTTTGGATGGTGGGTCCAGGTGGGCGGGGCTTGGTGACTGCTTTGTTGTGACATCACAAAGTTCCAGAAGTCCTGACGGCTGGTTTTAAGGCTCAGTTTCTGAATACAGGCTGTGTGCATTTCTCTGCGGACTGAGGCTTTGATACTTTCACAGTATTAATATAGAAGCTAGAGCTGATCTATAATCACACTACACATGGACACAGACCTTTACACTGGAGGAGCTTTTAAAATAAGGTTGTTGTTTAAACATTTATCTCTTCTCTCACCGTTCTGATTTTTCTCCACGATCTCCACCAGGTCGTCGGTGTGCAGGTTGATCTCGTGTTTGGACGTCTTGGTGAAGTCTGCAATCACTCTGTAGGTGTCCAGTATGATGGGACCCGAGATCTCTGACAGGTGAAACATCATCATCTCTTTTAATGTCATCGTTTACTTTTTCAAAATGTCCGCCTCGCTCCCAGTGGAAATGATCCCGTGTAGTGGGATAATCCAGTTTTAAATGTCTCTTACCGGCCACGTTTCCTTGGGCCAACTCCTTGGACCCTGCAGATGTCTTGTTTTTTTTCAGTCTGAGGAGGAAATGAAAATTTTTCTCAGCATCACTCCGTCCTGTCCAGTTCAACACAGCAGCTGTAGTGGAAGTGTGTGTGTGTGTGTGTGTGTGTGTGTGTGTGTGTGTGTGATACTGACGTGCTTGTGGCTCCTGGGTTTTCGTCCTCAGGTCGGACCTTGAAGAAGGCGGTGAGGTGTTTGCAGCGGGAGATGTGAGGCGGCAGGTTGATGAGCGAGTGGCAGTAGTCGGCCAAGGTGCTCTGTCTCGTCTCTGTCGACTTCTGGCTGTCGACCCACCGCGGCGCTGGCGACGCACAAAGTCAACGTGAACACACATCACGGTAAAAGACACAGTAGTGTAATAGAGCATCATTTGATGTATTAACGCTCCTTAAATCAAACATAAGTCAGTCAAATGAATGAAAAACACAAATATTTAAAAAAAAATTATTGTGTGAACAAGAAGTTTTAGTTTCTTCCATGACATCAAAGGTAAAAAAGGAGAAAGATTATTATATTATTATTATAAGGTTATTAGATGTTCCTCTCCTGTGTTTCATTTGAAGTGTGGATCCATAAGAAAATATCTTCTCAGTGTAGTTTTACATCTCCCTCTGAGCTGAGTCACAACGACTTGATCTGATTCTCTTTCTCATGAACGTCATTAAAAGTCTCTTGTAGTAAAAATATAAAAATCTTATTAACAGAATCCAAACGATATCACAGTACCTAAAATATGAAAAATTGAATTGCAGGTCAAAGTTATCAGTGATCAATATTCAACTGTTTTCATTCACTTTGTATGAATATTGTCAAAACACTGTTTGTTTTACTGTGAAATCTGTAAAGTTATGCTCATTAAACATCTGGTTTCTTCCATTTAATCAAATGCATCCACTTATTTGGAAGCAGTTTTTTGTCTTTTATTTGTCTAATCATGCTAAATGATTAACTTATTGAGGATCTCAGTGGTTGCTCTTTTCCAGTGTCCATATGTGAAGGTCAGGAGACGGAGATGTGGAACTGTGTGTCGGCAAACGCTGCTGTTGCATCAGCTCTGAGGTTTGGCTGCTGCTTCTCCTTCTCCGCGTTGCTACATGTGTTTTGTAACGAAGGTTTCATAAGGAAAATGTGTAAAGTTTGAGTTCTGTTTTCATGAAAACTAGGTCGTGAACAGGAACAGAAAACGACCGGGTGGAAAACACAGACCTGCTAAACGCTCACGACACCTGGCTGACTG
This sequence comes from Seriola lalandi dorsalis, assembly GCF_002814215.2. NCBI lineage: Eukaryota > Metazoa > Chordata > Actinopteri > Carangiformes > Carangidae > Seriola > Seriola lalandi. Next base: position 9,909 of record NW_019525251.1, read on the forward strand.
TGAAAAATGAAAGGAAGAAATGGTTTCACCTGAAGCTGGAAGAAAACTCAAACAATGTTCAAGCAAATCTTACAGCTGTTTTCTTACATAATCGATTGATTGTTCAGTGAATAAAACGTCAGAAAATTGTATTCAACATATTTTTTTTTTAATCTGACCAACAGTCAAAAATGAGTTTACATCATATTATTATAAATAACAAATAATCACCTTTGAGAATCTGATTTATTTTTATTTTTTTTGTATTTTAGCTTAAAAATTTACTTTTTACTCAATTATCAAACTAGTTGATAATTAATTTTGTGCCATTTCCTCGTTCTTTGTTTCTGGTGGTGACTTGTTTGATCTCTGGTTGTGAGTTGAGCTTTGACGTAGTGATTTCAACCGTTCGCTTCAACAGACAGAGAAACGAGAAGCAGACCTGCCCACGTGTGTCTGACAAACACAGGTGTTTCCTGAGCATCACAGCACACAGAGGAACTTTACCTGACAGGATGATCACTGACTTTAAAAAGGTCACTCATGTCTGCATCGTCTTTTTAACACCAGTCTGTGACTGTAACTTACTAACTTACTGAGCAGAAAGACAACCAACAGAACCAGGATGTATAAAATCCCACCTGTTTTCTTTTTTACCTGGTAATGAAGGAATGATCCTGTCCCTCTTTTCTATTTGACCAGACTCGATGGGAAACATCTCCTTCAACGATTTCTGTCACCAAAATAAAAACAAAACAAAAAAGCTGCATTTTATTTTAGTTTTACTTGTTTAGTTTTACTTCTTTCACAGGAGGAGCAGAGCTTTTATTTTGTAGTGCAGAGGAACTCACGTGAAAGGTGTGGATCTCAGGGTACGTCCTGTAGATGAGCTTCTCGGAGAGGTCGCTCCATTTCACCATCAGCAGGTAGACCTGCACACAGAGACAGAGCAGCAGGGTGAGACCGAGCGTTTCCCAGCAACAGATCCTCGACTTCAGCTTCGGCCATTGTGAAGCTGTGACGAGGATCTGAAGCTGACGGAGCCGTTTGCAGAGCGAGTGCTTCGAGCCTTACGTAGTGCTGACTCGGGACTTCTCGTTTCTCGAAGCCCAGCAGCTCCACATGTCTGACGTAGATCTGCTCCATGCTGAGATACAGAGGACAGACAGAGTCCAACTGAGGGAGTCAGGCAGCAGCCCAGAGGCTTATATACTCTCTCTCTCCCTCTCTCTCTCTCTCTGTGTGGGTGGGTACAGTACCATGAATCTACCACAAGAATTAGTTCCTCTTTACGTTTATTTACAGAGAAAAAGAAAATAGGAAGTACTGTCAACTGTTATAATAATAACCATAATAATAATCATACAAATAAAGTTTTTGAAACCAAAATAGTAAAACATTCTGTCATTGTTTTACTTATAGATGATATTATAGTGAAAATAAATGAATCCCCTTTTTGCCCAGGGCCCCTGGAGGTCCCAGAGAACCAGTGTTATACGGTGTAAGTAGTAAGTATGTCGTGTTTGTAGTAGTATTACTTAAAACAGATGTATCAGCTGTAGTATTACTGCTTTATTAGCACTGCTTAGTGATGGTGGTGTTAGCAGTGAGAGAAGAGGTACTTTAACTGCGGTAAACTTAGAAGTACTGTCAGTACTTGTGGTTTTCCTAGAGCTAGTAATATTCCAGTCAGCAACAGAGGGCGTTAAACAAGATTAGATAATAAGTTCTAATAGTTATATTTTATGTATAAGTAGTTTATATGGGTTGTTTGAAGATTAATATTCTATATAAAACATAAAATTTGTTTATTTAATATGTAGATTAAACTACCCAGCAGTATATAAAAAATAATAAACATTAAAATTCTGCTTAACCATAAAAAAAAATCAGTGATTATATAATAATCCAATAATATAGTCTACAAAAACATTTGATATTTGATATATAAACGTATATAAAAGTCAAGAATGAGGCAAATTTATAAAAGAGATAGTGGAGAGAAGTTCAAAACCAGAAACCAGAAAAATGATTTCTACTACTTCATATTTCACTGTTTATGATATTGAGCTCATTTGTTGATAAAAGTTGTGTTGGTCAAATAGTTTTGAATTATTCTGTGTGTTTGTCTGACAGACATTTTCTTTAATTATCAACTGATATTGAAAAAAAGACTTTAACAGTCACTCCATTACCTAAATTGTTACAAACTATTCTTCCGTCAATCATCTAATCAATTAGTCGATTGAGTAAACAATGAAACTAGAGACAACAAATTGTCAGAGAAGAAGAAGTGTTTGTGTAAAATGATGAATGCAGTGTACAAGTCATAATAAACCTGCAGATTGTTTTTCATCACCTGCGTTCAGCTTTTTCCAGGGTGACATTTCTCCTTAATGGTTTTTCCTTCCTGAAAATAAACGAAAAATAAATAAATAAATAAATAAAATGGTCAGAACTGGAGAAATATTACAAGTGAAGAATTTCCCTCTGAGCGGTTTCACAACTGACCAAAAGGGGAATCAACCGGATGAATTCATGTGGCCTGTTCACACTGACAGACATGAAAACATACATTATTTTCTACATCTCTCTAGCAACTGATTTATTGTGTCACTCGTGGGCTTTCAGAGGGGCTTTCAGCTAAACTTGTAATTTCCTAAAACTTGTGCAAGGAGGAACAAAAACAGCATGAAAAGAAACACAAGCAAACCCATGTGTGATACTTCCTCAGACAGGAGGCATGTGATGCATTTAGATTTATTTATGTGTTTCTATTAAACACCACCAACGCTGATGAGTGACGGATTGGATTTTTTATTTGAAAGTATTATATAGTATATATAGTATAAGTGATTTTGAAGTAACTGAAGAGCTGATTAAATACTAGATGTAAAAATCTGCAGTAGCCTATGTGCGATGTTTTTGCAGTGAAGGTGTTTATTTTTGGAGAAAGCAGATGACTGGACATACAGATTACTGTCACTGACAGCAGCAAATGACTCACAGCTCCTATTTCTACATCCAAAACCACACGCACGTGTTGCCTGGTGTGTGTATTAAATAAAATTCTAGCTACTACAAACTCTGTTTAAAGATTTATCTGGAATTAAACAAACGTTACAAAGCTCGACATGTTTTCTCAAATTTGTATGTGCAACAGACATTTAAAAAGGTTTAAAAACGATTACGTCATGTTTGTGTTGTAACAGTTTCCGTAGTGTAGTGGTTATCACGTTCGCCTAACACGCGAAAGGTCCCCGGTTCGAGACCGGGCGGAAACATTATTGCTAGAAATGAGAAGTAGACGGTGATTATGGGATTTCCGATACTTCGTTGGGGCAGAAAACTTCACATTTTAACAAAAATACACTTGACTTGTATATATATATATATATAATATAGCATCAACAAGACTAATTTAATTAATTACATGTACCAAGAAATGAACATGAAAACATGTTGAAACATTAATGTTGAGAGATGGAGTAATACACAATGTATTAGTTTACTACATGGTACATTCAAGCTAGCAATTGAGCTAAAAATGTAGCTTAACACACACAATGACGTCGCTTACCTCTTCCGTGGAGAACAATAACAGAAGTGGACAGGTACAGGCAGCTCGGCTCTGAGGCAAACAGCAGTACAGAAGTCGACTAAGAAGCAGATGGTTCGCTCACTTTCATTGAATTTGTAAAAACATTACGTCATCATTTCGATTAGCACAGTTTCCGTAGTGTAGTGGTTATCACGTTCGCCTCACACGCGAAAGGTCCCCGGTTCGAAACCGGGCGGAAACAATAGGTTTTGTCGACCGTGCTAATTCAATTCTTTATTAATTACTAATATCGCTCAACAAGGTTCCGTCTATTTCCCCGACCGCCTGAAATGTGTAGTTTCCGTAGTGTAGTGGTTATCACGTTCGCCT
>NW_019525252.1:0-661 GCF_002814215.2 Seriola lalandi dorsalis
TCATCAGCTCAGAATATATGTGTCTTCATGATATAATATTAATGTATTTACAATATTTTTAGGTTATTTTTTATCAAAAAGACATTATTACCATTATTTAAAATATGACAGTTATAAGATATTCAGTATTAACCCAATATTTCATGATATAATTCATTTTACTGAATTTAATTGCTAACATAAAAAAACTAAAAACATTTAACATGATGTATTCTGACAATAATAATAATAAAAGAAGTGTTCATGTATTTTTTATTTTCTTATACCTACGGAGGTTTAGGTATAACTTATTTGTGTATACATATAGGAACATTTTATTTATTGGTACTAAATTCTATTATTTATTAGATAAATATATTATATATTGATTATTATCTTACGAATAAAATATTTACCTCGGACAATTTTAGGTAAATACTACATTAAACTAAATACATGTTTTAGTGAAATAAATATTTACAGTATACATATAGGTATATTTATGAGGAATATATGAGATATATTCAACCTACGCTCTTAATTATTTAAGATCATTAAATTTGTATAAATATTAAATGTAATATTTGACACAATTTCTATATTTTTCCTCAAGTTGTTTGTTGTTGTTAAAGTGAATATTTCATATAAAAGACATTTGTCATCAGACAACAACTGTATTCAT
>NW_019525252.1:5938-6897 GCF_002814215.2 Seriola lalandi dorsalis
ATGGTCCAGAGTTCTTCCCATTATTTGCAGCTTGTGCCCCGAGCAGTCAGGACGTGGTGTTAACACATGAACACCGGTGGCCCAGTTTTAATCACAAGTGCCGCTGCTTGGGTTTGACTGTTGTTTCAGAGGACTGACTGTTTCCATACAGAACCACAGTCTGAGAGAACAGCTCAATGTAACAGCTCTAACAGCTGAGCCACGGGGCCCCCACATCACTGTGTCCCCTGGAAACACTTCCGTTGTGTTGTGAGTATTTGCAGCTCATGTGTTGTCAAACTGATGAAGATGTTTTCTGAAGTTTTTGGTGTTTTGCCTGTTTACATGTGTTTTCTTATGCTTCAGTGAGCTGAGCTCTCAGGGCCACCGTAGTTTTCTCTGCTATAACCATTCACATCAAAGTAGCCACTGTTTAAACAGCCTTCATGGTCATTTTTGTCACCTCACTTCAGGTTTGGGAAAGATGGTTTCAGTTGATTAAAGCTGCAGTAAAGATTATTTTTTGCAACAGATGATTATTCATACATCTAGCAGTTATGAAGCAACATGACTCGACCACCTGATGAATGTAAGTCCACTATTCACTCTTTTTGCTCTGCATTTTTACCATGCACCTAAATGAATCTAATAATCAATCAGTATAATGTAATTTAGTGTGTAAGTGTTAATTCTCCTGGTAGAAATGAAGTGATAATAAAACAGGATGTCAGCTGAAACACAGATCAGAATTGTATTGGGCCATCGTGTCTGATTCTTGTCTACAACTGTGTATATAATGGGAGGGCTGGAGAAGAATGGACAGTCTGAGGCATCCCTGATGAAGAATGAAAAAGCTTTGGACTTAAAGAGCTGCGTGCTCCAGCTTTGTACTGAACCCACAGACATGACACTGACATGAGACTCCCATGAAGAAACAAATATGTATATTTTCCAAAATGTTGAACTGCTCCTTTGACTGA
>NW_019525253.1:0-928 GCF_002814215.2 Seriola lalandi dorsalis
TCATCTGTGAGATATGTGAGTGTGTATGATAAATGTGATGAAGAACAGATGGAGGTCAGTCAGAGTCCAAACACAGACGGAGATAAACCAGAGTTCACTTCATATTCTTCGTTGTGTTTCCTCACTGTTGTTCGGCTGCAGGCCGCTGGATTCAGGGAGGTGTACGTGATGGAAACGGGAAACAAAGCCGCATCATCTGCTGATTATTTCAATTACAACTCAACAATTCTATTAAAAACTAAATCATTTTTGTCGCAAAGTAAAAATTTAATTCTCATCTTTCCAGACTTCTGTGCCAAAAACAACAATTTTTAAAAGCTGAGGCCGGTCGCTCAAAACGGCTTACGTTTCCTATTAAATATGATACTTAAGCTTTAATTTCTCCTTAGCGGAGGGAGTTACTCAAGGGTGTTGCACAGAATCTCTTAAAAGGTTTCTTTAGTTAAGGACAAAAAGTTAAGAAATTTGCAGCAGTGAAAGAGATTTTACAGCAGTAAAATTCTGCTGTTTCCATGGAAACCCTTTGTGATACCTGTTAACATCTCTAGTTTTTTTCTTTAGTTTGGTCACTAAGGTCTTCTGTGCAAACAGTTTAACTGACTTTAAGTGATTCCTGAAGTTTAAGACTAAGATCAGGAGAAAACCTTAAATACTAAAGGGAACACGTTAAGGGGAACAGGGCGTTTTAACCTTAATTTGAAAAGCTTAAATACCTAAGTATACTTAAGAAATAGCAGGTTTCAGGTAAAAACACTCAGAGAAACAAAATCCTGCAAGGTTTGATGGTGGGTCCAGGTGGGCGGGGCTTGGTGACTGCTTTGTTGTGACATCACAAAGTTCCAGAAGTCCTGACGGCTGGTTTTAAGGCTCAGTTTCTGAATACAGGCTGTGTGCATTTCTCTGTGGACTGAGGCTTTGATACTTTCAC
>NW_019525253.1:1710-2395 GCF_002814215.2 Seriola lalandi dorsalis
GCTAAAGAACCAATCAAAACCAAAGAATCCTGGTGTAACTGTTTTTAACTTGTTCAATTGTTAGTTTGTTTTTCGTTTTGTGTTTTATTTTTGGCGACAGCCAGAGCGGCGGCCATATTGTTGTCAAGTTGTCCTTCCGTCCCCATTGTCGTGGACACGATATCTCCGTAACGCTTCCTTCATGGAACTTCTTCAAATTTGGCACAAACATTCACTCCGACTCGAGGATGAACTGATTAGATTTTGGTGGTCAAAGGTCAAAGGTCAGAGTTAGTGTGACCTCACGAAACACAGAAATTATGACAGAATTTCTCACAAAGGATGAATATTTTTCATAAACAGGGATGTAACCTGAAATTAGTGTGTGTGGCGGAGGGATACGACCACGAGGAGGTGATTGTAGTTCACTTTATTTTAGATATTAAGTTCTGGATGTCGGAGGCCTCTCTGCAGCTCAGTCGGGACAGAGCCGAGGTCTCGGTCGTTGGCTCTGAAGCTCAGAGAGAGAAACTCTGCCCCGGAGCTGAACCCGAGTGAACGAGTGAAAAACCCCGGAGTCGTCTTTGACTCAGATCTTTGAGCTTCACATTAGAAACATACTTCTCTCTGCTGGAGCTGCAGCTCGGCGGAGCACATGACTGTTCGCCGGCCGCCGCTGGAATTTAGAAACAAATATAAAATGTTA
>NW_019525254.1:0-886 GCF_002814215.2 Seriola lalandi dorsalis
AAAAAAAAGTCAAAAAAGGTCATAGTATAGTTAGGCATATAAACGTCATAGTATAGTAGGGCTAAAAAATGTCAACAAACATCATAGTATAGTATGGCAAAAAAATGTCAAAAAACATGATAGTATAGTAGGGCGTGTAAACATCATAGTATAGTAAGCCAAGAAAATGTCAAGAAACGTCATAGTATAGCAAGGAAAAAAAATATTAAAAAACATCATAGTATAGTAAGGCGTATAAACGTCATAGTATATTAAGGCAAAAAAATGTCAAGAAACGTCATAGTATAGTAAGGCGTATAAACGTCATAGTATAGTATGGCAAAAAAATGTCAAAAAGCGTCATAGTATAGTATGGCAAAAAAAATGTCAAAAAACGTCATAGTATAGTAAGGCGTATAAACGTCATAATATAGTAAGGCAAAAAAATGTCAAGAAACGTCATATTATAATAAGGCAAAAAATGTCAAAAAACGTCATAGTATAGTATGGAAAAAAATGTCAAAAAGCGTCATAGTATAGTAAGGCGTATAAACGTCATAGTATAGTATGGCAAAAAAATGTCAAAAAGCGTCATAGTATAGTAAGGCGTATAAAAGTCATAGTATAGTAAGGCTAAAAAATGTCAAAAAACATCATAGTATAGTATGGCAAAAAAATATCAAAAAACATCATAGTATAGTAGGGCGTATAAACATCATAGTATAGTCAGCCAAAAAAATGGCAACAAACGCCATAGTATTGTAAGGATAAAAAATGCAAAAAAAACGTCATAGTATAGTAAGGCAAAAAACTTTCAAAAAACGTCATAGTATAGTATTGCAAAAAAAATATCAGAAACGTCATAGTATAGTATGGCATATGAACGTCATAGTATAGTGAGACAAAA
>NW_019525255.1:0-14802 GCF_002814215.2 Seriola lalandi dorsalis
AGATCAATGTAATCTGGAGTGGACAAAGGATCTGGACGTAGTGCAATCTCTCTCAGACGCTGCAGGCTTTTAGTTAACGTTTCCATCATTTTTGTAACTTGCAAGTACACCTGCTCATATTCTACTTCCAGTTGTTTAATGATTTTCTCTGAGTTCATCTTCTCTCCCAGCGCTGCCTCATATTTCTTCTTCAGTGCCTGATATGTCCTTTTCTCTCTTACACGTTTTATATCCCACCGGTACGTCATGCTGAAATGGACACTCCATACACATTTTCCTGGACACACTGTGCAGTTTCCATTTTTCATTGCAGAACACTCGCTTTTATCCTCATCTCTTCGTATGCCACAAGGATAATGGCAGGTATAGTTGCACCCATGGCAGTTCATGATGAATTCTCCTGGAGGAATATTAATCCTCTCAGATTTTTCAACCTCTACTTCATATTCAAAGTCCTCATTCTCCTTCATGTGGGTCTTGTGGTGTTGTAGTGCAGCTTTTGTGTTGTTTATTTCCTCCAGTTTAGACAAACCTTTTCGTATCATTGTCTGCACCCCCTCAACAGTCGCCTCAAGCTGTTTGCGTTCTCGGAGAACCTCCTTTGTCAAGGTCAGACTCTGGGTTTCCATGCTGCTTAGATGATTGAAGAATGTCTTCATGCTGATTTCCCCCATTTTCCAGAACATGTGATCAAAGTTTTCCTCATCAGTGTTGGCTCCTGTATTTTCGGCAAAAAGCACAGAGTTGTTGAATTTGAAATGGAGAATAGATCCATCTGGGTTTGTGGCACATGGAATCTCTGCTTCTTTGAGCGCCTCCAGGACTGGGGGTGATTTGCCATCAGCAAAGGTGACCAGAGCAACGATGTTGCTGGCAATGTCCCTCCCGAAAATGGAGAGGATGGCATCAAAGATATATTTCTGTTTGGGTGTCAGACGAGCTAAGGCAGACTGCACTACGAAGCACACTGCGTCAATGCTGTCAATTCCACCCTCGACGGAGAAAAACTCTCTGATTTTGTCTGTGATTTGTTTGTCTTGTTTGATTCCTCTCGTGTCCCCAAACCCTGGAGTGTCGATGATTGTGAGGGAGTAAGGAACTTGGAAACCGTCTGTGTGGTAAATCTGATAGGCTGTCACCTCAGAGGTCTGACTGCACGCTTGTGTTTTCTGAGTTTCTTCATTTATCAGTTTAAATCTATAGCTGTCCTTCCAGTCGACTCCTAGGATGTAGTTGATCATGCCGTTGATGAGGGTGGTCTTGCCAGATCCAGTGGCTCCAACAACCATGATGGTTTTGTTTGCTGGGTTTTTGGTTGGTGCCTTTCCAAAAACCTTTTTGTTGAACTGACGAACTCCTGCCTGTTCCAGATTAAGTAGGTAGACTGGTGGATCACCTGGGAGCAAAGTGAACTCCTTTTCATCCATTGGTTTTTTCTTAGTTTTAATCTTGAATTCCTCACTGGGCAGACTGACTCCGACACCAACATCTGTGCACATCCTGATGGAGTAGACCGTATCCTGTTTCAGGCCTTTCAAAGTGAAGGTGTACACCTCCTTCCCGGTGTCTTTGCTCTGCCATTCATTGCTGTTTTCCTTCTTGAACTCAATGATGTATCTTTTACCCATTCACACTTTTGGACAGACGGGACGCTCCATGTCAGAGTGATAGAGTTTGCTTCCACTTTGGTGTCTTTCACCTGAGTTGGTGGACCAGCCGCTGTGGGGGTTACAGCACTGCAGACATCGCTGCTGACAGCGTAGCTGAGTTTGCCCACAGCTGTGGCTCTGATCTCATACTCAGTGTCTGCCCTGAGTCTTGACAGAGTTACTGCGTCTTGGTTCTTCTTCAGTGGTTGAGATGCCCACTGTGTGTCCTGTCTCTGTCTGATTCTGTATTCTACTCTGGTTTCTACAGTGGCAGAGTCTGGTTCAGACACTGTAACTGTTACGCTGTCATGTGACACAGCAGTAGCTGTTGGGGTGGCAGGTTTTGATGGAGGAACAAAGCAGACTGCATCGTCAGACCCTTCTTCATATATGAAAATACATGCCCCAGGATGACTTCCATCATATTTTGATGCAAATATGAATTTGGTGTCAGCACTGCTGCTCAATTTCTTCAGTTCTTCAAACAGTTGTAGTTGTTTCCTCATTATCTGTCTGGTATCAGTGGAGAGCCACTCTGTGTTTCTGCTCTGTAGATCAGAGGACTCTCCAGCAGTGTCCATCATTCCTGCTGGTCTGAGATGATTTGACAGTTTGACCAAGAAACTGTCAGGCTGGTCTACTGAGGTAAAGGAAAAGCACACAATATTTCTGACCTTTAAATCAGACAAGAGGTGATCCAAATTGTCGTCCATTTTTATACCTAGTTTCTCCAGTTGTTCAAGGAAGGACTTCAGTGTATCTGATTCCCTCCCCTTGGTTTTTAGCCACTGCTCCAGGTCTTTGTTATTGAATGGTGACTTCTCATGAGCCTTAAGGATGTCCTCCATGGCACTCTCCTCTTTCCCACCCCCTCGGATTGAAGGAAGCACTTTACCGAGCTTCTGCATGAAGTCAAGCTTGTACCGTTTGCACATCTGCATCAAATCCTGAACCTTCTTTTCCATGGCAGGAAATGTTGTTGCTGCGGCATCTTTGATTATGTCACTGCATCTCATCTCTGTCTGGTTTAGACTCTCGATTGTTTGTGATGAGTATGTGATGAGAGAATTGCTGATGTCTCTTTGGAGTCTTGCTGCTCTTGAATCCAACCTCACCAGAGGGTAGAGCCACACCCTGAGTGGAACAGCATGTTCTCCATTCTCTCCCAGCATGTTGGGAAGGTTTCTGTAAACACTCACAGCCTCGTTGAAGGACGTTGGGTTGGCAGGTAACTTGAAGTCTCCATGAAATGTGCAGCTAAATCTTTCAACTGCTGCTTTGTCTTGTTCATTCATGTTGAGTGATCCCTCACCTTTTGCTGTGAGGAATTTCAGCTTATTGAAGGTGAGTTTCGCCTCCCCCTCCACTTGTTTCTTATCGTCCTCTGATGATGATTCTCTGTCAAACACAAAGTAAGCACCAGCTCCGTACAAGATGGCTGTGACAACATGAGTGGCAGTGTCATCCTCAAACACATTGGGATGAGATACCTGTCCATGAGTCAGGTGAGACATCGTTAAAGTTTCAAACTTTGTTGTCGTTTTGTACTGAAGAGTCATCCTGGCTTGTTTGTGAGATTTCTTTGTGTCTTGGAAATATTTTGCCGATCCTCCCACATTCACCAGTCCTCCCAAGAGACTCAACTTCAGAGAGCCAGAGATGTTTAATAAATTTGACTTCTCCTCAATGGAATCTGATGCGGTGACATTGAATTCAGTGTTATGTTGATGTTGTACACTTGTATTCTTTTGTAGCTGATCTGGATCCCACAGAGTTACACCTGTTGACAAATTAATGATACAATGTTAGGTCAACAAAGACTTCAGATACTACAGTTTAAGCCTATATGTCTAACATTAAGCATTGTTATCCAAATGATACATATACTTTTTAAAAGTTCTGTAAACGATCATCATTTCCACTAGATGTCGCACTCGGCCACCAGCATCTTAGACCAAAACAACTGCCTCCACAACCCCCCCACCCCCTTTCTATTTCCAGCAAGGCATTATGAAGCCCAAGGAAAGTGTCCACGAAACACACAATCAGGAGCACAACTGAATAAATGGACCCTGTGTGCATGACATCTAACAAAAACAATCCAGCCAGAACCATCAACCCACTCTAGCATTGATGAGATATCCTCTCAGTAAAGCCAGATAAGTATTGGCTCCATGGTCGGACTGGGAAAGAAATTCAGCCTTGAACTGATCCACTTGGACTGGCCACACAAATGGCACTGATGGAGCTGGTAAACTTTATGGATGTAATGATCACTCACCGGCTGACCAGGGTCAGTAGTGCCTGTGGCCAGTCCATGTTTCAGTCTCATCTCTTTATTTGTTGGACGTCTTTTTAGCAGAAATTTTATTTCTTTAGTGGAGGAAGTTCTAGAGGGTCACTTTCACCTGAACACTGTGTACTACACTGTACTACTGTACTGATGTGGGGAGGACCAATGGTTTAACAAAGAGAGACTCACATACACTAACCTGCCAGCTACCAAAACAAAACCCAGAGAAGCTCAGATTATAACACAGAGGGGGTATGACTTCTTTCTCTTCTCAGGATGCCACTACTCCACTATATTAATGTTTAGAATCTCGTTTAAGGAACCTTTAAACTGGGGATTGGTTTATTTATTTGTGTATTCATGTTAAGGTTAACTGAGACATTCATCAGATCTTACCTGGAACAAGAACATCCCTCCGGCAGTCATACAGTGTGCCAAGCTGGAATGGTCTTCCCAGGGCTGCAATTTCTATGGTGTCATCACCAGATGAGGCCATGGTGTCAATAAATTTCAACTGGAAAACAAAAAAAAAAGTACTTAATTATTAAAACATGTAACTAATTAAATAGTCCTATGATGCTTTAGATAAAGTATGTTATTGATCTTCAAAGGGAAATTGCAGTGTTGCAGCTGCAATTCACAAAAATCTCAGATTTCAGATGTAGCTCTGAGTATTCAAAACAAATTAATAATGTGCTCATGCTTTGCCACTTAGAGGGTGATTTTCCTCTACTGGCTCAGAGGGGAGTCACTGGGGTGGGCAGGAATGACTTCCTGTAGCAGCCCTTATTACATCAGAGCTGAAGGAGCCTGTTGTCTGACAAGTAGTTTGTGTAGGGGATATGAAGTCTTCCATATTGTTTAACAGTTCATGCATCAACCCTTTCTCAACAACCAACTTCAGGGGTTCCAGAGCCGCAGCACAGTTTCTTACTGTCATTGGCTCTGATGCTGCTGCCCCAAGAGATGGCTGCAAAGAAAATTATACAACAGACAAGTAGAAGACATGCAACATCTCGCTGTGCACATTAATGGACCTAGGCTTCATCAAGAAGTAGTTTGCTCTGTCTCTTCCTGTAGACAGTCACTATATTACACTTCCAGTCCAATCTATTGTCAAGGTGAAAGACCAGGTATTTGTAGCCCTGCAGCACCTCCACTTCTTCCAGAATGGAAAGAGTGTGCAACTTAGTTCTTGTCCTAGTCCACCATCTCTTTTGTCTTGGGCCCCTACCTCACAACTGCAGTCATCTGAAACTTCCTGCAAATAAAAGGGCGGGGGAACTTTGATTCATTTTAAAGTTAACATGTGTCATATGAAGCTTTTATTTTATTAGTCTATGATAGCCAATAATTGATAAACCACCAATGCCCCAACATAATGGTGCCTCGTGTGAAGTTGAGTACCAATGCCGAACAGTGCAAAACAAATGCAGAATGTGCTCTGAGAGTCAGAGGATGTTTCTCCTTGGGTGAGCAGGAATTACTTCTGTGGCTGCTTTTATAACAATGGAGCTGACGGAGCCTGAAAACACCCAAAACTCCGTTGTCTAGAGTTAATGGGATAATTATCACGACATGAGCTGGTCTCTCTGAGAGCTCCCTTTTTAAATGCACTGCGCTTTAATAGTCTCGTAGTCTCGTTTGAAACACAGCTCCTAATCCATATACCGGATACTTATTACAAGTGTACATTCACACACTCATATACTGACAGAACAACCGTCAGGCTACTTTCAAGTTGAGTATCTTGCCCAAAGACACTTGAACATGCAGACTATAGGAGCCGGGGATCAAACCACCAACCTCCTGATTAGTGGAGAATGCTCTCTACCACCTGAGCCACAGGCATCCACTTTTTTCAGCTTTTCCATTTCAAAATAAAACCTGATGTTCAATCGAATGACTTCGAAAGTGATTAAAGTTGTGAGGGAGCACACTCCCTCCACAACCCAGTCAGAATGCTTCTGCAATCCAGCAGTTGAGTTGGTATCTGTAAACTCTTGTTTTTACCATTCAGTAAACCAAATCATTTCCACTGAGAATAAAAGGATTCCCCAGCATTCAAACAAAATACACAAAGTGTAAGATATATACAATCTTTACAACAACATGCCCATGAATATAACACCAGAATAAAGTTGAGCAAACTGCAAGACAGACCTTTACATGTAGAGCTGAAGCTGCCTCTCCACTCGACAGTGACTCCAGTAATGTCGGAGTCAAGCAGCAGCTTAAATTTTAAAGTATGTGAGACACACCTATATGTGATGTCAGCAGGTGTTCATGTATCACTAGTTCAACTGATCCTCTCTTCAAAAGGCCGTTGGCATGATCAGAAATTAACCCTAGCTTAAACAATGAGCCATATTTTCATAAAGTTATTCAAAGCAGTTGTAAACATCTGTAGCGGCCACATCTCCCAATGACTAACAGTGTGATCCAAGTTCCCAGTTTAATAGAAATGTAAAAATGGAATAGCATATCCAAGTTATCTCTCATCTTATCTCTTGAAGTTTATTATTTTATTGGGGAACTTGGCAGCTCCACCTCTGTGTGTGAATACATGCACAACAACTGGTGTAAGGACTCTAAAATAACTGGAAGACACTGTTCCCCTTATCTCTAATATTGTAAGCTCAGGTGAAGGCCATTCTACCTGCCGTGAGAATTTACTGTTCTGATTATTACGGCTGTGTACATCCCACCACTGGCAAACGACGGGCTAGCACTGGATGAGCTACAGCTACATAAAACAGCAACAGAACACGTTTTCATATGTGGTTTTTAGTATTGCTGCAGACTGTAACCGGGTTGACCTCAAGCATGTTCAGACAGTGAAATGCAGACACAGAGGCAGAATGCTGGTTCACAGGGTGATTTATTGGGCAACACTTTATAATAACGTACAATCAGAAGTCACTTATTGTTAACGATGAAATAATAATTCCAAAACATTGATAGAAGATTGTCAATGATTAGTAAGTGAATCATGAAACAATCAATAACAAATCAGTGAATTACAAGTAGTTGATATATTATGAATCACTTACAAGTAATTCAAAGATTTGATATTTCACAAATCTATTCTAGTCTAATTGTATCTCTATATGAATTGGTTAATCAAATAATGCAAAATTAGTAATTAGTGAATAAATGTGAAAGATATCACATTCACTGAGCTTCAGGAAACTCACGAGGCTCACATAAGGACTGATATAAGGTTAGAAGTTCTTCAACTTAGAAAAAGAAACTAACATATTTATTTTTTTATTTTGTTTCTTATCTCTTTCTCAGATTAAATCGAAGGCAACTGGACTTGTATTTGTCTCTGGAAGACGTTTCGCCTCTTATCCAAGCGGTTTCATCAGTTCTTATGTATTGGTCTCTCTAGTCCGCACTAGTCTGACCAAGAAAGTGGAGTAGGACCCAGGTATTTAACCTCTTGTGGGTGGGTCCACCAAAGTACCTGTGAAAATACTGGTTTCACCTGACCATTGTTGTGGTCTCATGTGGACGACCGTCATTAGGGTCAGGTGACCCTGTTGTTATCCCGTGTGAACGACAGTCCTTAGGGTCAGGTCACCAGTACTTTCACAGGTACTTTGGTGGACCCACCCACAAGAGGTTAAATACCTGGGTCCTACTCTACTTTCTTGGTCAGACTAGTGCGGACTAGAGAGACCAATACATAAGAACTGATGAAGCCGCTTGGATAAGAGGCGAAAGTCTTCCACAGACAAATACAAGTCCAGTTGCCTTCGATTTAATCTGAGAAAGAGATAACTATGACCTGGACGAATGAGAACTTACACAGACATATTTTGTTTCTTCTACTTCTAAATAAAGAACCCAGTGGATTGTCTGAGACGTTTCGTCTGGCTGTGACCGGAACCGTCCACCACCTGTAGTGCCTCACTTCTAACAGCAGAGGGCAGCACCGTCACTTGTTGATTATTTTATCCATCACTCACGTCTTCAAAGTTGAATTTATGAAGTTCCAGTGGAGGCAAAACAAAAGATGAGAGAGGAGTTTTAGTTTAAGTAAAATATATATTCATGACACAACATAAAGCCACATTAGCTATGGTGGAACAGGAGCTGATAATTATTTGCATAATTATTATGATTACTGTCATCTTCAGGCCATTTTCCCTCACAACCTCTGCCATGGGTTGTCTTGTCCTCGGTTGCTGCTTCTGTTTTGTTTCCCTTCAGGTTCTGGGAGGCGGAGTTAGCGTCAGTACACCTGGGTGCACCTGGTCACTCCACCCACAATGCATTTAAGACCATCTACCCCCCCTTGTTTTCCTCTCACTCCATCCCTGGATTTCCCCCTTGCACCACATTGTTTCTTTGGTTTGGTTGTACTTTTATTTTGCAGCATACAGCACCACCTTTTCATACATCAACTCACCAACTCTACTAACTACCCATTTCACATATATTCAGTTATTGTATTTGGTATTATTGTATTGTATTGTATTATTTCAAGTTAAATTGTGTTTATTTCCCTCCGTTTGTCAAGGCCTAAGAGCTGCTTTGTGACAAACTGGGGGCTCATCCATGTCAGGTTTTGGTGAGTAAGTGCTTTTGAAGGGGTAAATAGTACTAATTGTTTCATAGTTTTCCATGCAGGTGGGCAGAGAGGATGTATTTGATGTTTGTGTTGATAGGATTTGTCACAACGCGACTCTTAGGCCATGATTTACCTTGAAGTGAAGAATACATAAAATACCAAACACACCAACTAAATATATGACATGGACAGTCAGGTTCAGTGATGTTGTGGATGCATGAAAAGGTGGTGTTTGTACGGTGCAAAATAAAAGTACGACCACACCAAAGAAACAACATCAAATGCATTGTGGGTGGACTGGCCAGGTGCACCCAGGTGTACTGACGCCAACTCCGCCTCCCAGGACCCGAAGAGAAACAAAACAGAAGCAGCAACCGAGGACAAGACAACCCCGGAGGCCATGGCAGAGTCAGAGCGCCGTCACAATATGCTGACAGTAAATCCTTCATATAAACATCAAGGCACCTGGAACAAATGTGAGCGTTTCATCCCAGTAGCAGAATATGAGACTTAATTACTTGTAACAGGGTTTTTATAGATTGTGAAAAGAATTCTAGACACTGATGGTTTATTGTAGTGTAAGTTTTAATATTCCTTTGGAAAGTAGAGGATTGTTTTATAATTTTTCCTAATTAAAAAAAACAATAAAGATAGAGCATTTTAGTAAAATAGAACAAATTCAAACATATCCCCTGAGATATTTGTTTAAAGGGTAACTACCGAAAAATGAATTCCTTTAAACCAATCACAATAAATTTAGATGTGTCACTAAAGCATTACCATTATGACTTTGAGAAGAAAATAAGCTAAGATGATAGATTGGAGTTAAATAGCGCATCAAATGAGAGGCCCCAGGAAACGAGGCTTGTGGGAGATGTGGTTTTGCATTGATTAACATTTACAATTTTTTTTTACAGTAATTATACAATAAAAATCTGGTTTGATGCAGATATACTGTATATATATAGTGCAGCAGGTAACTGCACATTTCAGGGAAATCTTTCAAATGTGGATACAAATTCTAAACTTGGCACAATTTAGCCTAGTGCTAATGAGTTAGCCTAGCGAGCTAATGTTAAGACAAGTAAACAAGTAGACTGTCTTACAGAACTTTTGGTTCGTGCTTCATCATAAAAGGTTTGTAAACACATTGTGTTTTGTGCAGAGGAAATGTAAGAGTTGTGATCCGACATCCTCAGAGTCTAAAACATTGGATTAAATGGAAATCTGTCTCGTGGGTAAAATTCTGTGGTAAAATATGTGTTTTCCTGTGCCAGAAATGGTGGCCATCTTTATATTTTAACATTTCAAGTGGCTAATGGGATTTTAAAAATTAAAGGCCTCCATAAACATCCAGTACCATACAGTACAGTAACTTTGGTGCTTGTATCCACATTTAAAAGATTATTATCTGCTGCACTAACACAGTTTCATCCTGGTGGGGTTTGGATCCAAACAGAGCCTATAAAAAGTCCTGAAGCGGGACATTAACTAACACAAGAATGTGCACAATAAACTGTCGAGTCGTGTGCGACGTCCTGAGACCTGTGTGTGTCTGCACAGCACCTGAGCAGAGGATACCTGAGACACCCAGTTTGTCCTGGGGAGATTAAACAGAGTGAGCGTCAGCCCGTGTTGTCCTGACACCAAACAGCCACACCTTGATAAATCTTCCAGAAAATATTTGAACAACCCCGAGGTGCATTTGACTTACACACTCAGACACAGCTGACTGAACAGAACATGTGTTCAAATAATCTAATCCTCCATATTTGTTCAAAGGATAAGACGAGTATTTGTCCATGTTTTTTGTTTTTGTCAAGTAATTCCACAGAGAGACCAAACCAACAATGTGTCGGTCTGTCTCTCGTTACCTGCACACGTCCTCACTCTGTGTGTGGCCGCAGGTGCATCATCTATTAGTAGGAACTGAGGAAGGTGAATATCAGTAACAATGGGTCACAAATATATAATTCATTCTTTTTCTTTTGCATTTGTTTTTCTCAAACAAGAGGATATAGTGCATTTGTCAAGGACTATTTTCGGCTGCGGATTAATCCATTTGGTGCTCTAGTGAGTAATTGTAACAGCAGGACAGGTGTGTGTGTGTGTGTGTGTGTGTTCATGTGTTTTTGGATGACAGTGATGCTCTTCAGGTGACATATATCAGGCTTTTTGGATACACACACACACACAGATACATAATATTTGCTTTGTCTTTTAAAGTTATGATCTGTAACTTTTCCACATTGACACAGGAGCCTGCCGAACAGCTTCTCTGATGTTTGAAGGTAAAGTGTTTTATTCGGTGTTTCTTCTGGTTTTAATCTCCTGGTGTGTTTGTTGTGGAGAGGAGGAAACCTCTGTGGATGATTCAGCTGCTGGTGAAAACCTGCTGAACGTCTGGTTCATGAGTTATCAGAGAAACAGTCAGAACAAAGGTTAGCATCAGTCTCAGCTCCGACTCTTCCCTGAGTCTCTGTCGTCCGAACAGCGTCGCTCAAACTCTGACTTTAAATGTCAAACTGCTTCGTTCAGTGTTTTAAACCGGGAGGAGACAACAACTCCCATGATCCCACGCTGTTTCATGACGCCACCCAATGTCATCTTTTGTTATTGTTTTGATTGATATTAGACACAGACGTTACAGACTACAGATCAGTCTCCATGACGACCAGGTTACTCTCACCTTTGGTTCTACATATAAACAAAAACACCATTTCAGCTCAGCGTTTAGTAAGTCAGTGTTGTGGTTTATTGGTGAGTCTTCAGCTCTCACTGTCACTCGTCAGACACCGTACCTTTAAGACACTAAAGACACACACACACACACACACACACACACACACACACCTCCTGAAACAACATGGAGGGAGTGAAGACAGTAGTGTTACCGGTGTTACAGGAGGCTCCGACACAAACACTCTGTATTAAAGCTGCTAACAGGAAACACTGTGTCAAGACATTCGCTGTCTTTGACACGTGGCACACAATTCTTTATATTCGGCTTTTTAACAATGAAAATGACATTAAAACTGTATCAGAGATTCAAGGAGGAGAAACGAGGACGGTGCAAATGCTTTTAACTGACGTGTAAGAGTGAACTTCGGCTCAAACTGCTGCTGAACAAACACAAGAAGTGAAACGTCAACATTTTCCATGACAGGCTGTTTGTGACCTCCTTTCCAGTTTGATGTATACAGCACATGTGAAGTGAAGGTGTGTGTGTGTGTGTGTTCTGTGGTTCATGTTTCCTCTTGTTTTGACTGTATCGGTCTTCTATCATCTGATCAGGACAGCCACACACACACACACACACACACACACACACACACACACACACACATAAACACATGAAGCACAGGGTGAAGGTGTGTTATCAATAGCTTCTTTGTCCACCTTCAGTCTGCAGCTCGTCAACATCAACCTTCCTTCTCTTCTCTCTTCGTTCCTCTTTTCCCGCCTCGTCTTTCTTCTCTCCTGAAATGAAAGATATACGGATACATGAGAGTAAAAGGGGAAAGAGAAACCAGATGTTTTCTACAGCTGGGAGAAACTTCGGAAAGAGGGGAGGGAAGTTTTTATAGGTCCTGTAGTATTACAGCTTTTACGACTTACCTCAGAGTGGAAATATTTAAACTGCAGACGGAGTTACTGATGAGGAAGGTGCTGAAGCTGCTCTGTGACAGCTGAGGACCTGTCCGCCTGCAGTGCCACGAAAAACCACATGGTTTAATGAAAGCGAAGGGGCCAGAGTAAAATGGCTTCCCACCTTTGTCTGAGAACAACAAAAGCCTAAAAGCTGCGACAGAAACAACGGCTTACGATGCTGAAACCTCACGGCGAAAAGCTTCACGTTGCAATGTGATAAAAGCTTCACGACTTCTTTCAGCAGGGACGAACCGAACGTCGTTATAAGACATCATCAGCAGATACCAGCTGTTATTATATATAATGTGGTAAAAATGTGACATTGAACTGCAGTTGTCTGTTGTGGAAACGCAGCAGTAACTGACACTCTTCTTCATAATCTGCAGCTACAGACACATTTTGTGATTTATCTTAATGAAAAATATTAAATTTCATCTTCGGAACGAGGTTCTCACTCTGACTCATTCTGTCGGTAACGTGTCACACACACGTGTTAATAAATGCTGTAACACACACAGATGAAAGAGTCGCTCAGTGAAACAGCTGTTTGACAGTTTCCCGACAGATTTCTTAATGTGTTAAAGTCCTAATTAATCTGTTATAAGATCATGTCATGACACTTGTCATTCAGAGAAAATTGCCCACTTGCGTTTACTTTTCTCTTGTATTAATTTGTGTTTTAGATTAGAGCCCAAGTACCGAGAACAGTCCCTGAAGATAAAAACTGTCAGGCAGGTGTTTCATATTTTGATCTTTTGGAGACACACCCTAAACCCAAGAAGAAGTCGGACATTTTGAACTTAGTCATTTACAGACGTTGTACTTTAATGAACTCCTCCTGAAGAATGAACCACATCGTCTCCAAACTTGGACCGTTCCATCTAAAGACCTTTGTGACGCTAGATTGTGAAGCTTCAGAGGATTCATTGAAGGGCGTGTTCGTGGCGGCATGGCGAATTTTGATTTTTTCGACGTGAAAAGAGGAAGTTGTTGTGACTCAAATATACGTCATCCAATCTGCCGCGAACTTGACGTTTGACGAGACTCCAGGAAGTGAGTCCTGTGTGACAATCACAATCTGACGATGACGTTTTCATGTTCTGGTCTCAGCTTGATATACAGGAACAAAATGCTTGTTTGCTACGTACAGGAAGTGATATAAAACTCTCCCAGCTCTGTTAGAGGACGATTACCATTCATTTCATTTCAGGTCAAAGACGGCAGCAGGACGAGATCTTTATGTATTTTATTTTTCTCATATATACAGATCACACCTGATTCATGAGCTCTGAGGTTTAGAAGAAAACCAGCTGTCTTCTCTGTATGAATCCCCTCCTCCTATTTTTTCATGTAGTTTGTGGATTTTTCAGTTTTGTATCATCGGTCATGAGCTCTGCAGCGGATCCAGTTTAAAGTAGATAAAAGGAAAAGTTATAAAACGTTTCACGTCCGTCATGTTTGTTTTCCATCCGACCTCCGGCTCCTTCTCACAGGTCTCTGGTCTCAGGTGGGTTTGAGCCGGTGGGACCGGATCAGTGTCCACTTACAGTGCAAATAATAGCCCTCTGTTCTCCTGCCCTCCCTCTCCTCCTCCTTCATCACTCTGGCTCTCTCACCTCCCTTTACCACAGTGCCCCTCTATTTCCCGCCTCTCAACAACTCTGTTCCTCCACTTCTTCCTCCACAGTCTTCCTCTTACTCTCACCCCTCTGGCCCTTGAATGTGAACTGTGCTGCAGTCGGTTCTTTGTCACCGAGAATGTGAAAAACACACCAGACTTTCACAATAAAAGAACTTCATTTCAAATAAATCCTGGAAACCAAACCACTGTATCAGTTGTCATGTGATCGTAACTCCTAAAATAATCTGACTGCATTAAAACATCCACGAAGAGGTCGTTTGTTTGAAGGGGAGCTGACACAGGAAGTTTATCATCATAAGGCATGCACCCTTGAAAACCCCATTGGGTTTAATAAAAAGATGCTACTGTGTTGCATTATGGGAAATGTAGGATCCAGCTCTCGCCTATGAGCCTCTTCATTAAATCCTGCTTGTGGCTGTGTCCCAATTCTAGGGGGCGTGGTCTGCAAAGCTGTGGCCCTTCGTATGACTCACATCTGACGGTGTAATCCTCGGGCTCTCCGTCAGTGTTGTTTGCTGTTGTTTACCGGCGCGCAATGAATCTTGGGATAGGTTGAACCAGGAAGGATCCGCCTGTTGGAGGGCGCGTTTTCTCTGAAGGAGCTTTTGAAATGGGAACGTTGAGTCGCGCCGCTGTGACGCAATCAGTCTTCAGACGCAGCGTCAGAGGGATGCGAACACCCTGAGTCGGGACACAGCTTGTGTGTTTGTATTTGGGTCTTCCTTCCTGTGCTCTGTAAGTCAATCATGGAACCCTATACCGTGTTGCATTATGGGAAATGTAGGATCCAGCTGTTTTAGCCTTTAATTTCCCCAGAGATTCAGAACTCGTCTCGGGTCTCTTGTGTTCTCATTAGTTCAAAGCTCGGACTCTGACTATAAAAGTCTCATTTGTCTTTGTCTTTCACCTCGTTGTTCCGTCTGAGCTCAAAAAGTTCTGCCCTGTCGTCCTGCTGCAGCCCTGCTGAGCTAAATCTGGTGCCCCCCCC
>NW_019525255.1:14822-27294 GCF_002814215.2 Seriola lalandi dorsalis
CCCCCCCCCCCCCCCCCATGCACCACATGCTGGATATAGGCTATTCCCAGATTAACAACTGAACTGGGTTAGTTCTTCCAGGGCTTGATCCATTATACTATGGTTTCAGAGAACCCAAAAACCTCAGGGAAAGCTTCCATTAAGAGTCTGTCCCGCGGGAGGGAGTGTGCTGAACTAAGAACACACAGAACAGTGTTTGTTGATGTGTGGAGAAAATACTGGTCAGTTACAACTGCTCTAATCAATACTTTTATATCAACAATGGTAAAATAAGTACATTTAAAATGACAAACCCACAGAGAACTATCACGACTCTGCAGTTTCCCGCTCTTTCTGGAGGCAGAGTTTGCACCTACTGGACATAGTGGAGCATTCAGCAGCTAAAGAGCCAAATATTTCCCACAGGAGTTAGTGAAGGCCAAAACAGAGAGGGAATATTGGATCTATATTTACCACATGGTGACAAAATGACCGAAAAATGAGGCTAATCTGCCCTGTATCTCTATCTGTGACTATTTGCTGACAAAACTCAACTAATGCTACTGTAAAGATCCAGAATCATATACACACATATTTGGTTCCCGCAAGGGTAAGTGGGCTAATGTTCTGTTTAACCCTTTTCCCACCAAAATTAGCTGGTATAAGAAAGCAGGTACAAACCTAACCTCGTCTGTAATGAGACGCTTCGTTCGGTGAGCGTGTGTTTTTAAAACTGATTTCGGGGCTGCAGCTTCACTCTTTCATCACAGAGCGAAGTGTAGCTGCAGTGTTTCTGGGTTGAGGTGACAGGTGTGTCTACATTGGGTGTGTCTGTTACCTTCAATACTCGTATCTGTAGGTCCCATTGTTCCTCTGAGTTGGAGGTGGTGAATGACAGTCACTGGAAGGCAGCGCGAACTGTCCGGTCACTGAGTGGCTGGGTGGGACGGAAGTTGTCACCCAGCAGCCCGTCATTCCCCTCCAACAGCTCGGCCCCTTTAACGTGGGACCGCAGCCTCCGAAACTCCTCGATCTGCAGAGACACGAGTGGAGAGACTGACTCTCAGAGGCTGAACTGGGTCACAACTCCAGATCTCAACATGCAAACTGACTGTCACTGAGCTAAAGTGACTAATGTTAAATATTAGTATATTAAAACATCCAGTGCTTTTTACAGTGAATTATCCAGTCTTACATAAGGAGACAACATGGTTGCTTTTGCCCTTTGGCTTTGCACATCTTTTAAGTAGTACTTATGACTTCAAATATTTGCTCTACACTCAGGGTTTCCTCCGGCTGTGAAACGCTCAGGTGATAAAGGTTTCAGGGCTGAGGGAGAAGAGGCTTCCTGAATACACAAGAGGAGCTGGGACAAAGAAAGGCTTGATAAAGATATGACAACAGTGTGGGAATGACAGAGGACACTCAGTGACCACATGTTTCATACAGACATATGTGGATCTAAATCGATAGAACAAAAACACACCGGACATAATCACAACATGTACAGAAACCGAGGGCTTATTGTTTCACTATTTGGTAATGCAATTGTTGCAGCTAAAACACCTGATTTTTTTTGTAAAAGTTGCAATGTTTTAAGATGTGTTTCTTGCAATGAAACTGCGGGAGAAAATAGAAATTGCAAAAAGAACAACTTGTTCCAGTGAGAATAAATCCAGGTCAGTGCAGGTGGTGACCCAGTCTTCATGAATCTTACAGGGAAAAAGAAGAAGAGATTCTGCTCCGTCTGAATCACAGGTCGAACTGATCTTTAGAATCACCTCATCAATTTATCCATTTATAAGGTGGAGTTTTTTATTGTTGTACCTCAACTTGATTATTTGAGCTGTAGATATTTTATTTCATCAGGAGAATAAAAACAGCAGATTTCAGTTGTGGTTTTGACACATCTGGTTGTCTGCAAGAAATAACATCGTTTTTTTTCTTGCTTGAATGAAAAAATCAAAACAGAAAGGATCCAACGTCTGACTTCCCCTTCATTTATTTTAAAACTGCAGATACGATCACCTTGACACACGTGCGCTGCGTGGCGGCGGGTTACATCAGCCAAAACAAACATGACGGCAGGTCCTGTGCCGAGTGTCATGCTGTTGGCTCGGCGATGGAAGATTTACAGCCCAGTCTCTGAGTGCAAACCTTATAAACATAGCAACTGTTGAATGACATACACAGTTGAATACTTGCATGCACTCTTTCACTGTGCACACACACTCTTGGTCTTTTAGCAGGCAATAATAGCCGGATGTTTGAGGTGTGTATTGTAGGTAAGCAGGACCTGCTGTTTTAAAGCACTTTCAGCTGCGTTCACTCAGCAGCGCCGTCACAAAACAAGCTCCTACAAGTTTTAATTTGTTTTCTGTTGCTCACTTTTCCAAAATCTGAATGTTCTACTGTGAAGGGCGACGCAGAGAGAGAGAGAGAGATGTGAGACACAGATGCTGCTCGAGCTGAGAGGGAAAGGTACATGCC
Source organism: Seriola lalandi dorsalis (assembly GCF_002814215.2). Lineage (NCBI taxonomy): Eukaryota > Metazoa > Chordata > Actinopteri > Carangiformes > Carangidae > Seriola > Seriola lalandi. The sequence goes on from NW_019525255.1 coordinate 17,292, forward strand.
ACTGATCTAAAAACAACAGGAAGTTAGTTGTTGTGGTGGTTTGGTTGCTGAGTGGCACAAACAGTCAGAGCTGCAGCAGCGGCTGTGACACACAAACTAATGAGCTATTATACTACTCAATTAACTTAACTGGAGAAGCCGACGGTAACATAAAGCTGTAGCGTAAGTGTGCTTCTAGATTGTATGTTTTTATTCTTTTACGTTACCGTGCGTGTTCTGTAACGTAACTGGAGCGAGGTGCATCAGATGGAACGGAAATGGTTAAAGTTTACACTGATTTTAAATTGTTAGAGCAGTGGTTACCAACCTAGTGGGCAGCGAAGGTATTGCAAGTGGGCCGCCAAATCATTCGCAATTCGCAAAAACCTCAGTTTTTTTTTTTAAGGTAATTAGTTTCTGCCTCAGTTTTTCTAACTACAGTGAACCTGTCCGGGTTAGCGGTGTGTGTGGACGCGGCCCGAGGCGGGAGCAGCGCCAGAAGTCTTTCTTCCTGTTGGCATTTCGAAGGGTCAGCGGGCCAGAGGACGACACAGACGCCAGACTGAAGTAAATGTCAGAGGATTACCATCATCATCATCCTCTACAGCGACTCTCTCTGATGGTGAAGAGAGCCACCGGTCAGGCAAAGGTTGAATTAAAGTTCAGATCTATTAGAGGCCATGTGACGGGCTCATTGATTGGCAGTGGGTGTAAACGCTTCCTCTACTGCAGTGAATGTCAGAGAGCCACGGGTCAGTGGGGTCTGTAGGACTGTCAGCTATAATATTATTTATTTATTTAATTTTTTTATTTTTTTATAAATGATTTAATAATTCATGAATAAATTATAGAATTTGCTGCTTTTCCTATTAGCTAATTCGTTAGCTTCATCATTTAGCTTCTCCTGTTAGCCTGGTTAGCTGTGCAACCAATCAGAGAGTTTGTAACATCCCACGGCCAATTGGGATGGTTTAGCCTGTTTATTCATGAATTTATATTTGGTTTATTTTATGTAATGAGTGTTTTAAGCTGTTTTTGTGAATCCATTTTTAAATCTTAAGGATTTATTGATTAATATTATTTGATTAATTCCTGTTTTTAATCCTATTAAAATATCAAATTAAGGAAATGCTTTATTGCTTTTCCTGTGACATGGGTTAAAACATTCCTAACACTGAACAGTTGTAGTTTATATTCATGTTTTACCTGCAGCTGTGAGATGGTGAGAGGGTAGCGGTACAAGATCCAGGTCACGTTTTCACTGCAAGGCGGGGTGGTCAGAGATCCTTCATACACCCAGTAGTCTCTCAGTAACGGGTCTAAGGGAACATTAAACATTTCATTTAAAGGCACGTATTTTCTTTTACGTCTCTGAAATCAAATGGTTTTTCTACTCACCAGGTAACAGAGTGTTGGGGTTGAAGCACGGGATTAATTTACTCTTCCCCTGAAGGAAATACAGCAACAATAATAATTATTGTCCAGTTTAACGTCTGATGTTGATCTTCATCATGATGTAATAACCTCACTTCTAGTGTCTGATCTCTTCAGTCGTGGTCTCACCTTGTACTGCAGGTCCTGCAGAACTTCAGTGATGGCCTTCAGACCCAGATGCTCCTTACCAATCTGGTAAAATCACATGATTTTGAGTTGGTGGTCAGAGGACTCATCAGTGTATCTGATTAACGCCGGCCTCACGCCAAACGACTTTTCACCGTCACAGATAAATATCCATTTCATCCTGATCGTTTGGCGTCAGGTGATCGTCCGAGCCGTCCTCAGTCGTTCCAATAAAATCACACATGTTGAATAATATCGTAAGTTTTTAGTCTTGGCTCATGAAAATAGTGACACTGTCGACTTCTCCAGCATCAAACAGGAAGCGGCAAACTGAGCTGATAGTGAGCGTGGAGGCGACTCCTGGTAGGTGCAAGAGTCTGAGTCGTTTGGTGTGAGGCCGTCATTAAATCAAGGGTTAACTGGACACAGGGAAATTCATTTAAAAATGGAAATCATAAATACAAAGTCCTGACACAGTGATTTCATGGGCAAATTATGACAATTACAGTGTTATGTGACTGGATATGATGGGAAATAATCTCAGAGGAATGTAGTCGTGCAAATTATGACCCTGCAAAATCCCCAGTCTCAGATGTGAGAGGGTGTGAGACTTCTAGTGTCTTGTAGTGTGTGGTCGGCATAAGACAATGTTATCAGTGAGGGTCTTGAGGAAGTCAGCGGATCTTAGTTTATATCTCTTGTATCCTTACAGGAAGTAAACAGGAATCAAAACTAAAGAGGCCGTCAAATACAGGACGTGTGAGCTTGACGTGTTAAGACTGAGGTTCAAGTGTTGGGGTAAAAGCCACTGTTGTTTCGTTGGGTGTGTTTTTCCTCAGCTGCCATGACTCAGACCTCTCTCACAGAGGTTTTCTCTTTTTGTTTGAATTGATTCACTCAACTGACATAAATCACTTTTAAAAGTTTTCCTGACGGGAAGCATGTGAGGGTAATTTTTCTAGGTAAGTCGTAATACAGAGGAATCAGGGAATTTCACAGTATTTCCCACCCTGTGTCACAGCACAGGATGGTTCGAGTTAATCTGGAAGGAACCTGTTTACTCATTTAGAATAACAACTCTTACAACCCCCGCGAAGGAAAACACTTTAAGGCCACTGAAGGTTAATGTCGTTATTAATGTCGGCCGTGAAGGGGAAAACTACGGAAGCCGAGAAAGGCCATACTCACAAATATGTTTTTATCCCGTTATCTCGAGAAAATGTCAACAAGATAATTATTCAATTATCTCGCGATAAAAGGGCTTTGTTTTCTCAAGAGAACGGGATGATTATTCTAATTATAATGGCGTTATCACGAGATAATGGAGCTTTGTCATGTTGAGATAACAGAATAATTGTCGTATTATCTTGAAATAACAAGATAATTATTTTAGTTAGTTATTTATCCCGAGATAATGGAGATCTGTTGGGTTTCTCAACATAACAAAGCTCCGTTATCCATTATCTTGAGAAAACAATGCTTTTAACAGACAACGTGGAAAATCTCATCAGGCCAACGATCAAACCCAGGGAACCATGATGGGAATAAGTCCTCCATGGGTCCCTTCATGAAGCCTGGAGGTTTACCTGCACAAAAAGAGCTATGATGAGGACTCCGTTCTTCTTTGCCAGAGCGTCCTCCAAAGTGTTGAACAGGGTGCTGTTCCAGTGAATCAGATGAAGCTACGAAGAGAGACAACAGGACACAACTTATATTTGAGAGGCCATTGTTGTGAACAGGTGGAGGGAACAGCAGTAGGTAAGAGTGTGAGGAACCAGCAGCTGGTGGCGACTGAAGCTTTCTGTATGGGCTCTTATGTCAGGTTAAAGTGAACGGAGAGAGAGAGGAGGGGGAAACCTCCCCCCAGATCAGACCAGACCACAGATCTGTACTCTGTCGTGGTATTTACAGCGTCTTACTGTCATATACAAACTGTGGAAGTGGAATTATCTCTGAGCCGTTATCTTCCCACTCGACATTGATTTTAAAACCAAGTTACAGTAACTAACCTCCCTAACTAACATAAACAGGAGAATAATATTAGTTGTTAAACAGAACAAGGAAATGATGAATGGAGCAGATGAATGTGGCACCAAACAACAAAATGAACTAGAACCACTTCCTCGTGGTCGTATCCCTCCGCCACTCAGACTAGTTTCAGGTTACATCCCTGTTTATCCAGAGTCGTGTAAAATACTAACCATTTGTGTCTTTTTCTGAGGTCACCACCCCCTTGACCTTTGACCTTTAGCCACCAAAATCTAATCAGTTCATCCCTGTGTCCTGGTGAATGTTTGTGCCAAATTTGAATAAGTTCCTTTGAGGCGTCACGGAGATAATGCGTCCACAAAGCCAAAACCCACGTTTTGTGTGGTCACCGCTCCGTCCCATTCTCGTGGCCACGATATCTCAGTAACGCCTTGGAGGAACTGGCACAAACACTCACACAGACTTTATACAGCAATTATGACACAATTTCACACAAATGGTTAATATCTTATATGACTCAGGATAAATAGGGGTGTAATGTGAAACTAGTCTGAGTGGCCGAGGGATACAACCTAATAGCTTCTGTGTTTGGTGGTAAATTGTGTTTTTTATGTACTTTGGTGTGATTGGGTTTTTTTTCTGGATGTTAAGTCATCTGTCTTGGCAGCCATGTCGTTTGCCGAGACGCCGTCCCCGTCTCTGGGACATGGAGTACGGGTGGTGCAGCCCCACGATGGAGTAGGTACTGTTGGCGGTATGAGAACAGGTGGGGCACGGAAACAGCTCGTATGCCTCTGGGCTGTGAGGACGCCAAGCTGAAGCATGTTCAGTCACTGCAGAGACAAGATTTGGGCTCGAATACTGGATGTCTCTCTCTCTCTCTCTCTCTGTGTTATGGATGAGGAAGTGTACGCCAACTCCGGGAGCATGAAGTGTTTTGAATGTGGATCACTTTTGCCCCTAGACATCATGCAGCAGGGTCTACTGTGAGGAGGGGAGTAATGGAGTCGGAGCGTGAAGGGCTTTCTAAAATATTGACCGAAAAATGAAGTGGCATTGATCAAGGGGAGCGTATTTTTCTGGTTGGAGACTGGAACTGTTGCACTGATGTTACTTTAGACCGGACTGGAGAGGAACCACACCTTCAGTCATCCTCTGCTTTGTCTCATGTTTTAAAGGAAACTGATGTGGTCGATGTGTGGAGGGATGAAACATCTGTCAGCTGGAGATGGTAGAGTTAGTGCAGCCCGATTTCATTTATCTGGTTCTTTTACTGCTTGAGTTGTTAACTGTCGGATTCTCACTGTTGCTTTTACAGACCGTCATTTAGTTTCAATAGAGCTGCTTCTGTCCTTCGCTGGAAAACCAAAATCATTTTGGCATTTTAACGTTTAACTATTACTTGATCTTAACTTTTGTGAAAATTTTTTATTGTATTGGACTGTAATCAGTTTGTCCTCGAGTCCAAATGAACGTTTGTACCAAATTTGAAGAAGTTCCTTCAAGGTGTTAGGGAGATATCACGTTCACAAGGCCAAGACCGTGTTTTGTGAGCTTGCCACACCCATGACCTTTGACCTTTGACCCCCAAAATCTAATCAGTCCATCCTTGAGTCCTGGTGAATGTTTGTGCCAAATTTGAAGAAGTTCCATCAAGGCGTTACTGAGATATCCACAAGAATGAGACGGATGGACAACCTGAAAACAATATGGCCGCCGCTCTGACTGTCGCTGGCGTTGAGGAATAAAAACAATAATTTAGTGTTGCATGGAGAATTCAGTCGGTTCCACGTCTATTATGTTTGAACTTTGGACAGAGCCTGTTTCAGCTGTGGACTAAATAAACAGACATGACAGTGGCATCAAACTTCTCATATGAATTTTATAAGAAACAGTTGAACTGCTGTATTTCTTTAAGAACAGCTGGAGAAAGTTTTGCATGAATTAAACCTCGATCAGTTCTTCTTTCAGGTGGAAACAGACTGTCACAACACAACCTGTGAAATTGTATTTTTTTTTTTAGCCTCACTAAACGTCTCCTGATAGTGAAAGTGTTTTGTGTTCAAGGACTCAACCAGCTGTGATGTTACAGTTGCTGAAGGTCGACCGACAACGCCAGAAGTCTTAAAATATGAACACTGTATTTCTTTAGTCTAATAGAGGCTGCTGGTCATGGCCTTATTTGTGTGTGTGTGTGTGTGTGTGTGTGTGTGTGTGTGTGTGTGTGTGTGTGTGTGTGTGTGTGTGTGTGTGTGTGTGTACTGTGTACCTCCATGGGGAAAGCCTTGAAGTTGACAGTGTGCTCTGATCCTCTCTGGTTCTCTTTGCCCCAGTGGAATCGAACCTCATGAAGTTCATACTCGTGATCGCTAGGCAAAGGACCCCCGGTAACCACTGGCAACAGCGCAGGAAAGCCGGGGCATTGTGGGTAAGCAAAAACACAGGAAGCAGAGGACAGATCAAAAAAGTCATGGTTAAAATGAAAGTGAGATAAAGGGATCATTTAGATGGATTTAACTAAACCTCAGTGACTAACAACTTGTTGTCATGTCTCCTGGGAGTCACCTGACTTGGACTTGAGAATGATGCGGACAGTGTGTCCATCGTTGATGACCTCACAGTCTCGACACACCACGTAGTTTGGTGATAAACCGACGTCTAGGAGGGACGGGTCGTACTGGGCCTCCCTGGAGTTTAGGTTAATTGGAGACTGGTACTCGCCATTGGCTGCTGGGAAATGGAGTCCCCACTCTACACCTATGGGTAAAAACAGGCAAAAGCACACACACACAACACACACACACATTACATATGTTGTACATGTTTATGTCTTTATTGAGCGGCTCTACAATATACAATTTAGTTTGCAGATACCTCAATTACAGTAAGTACATTCCACTACTCAGGGGGATTGGGGACAACTAAGACATTGACCGCCCAAAAGGAGGTAAAAACAACAGTCCGGGAGGGGGTTGCAACATCGAAATAATTTTTCTTACCTGTAATTATAACTATTACGATATATTTCCCATATTCACGGTTGGAAGAATCCTGTGATAGGATTTCAGACACCCCTACATTGGACCGTTCCATTTCCTAACCGTGACGTCAGTGGCTCGCGTTGCGTCTGTGCCCCCGCGCGACAGTGACGGTGAATGTAAGTGTCAGTATCAAACTACCCAGCTGTTATAATACACTTTACGGTCTTACCTTCACAGTTTCTGAATTAGACTGTGTGAAGTATCTGCAGGTGAACGCTGACGTTATCTTGTTTCTAACTTTAGCCTCAAGTTACAGTTCAGCTAACTAACGCTAGCTAGCTCATAGCGCCCGTTCATTTCTAATGTTAGCTTGTTATTTCATTAGCAGTAGCTAATGTTAGCAAACACTGGTGCTCTGAGATGAGTTGTGACATCAATTAAGTTAATGTGTATTCCTGCCCTCCTTTTCAGGTTAACCTTTGTATATAATGGTGTATATATATATACACATTAACTTAATTGATGTCACAGTGTTTGCTAACATTAGATACTGCTAATGAAATGACATATATACATATAAACTCAGTAGTTAGTGTCTCAGTAGTTAGTCAGTTATGTTTTGTTCTGTCTTAACTTGTTGTTTGTTTTGTTTGTTTCTTAAGTTAAAGATCTGTGGTTTTGAAATTTTTTTTTGGTTCACTTTTTCTGCATTTTCAATCATGCACCGTCTAACAAACTTCCAACAAGATATATAAGTTTTTCTAATCTAAGTGAGACAGTAAAACTGAACATTTAGACTGGATGAAAATCTGTATTTAAGATTCTTGTGAAGTAAACGTTAAAGTTAATTCCTGAACTGAAAAACCTGAAAAAGTAATTTAACATGATGAAGACCATGGAACCTCTGGAGAAAGCTAAGAAGTGAACTTTAAGTTGTTTTTGTTCAACAGTCAGTGAGCGCTTTAACTGCAACCTTGTTCTTTCCCCCAGTATTTGTTCCTCTAAAGGAACACATTTATATCGAGGCCAGTTCCTCTGTGTGTGTGTGTGTGTGTGTGTGTGTGTGTGTGTGTGTGTGTTTTTGTGTGTTTTTGTGTGTGTGTGTGTTTGTGTTTAGACCATTTTGGCTAAAGTCTAGACTGAATTGGCCTTTTTAGTCCCTCTGCCCGTCCATTCATCCCCTATCTGCTTCCTCTCAGTCTGCAGTGCGTGAACAGGATTTCTTGCTGTGATTGTGAAAATGAATTTGTTAGAGAGACAGGAAGAGAAATAATTATTATGGTATATGCACAAGTATTTGTAAGAGACTAGTATCTTTAGTTTTGAAGGGGCTGAAAGCTGTTTCTAAGGTTTACAATGGCACAGTGCGGTGAAAGTGATACTGAAAGGTACACACTGGCCTAGATTCATTTCAGCTTTTTTCTGACCACAGTCACTCACTGACAATGAGATCACTGTAAGATGTGTGGAACCCAACGCATCCTTAAGAGGAGGAAACAAACACATTTGGTGAGTATCGTGTTCAGGAAAACCGAATATACCCAAACCCCTCTGAACTCCTCACACTACACCTTTGTGTTTGTGTGTGTGTTTCTAGGGCTGTGGGACTGGTTTACGTTGCTAAATCATATATTTCTACTGAGTATATGGTTGACTGACACTGATTATGGTCAGTTAATGTGTTTGCCACCACACTGTTATGACTCCATCATAAAGAAAAACACAATTTAATTCTGCATTTAGCTAATGAACTCACAGCTAGCCTTTTAGCTTGTCAGGCTGTTGAGACGTAACCCCAAACCACACCTAGGTTAGCATGTGGTTCTCAATCTATTTTCCCATATAGAGTTATTTTTGTTGGTCTTTTTGAAAAGCTGAAACATGATTCTGGAGTTTCCTGTAAATATCCTTCTACTGTGTTTGTCATTTTTAACCAAGATGCAACTCTTTGTGAAACCGGCCCCAGGTCTTCGTTTTACTCACAGATCAGTCTAATGTCAGTCAAACTGTTTCACAAAAATAAAGACTGACTCATTTTAAGCCACAAACATTAGACACCTTTTCCCCAGGATAACTCAGGTCTGAGACCAATGTTACCATGGTAACAGTCATTGACACCCCCATGCTCGCCAGTAGCACCCAACAACAAAAAACAGGAAAACATGGCTCATAATTATAGAGTTTTTAGAGACCAAAATCTTCTTTTTATTGTTTCACTCTTTGTTGAATTGTTTTTTTTTTAATTTACCCAGAATTCATTGCACCACAGTCCGTTAAGATGGTCAAGATCTAAACTGCTTCTCTTTCTCTTTCTCTGCTCCTCACCTGTGGAACGAGCTTCCTGAACACCTGAGATCTGCTGAAACTGTCGGCTCATTTAAATCAGGCCTTAAAACTGCTCACTAATAAATCACATACATAACTTCCAACATCTTTTTAATCTTGTGCATTTGCTTGTTGTTGATGTCTTTTATCACGACAGCACCTCTTTTAAAACGGTAAAAGTTTCAAACCTGATCTGGATTTAAATATTTTTATTTTTATTTTTATGTTTTTTCAAATGTCATCTTTTATTTGTTTTTAAATGCTACTTTACTATTTACTATATTATATCTATCTATCTATTTATATCTAACTAATGTTGTATTTTTTATGTATTTCGATGCCTCTGGAAAGCTCTTGCCTTGTGTCTGAATGCTGCTGTATAAATAAACTTGCCTTGATACTGACCGATCGTTCACAGTGAGTTTGTATTAGAGCCGGTCCTTGCAGTAACAACACACTCTTTTTTTACGTTGGTGCAGAGAACCGAAACAATGAACTGAGAGCAGCAGAAAGCAACTGAAAGCTGTTTAAACTTGCAGCACAGGTTCGATTCTCAGTCATCAAACTACCTTCTCACAGCTGGTTCATTCATTTAATATAAACACTTCTTTATGTGTCGTTAAATTCAGTTGAACAGATGTGTATTTCTTTCAGGCAGGTGTGACTTATAGTAAATGTAATATGGAAAACATCAAGTAACAAGTAAAATGACACTATAATTGCAGGGATAACATTTCTACATCTCTTTCATATAAATCTGCAAATAATATATTGTGAAAATAAATGAGCTGGACTTTAATGTACGTACGTCATGTTTTCTTAAATCAGTGAAATATCAGACAGATTGAGGAAAACTCTGAATCACGCAAATCAAATCAGATTGACTGACTGACTCTCCGTCGCTCCACTCGTGGTCACGTCAAACCCGTGGACTGTTACTGTTGTCTCTCTGTTTTTCATTCATTTTTCATTTAAATAAAAAGGGCAACAGTGACCTGCTGCTTGCCAAATAGTGAGCCCACATTTCTCTGTACTGTTCAGCCTCGTATCTCATTGTTTTCTCCATCACCAGCGTTTGTACCTGCTGCTTCTTCTGTCTGTTCAGTCACTAGCAATGAACCAGCGTCAGCATCTTAACAGTCAAAAAGATTCATCTGGCAGATCAAAAT
>NW_019525255.1:28113-29072 GCF_002814215.2 Seriola lalandi dorsalis
AAGGAAAATAAGGAGCTTTTCTTCCACGGTGAAACAATCAGCTCCAGGTGAATCTTCCCAGAATTCCCCGGATGGCATCACATTCCTCCATTATCGTTTTCACACACACAGACCGGCTCACTTGTCTTGCACAGTGTATTTATAAGGTCTAATGTTGTCTGTGAAAAATAACCCTGATGATGTTAAAGCTTCTGGAACACGTCGACAAATGAAATCAAATTAACTTCAGATATAAATTCTTTTACAGCAGAGGTGAAGTGCTAAAAGCAAACCACAGCTGGACTCATTTATAGCTAATTATCTATTGATAATTGTCTTTGTTGTGCTGTAGTTGTCTCTTTTTAGACGGAACATCTGTATATTTTTAGCTGATTGTAGGATATTATCAATTGTGTTTTATTACAATAATAAATATAATTACATTATACATGTAAAAGCCCAATTAGGGGCCGGAGTCAAGAGAACAACAGCTATAAACTCTTTGTGCAACACATTAAGTTCATGCTTTGTTTATTGAAACTATGATAAATAGCATTGTCCCTAAATAAAATAAAATAAAATAAACTATTAGTGTTAATTCCCCCAGAAAGTCTGCACAGTTTTGTGTTGCATTAAACTGTGTCAGGGAATCAACTCATGTCTTTTCTTTCCCAGAGTAGCAACAGAAAACCAGCATCTATCACATGTGTCAACACTGCAAACTGATGAAGACCTACGTACCTTCCTCGTAGCCCCAGTCCAGCTCATCCTTCCCCGGGTTATAATCCGACTCCTCATTCACGCTGTCGGCCATGGTGTTTGACAGTCTGCTCACTGGGGGCTGGAAACCAGTCTGTCCTCCCACTACACTCCCAGTCACACTGGTTTTGTCCATTCACTCGGACACAAAGCTGAAGTCTCTGCAGTCTGCCGGACGGATTCCCAGCCAAGAAACTACTTTGACTTTGCTCTTTGTCTTT
>NW_019525255.1:32010-32887 GCF_002814215.2 Seriola lalandi dorsalis
GGGGGGGGGGGGGGGGGGTGTTGTTTTGCCTTGCTCCTGCTTCTCTTTTCTAAAAGTGACCGCAGGTTCAGGTTCAGGTTCAGGTTCAGGTTCGCAGTGTGTTTAAACTGCTAAATGATTGCTGTGTGAAGAGGGGGGGGGGGGTCCTTCAGACGGGCAAGAAGGAGTTAATGACATTCAAAAGGAAAGCATGCAGGCTCCACTCACAAGAGGTGGAGTTTGGACCTGACCTGTCTTGTGAGGTCACAGTTATCCAGAGCTCAGGTGTAATGCACTTGGGAACCTGTCCAGACTGCCCAGCTGTGCTGAACTTTGACCCCCCCGGGGAGAGATAACGGCTCTGTCTGTTAGAGGCGGCTCTCACCGGGCAGCCTGTCGTCCGACATCTCTCTCTCTCTCAGCAGGAAGCGAAGCGGACGTGATAAGAGTCGGTCAGCTGTCTGATACTTTCACTTGTTGGGAGCGGAGCCGTCCCGGACAGTGCTTCGGACCTCTAATCCAGACCTTCAAAAACCAACGACAATCTCCAGAAGAGCTTCGCAGAAAACTTTGGACAGGATCAGCATGTTGAGTAAAGACCTTCCAGACATTGAGGTAAACTACTGTGTCTCGTTTTACTTTCTTTCTCTGCAGCTTCCTTTATTTTCTGTTGGTTAACGCACCATGAATCCCAATGTCAAGTTGTTATGAGGCAAATCACCTTTTGTTTTGGGTGTTTTTCGCCTCCTTTTTCATTCTGTAATATTGACGGGACATAATGATATTGAATGATAACATTTCATTGATCATATTGATGGTTATTGATCATTGACTAAAGTTCACGGTCAGTGTCCTTTAATAATTACCACCAGTCCAGCTCCGGCTCAGTAGCCCCCTT
>NW_019525255.1:32907-33367 GCF_002814215.2 Seriola lalandi dorsalis
TTACTTTTAAATGTCACCTTTCGGTGTTTGTGCTTGAACAAACTTTAAGTAAATATAAATGTTTTTCAAGATTTTACTGTGAAGAGCTGCTTAAAATGTCCTTGTTTGCTCTGCAATGGAAAGTAATTTTATTTGATATAATTCCATGTTTTCCATGTTTCACAAAGACACTGTGAAAGATGAAGTCTCAGGATTCCTGTTCACAGCAGCTGCAGTTGGAGCTGTGCGGCTCCCTCCTTTGAAACTGACAGGAGCTTCCTGCAGAACTTGCACCTGACTGACTTAATAATGGTAAGTGTAATAAATTTGAGTTAAAAATGTTACTCAATACTCTTTTGTGAACAGTTGCCTTAAATGACCTGGTTTTCCCTGCAATGGAAAGTTTGTTTTATTTAGTATAATTATGTGTTTTCACAGGGAAACCAGAATCCACCTCAGGCCAGTGCCACACCACAACAGA
>NW_019525256.1:0-119760 GCF_002814215.2 Seriola lalandi dorsalis
CATTTTATAGGATGGCATAAAAATGTCAAAAAAGGTCAGAGTATAGTATGGCAAAAAATTCAAAATAACATCAGAATATATTAAGGCATAAAAGGTCATTAAAACGTCATGGTATGCCAAGGCATTAAGCTGCATAGTATAGTAAGGCATAAATATGTCAAAAAACATCATTTCATAGGATGGCATAAAAATGTCAAAAAAGGTCAGAGCATAGTATGGCAAAAAATTCAAAATAACATCAGAATATATTAAGGCATAAAAGGTCATAAAAACATCATAGTATGGCAAGGAATTAAGCTACATAGTATAGTAAGGCATAAATATGCCAAAAAACATCATTTCATAGGATGGCATAAAAATGTCAAAAAAGGTCATAGCATAGTATGGCAAAAAATTCAAAAAAACATCAGAATATATTAAGGCATAAAAGGTCATAAAAACATCATAGTATGGCAAGGCATGAACCTACATAGTACAGTAGGCCAAAAAAAATCATATTATAGGATGGCTTAAAAATGTCAAAAAAGGTCATAGTATAGTATGGCAAAAAATTAAAAAAAACATCAGAATATATTAAGGCATAAAAGGTCATAAAAACGTCATAGTATGTCAAGGAATTAAGCTACATAGTATAGTAAGGCATAAATATGCCAAAAAACATCATTTTATAGGATGGCATAAAAATGTCAAAAAAGGTCAAAGTATAGTATGGCAAAAAATTCAAAAAAACATCATAATATATTAAGGCATAAAAGGCCATAAAAACGTCATAGTATGGCAAGGCATCAACCTACATAGTATAGTAAGGTATAAAAATGATAAAAAAAAACATCATAGTATAATAAGGCAAAAAATGTCAAAAAACGTCATTGTATAGTAAGGCATAAAAATACTTTTTACTTTTACGTTTTATGCCTTACTATACTGTGTTGTTTTCATGCCTTACTATAATATGTCTTTTTAATAGGGAGGCAGGGTAGAACTGTCACCTCACAGTGTGAAGACCCTTCGTTTGAATTCCAGTTTGGGCCCTTTCTTTGTGGAGTTTGCATGCTCTCCCTCTTAGTGGGTTCCCTCCATGTACTACGGCTTCCTCCCATAGTGCAAAGACATGCCGATAGGTTAATTGTGACTCTTCTTTCTTTTTGTACTATGACGGTTTTACTGACATACTATACTATAACTTTTTATGCTTTACCATACTATGACTTTTTTATGACTTACTATATTATGACTTTTTATGCCTTCACATACTATCACTTTTTATGCCCTACTAAACTGAGTTTTTTATGACGTACTATACTATGACATTTTTATGCCCGAGTATACTATGACCTATGACATACATATGACATATATGTCCCTATATTAAAAGTGATGTTACCATGTGTTAAGGGGATACTGTATATTATTATGACATATATACATCCTCTGGATATATGAAGATATACGTTTGTAACATATATGAAATACTCATAGTAAAATGCAACTTTATTAAAACAACATGCTTATTAAAATTCTTTGTGTTTGCATATGATTTTCTAAATAATTTCTTAGTAAATTTAAACAAATGTGTCTATCTTTTATATTCACATATATAACATCAACATATACTGAATGGTGTTGGGATGGATATATAGCTATGTAACATATGTGTATAATATAAACAGACCTACTAAAATACATGTTTCTCTAAGCTAATCATATGTCAATTTATGATATTGTTCCAATTTCTAACAGGATTAATGTGTAATTTTTACATATAGGCTATACTTTAAATGCAGATATGATTTTACTTCATATGTACATATATTTCATATATGGACATTCAACACATGGACATACTGTATATTACATTTGTGTATGGGTATTCCTGAATGTAAATTCAGATCTGATATGTTAATAAACCATTTGGTTGAATACATTACAAAGTCAGTCTCTTTGTTTTGGAGTGGTGGCGGGGTTGTTGGGGCCTTGCAATGTTGAGACTAAACCTATGCCCTTGAGCCTCACTAAGTAGTGTTTACCTGACTGAGGATGCAGCCTGTTTTGCCGTCAGTCTTCTCCACTAGACTGAAAATCGGAAAATTCCAGTTGTTGAGTTGACTCATCACAGGCTCCAGGCCTGGCATCACTAGAGCCTCCAGGGCCAAGATCGGTTTATCCTGACAGGTAAGGTTTGGGGATGACAGAGGAGCGGTGACAGTAAGTAAAGGTTACATCATTGTGAAAATTCAATTGTTGAAACTCCTCATTCACTCTTATGGAGAAAGAAATGCATCTTCCTTGTGCAGAAATCCATTATCTTTATTTTTTGTTTTTTGGAAGAATCTTGAAGCATATTTTAAAGCTCACTATAGATAACAGAGACTTCTTAATGCCAAATGAAACCTTTTTGATCACCTACCTCTGGTGATGGCAGCAGAGGGTGAAGAAGAATGCCTTCTGTTGGATACTCCCTGCACCCTTCCCTTGCTTCAGGTGGCTTCTTGCTTACTTCTCCCTCCTCTTCATTCTGTGCAAAGTCGCTGCTGTCACTGTGGTTGGTCTCATAGGTGCTGTCGTAGGTGCTGTCATAGTCTGATGAAGCCACTGCGCGCTCATCTGGGGGGAACATTTACATTTTACATTTTACAAATATGCACTTTAATTTAACTATCCTGGTTACTGTTTAAAATTACAATGAGGACAAGTGTGGAGAAGGTCAGTATGAGTGAATCAAATTATAAACTGGGAGAATATGGTTGTAAAACATATTGTTTTCTTAATTAAGATTTACAGATGTGTCTGTTGAACTAGAAACTTCAACTTCTTAACTGGTTTTACTGCACTCTATCGAACAGGCAATTTTAAACCTTCAAGGTGACTGGGTTTATGCTTATTATTATCATGTTTTCCAGCTGAAGTGGACAGGTATGTGTAATACTGAATATAAGCCAAGAGCTTGCAGGCTGTACTCTGCTGTTTACCTGGATGGGGTATTCTGTCTCCTTTGTCGACAGATTCTACCCCATGGTTTAGTCGATTGTTGAACGGCCGGCCACAGCTGAGAGAAACAGAGCAGAGAAACACTGGCATGTTCAAAGAACAAACTCTGGTCCATCCTGTTCATTCTCTCTAGTCTGCTTATTGAAACAGCTCCTGTCCTCTCAGTAAAGACTAATGAGGTGACTTATTTCCACACAAATGTACACTCATACACATATATACTGTATAGGCACAGATGTTTTCAAAGCCGTATTCCAGTATTAGTGAATTTGATCTTTAAGATGTAATCTGATGTGTGATTGGATGCATGTTACCTGCCGCAGAGTGATGGAGGCCGCCAATGAGGGGTGGTGGAGCTTGGGGCGCTCTGGCTATGAGTTAAGGCTCTGTGATGGCTCTTCGGGGCCACAGAGCCAGGATCCCGCTCTGTTAGTGGCCCAGTCGGCTCAGGAAGCTGCACGGAACATGTCTTTATCGTAGGGCTGGAGACAGGAGTGCCCTGGACGGGAGGAGATGGGCACGGAGAGCCCAGAGGTGATACGTTGGAGGGGGGGAAACCTGAAAAAGATTGTTTTCAATTTTAAAACAAAAAAGTGATGTAAACAAAGACCTCTAATACCTTACTCAGTATACTCAACTGTTACTCAGTGTGTGAAGTAGGTTTGTACACACACACCTGGTCTTCCCAGTGGTTTGCTGTAGAGATGGTTGGAGGTGACGGAGGCAGCACAGGAGGCAGACATGGAGCGGCTCTTCGAGATGGTCATCATCACTGAGTTGTTCCATGATTCACTGGTTTGATGTAAGAAAACAGTCAGATAAATAAGTTACAGTAACTCTGTAACATCATCTTGATTTGTTTCAACTCAATCTTATTTTGTTCCTCTTGGTTCCAGTGAGTGTGTGAGTCAGTCAGTGAATGACGGTACCTGTCTGTGGTGTGTTTGATGCTGGCTGAGCGGTCTCGGCATACAGGGCCCGGCTCGATGGTGGGCAGCCCTGTAGCTGAGGTGGTTGTGGTCCACGTTGATGAGATTCTCCTCAGCAACCCTGGGGGCAGACTCCGCCTTAGACGCTGTAATGCAGATACACACAAGGCATGTAAACACATTCACAGAACTTTCACAGACGTGGATGAGACAAGAAAAGTCTTTTCACTTTTGCTCAATTTCTCCATATCCACTGACATTTAATAATCACAACTTTTGATAATCTGAAAAATATAATTTTAATGATTTCCAAATATTACAATGTCATGTCCCATAGGCTGTAGCTCTGTTTATTAGACATTTCAGCCTTAGGCCTATGTTTAAAATAGCAAATAGACCTAATTTTCTAGAGCAATTGTTGTGCCTCCTTTTCTCCTCCATCAAAAAAGTACAGACATCAAACTAGAAAGATGCCATATTTTTTCTTCCAGCTCATTCCTGTTTTTTTCATAAGCATATGGAAGACAGAATGGTGAGTGGAAAGGAGACATGTCTATTTTCCCTGTGGTGTATATCTATCCAATGTTGTAAACTTTGTTGTAAAGCCATGGGCTAAATTCAGTTATTTGTCAGCTTGTATCTTTGTACAGTTGGTATGTTTTTCTAAAATATTCTCTCTCTCGATCTCTCTCTCTCTCTCTCTCTCTCTCTCTCCCCCTCCCTCTCTCTCTCTCTCTCGCTGTCAAAAAAGCACACAAACACACACACAGATCACATGGTGAGAGAAGAATACAGAGGGCAGCAGAGGTTCAAATTTCACAAACTACAGAAATAAAAAAAAATGTTAATCTCTCTTTATCTATCCACTTCTTAGGCAGACAACTACACAAACAAGCATCACTGACATCCAAATGCACAGATACACACACATGACCTCACATTCCTTTGTGGTTTGCTTCTCTCCTACAGTGAAGGAAAAATCTAATCAAAGACCTCTAATAGTGTGTGAAAGAGTGACATATGAGGACAGAGAGAAAGGGCACATGCTGTTAATGCTCTGAACGTCGTGTCTGCTTTTGCTACTGTGAATTTTATTTTTGTTGGTAATATAGTTTAAGTGCAGGTCTGAAACACTCTGCTCTACATTATTATGCAACAATAATGTGGCTGACAAAAAAATAAAAGTAGTCATGATGCTCACTATGATGGATTGCTACATGTGATCTTTCATTAAGTCTCTGTCATATAGTCTAAGTCAAAAACTTGAGTAAAAAATGGCCCCAGGTCACCAACATTTCTGACTACCTTTATGTAACTGCTATTTCTGTCCTTACTTCAGAGCCGTACAACAGGGCAGCACAAGTCAGCTGAATCACCAACTTTAACCCATTGCCACATGCAGACTCACAAATCCCCAATGAGCTGAAATGAGGCAGCATCTCACCGAGTTCCACTACATGGGGCGAGCATTTGAGTGCACTCAGGCAGCGTTAAAGCTGCTAGTCACTTTCCTGGTAGGCTACCCTGCATTGCATCACACGCTTTATTTAGTTTCCTTACAGCCTTAAGTGCCTGCATATATTTTGAAGCACCAGTCTTGTAAAACATTAAAAAGCCCCCTGGAAGCCTGTGCGTCATTGTTAGCTACATTAGAGCCCCACACTACGCCAGGAGTGAGGGAAGAAATGGGGGTGATGTATGCAGGATGAAGTATACCTGGGCATACGTGTTTGTATATGTCCTGCAGCATACAACGAGAATAGAGCAAAAGGCAACAACGATACAGCTGGTTATATGAACACAACACATCTAACTTCTCTCATTCACAGATATTCTCCTTTACTGGTTGTGATGTTTGCTTCCAACTGGGAAACATTCTTCAACTTTAAAGGGGAACTTCACCGATTTCACACATCAAAATCTGTTTACCAGACTTGGAGAGTATTACTGTATACATGAAAAAAGTTGTATAAAGCCTTTTGGGCTCCAGAGGGAGCTGTGTGAAGTCTCATGAATTGCTCTGGTTGGGTCTGAAGACTGCAAGTTTAAAAATGAAAAAAAATCTGGAGCTGTAGAGTTAGAAAGAAATGAGGTTACCAGACTTCAGTTGCCTGCTCCTCATCTCTGCTTGAGGCTACCTGCTTGGGGCTTAGCTAGCTTAACACATCCAAATCTCTGACTAAACTGTCAGTAGTTGAGTTGCACTCTGGGTAATATAAGCGCCAGGTTTTGAAAAGGCAGAAAAATGCTTTCATATAACACTGTAAAACTGGGTGTTATATGAGTTCAATACTAATTTGATGGAGTACTCTGAATAGTGGTATCTAATCAATGGCACACATGTTGGAATAATTGCTTAATGTGAATGATCCAAAGGCCCATGGAGGTGAAGATAAGAAAAAAAAGCAAAAAATTAGACAGAATAAACTTTTTTTTCTTGTTTTTGTTGTTTTCTTGTTCCTAGTAGCTGGTGAATTTCCGGTTTGCATCCTTAATCCTTGGAATTTCAAATTGACATTCAGCCACTGGACAGTATCTCAAACACCTAATGAAAGACAAACTTTTACCTTTGGAATGGCAAGTCTCTCTGTTTTTTCGGGCCCCTCCTCAGAGTCAGAGCAGATGTGTGTGTCTGCAGGGATGCGGGGCCGGTGCAGTGGCTGGAGGCTGAACTGGGTGCTGAGGAGGTTGCTGACGGCCTTCAGAGAGCTGCAGGTGTTAGGGGGCAGCGAGGGGTCTGCCAGCAGGTCTGAGATCAAACCATGGGCCTCACCCATCACCGCGATGTCCACTACCACACTGGTGCCCGAAGACTAGAAGAGAATGTAAGAGGGAAGGAGGGGCGGTGAAAGACAATCAGATAATCATTCTTTGGTCTAATGCAATGATGATGCAGTGATCAAACATCACACCAAGACAGTATGGTTGCCCTTGTACTAGAGACAGCACATGTACCCCTGGACTGTAGGAGACTAAATCAAACATCTTACAGTTAAAAATAAGTAGTATGTAGCGTGTTGGGAGACAGCTACTCGGGTTGAACATAATAGGTAAGTACGGAGTACTGACTATGAAAATATAATTAATAGACATCCTACAACTACAACCACTCCTGCCGATAGTTAGCTGACAACGATTCAACATATTGACTGATAAGCCCAAAGGCTCATCTGTGTCAAAGGTCAACCATGTGTGGTTTCAATAATGGATTCCACTGTTAATGTCAGCATGTGCTAATCAGCTCCTCTTTAGTTTATAATCAATTTCTTCACACTCTGAAACCACACACACACACACGCACACACACACACACACAGATACACACACAATTATTATTCATGTACAGTATGTAAAAGTGCATGCATGCTAATTTAGCATATAGTAAGTAAAGTCAGTCCATATAAATGAGTCTGGAGGAAGTTAAAGACACAATTTGTCCATGAAAATTAACAAATCTCCTAACGACGCAATCAGGAAAATGTGTTTTTTTTTTTTAATAATCTAAAAAAATTTGGAAAAAAGGTTCTAACAAACTTCCCTTGAAAAGATGCAAGGCAACTGAAGACCTGAACCAATGAAAAAAAAATTCCGAAGGAAGATAATTGTTTAAATTGTGTTTTTAAAGATTTAAGATTAAGATTTAAAGATGAGTCTCATAAGACTCAGTTACTGAACTACAATATCCTCCAAAATATTTTAGGTAACAACGAATTTCCTGTTTCCGCTGTAAAAGGTGAGGGCAGCCCGAAGCTTTCCGGTGTATTTATACCCTCCACCTTTATTTAGAAACCCTACACAGCTGCAAGTGTCACTCCACACAGAGTTACACTTAGTCACAGAGTGGGAGGGTCTAGGGGCCAGATTGGAATCAGGCCTTATTATCAGTTACAGTGCAGTGTCTCGGTGTGGTTGACGTGGTTTTAAAGCAAACTTTATGCCAGGACCCTGACAGAGATGCAGCAACCTGCTCAGTCTACAGGAGGTGGTGTTGGAGGTGGTTCCAAAAGTCCTGCAGGGCGTCTGGTTGCCTTTTCCAAACACCCCCTCCAAATTGCCCCCCCCCCCCCTGCTGAAGATTTGAATGAGGAGCCTGGTCTGGAGGAGGATAGTGAATCAAACAGAGGAACAGACTGCTGTATTTACACAAGCAATTCCTCTGACCACCAATGCGGAACTTCTTGTCAACTGTAAAAAAAGCTGTATCCCTTTTCATTGTTGGCTTTTCATACACCAGACTTCTTAGAAAAAAATAATATTTATTCTGAATGAAGTAAAAGATCCGGATCTGCACCAAAATTGAATGGGGTTTTCCCTGGCCCATGACCCATCCCTCCACCAAGTTTGGTGCAAGTCTGTTCAGCACTTTTTGTGTAATCCTGCTGACAAATTAAAAAAAACAAACGCATACCTCCGCCAAGGCCAACCAATCCTACACATGTCTGTCAGATCTAGATTAGGCATTATCTGAAGTCATAGATCTCAACACCATAAATATGCCTCTATTTTTTTTTTTTACATCAAGATCCAAACATTATTTCCTGAGAAATTCATTAAAGTGTAAAAGAATGCCCTGTCTCACAGCGTTAGGAACAGTGATCTGGCCTTTTAACCGGATTTGCACCAAAATATAATGGGTTCTTCCTTGGCCCGTGCCATATCCCATTTCCAAGTTCGGTGCAAATCGGTTCAGTACTTTTTGTGTAATCCGGCTGACAAACAAACAAACCAACAAAAAGACAGGTGAAAACATAACCTCCTAGTTAGAGGTAATAATAGGAGAGCTGAATCAAGACATTCAAACTTGCCCTGATGTTTTCTCATCTTCCACCCTCACTCTCCTCCCACATCCTCTTCTCTTCCCCACTGTGCCAACTCATGAAGCAAATGAGCACACATGATCAGCCTTTACTCCCCCATCTGCCTGTCCCCTGAGGCTAATACTCTGGGCTTAACGACTCGCAGCAACCTCTCCTTTTGCCACTCTGCTTGTATCTGTTCCAAACTTTTTCACTTCGGTTGCGATTTCATTCAGTGGTTTTTCATATCCTGAGCCTTGAAGTTCTCTACTTGTACACCTTTTACCCACTCTACTCTATTGTGGTCCTCAGTTAGCTCAAGCTATCAGTTTTTCTCCTGCTCACATCCATATCTGTGCCAGGGGTAGAGCTTAATCTTTGTAGAAGAAGATAAAGATAAGTGGTCAGTGTAAAGGGGGAACATAAAAGGTAACAAGAGCAGGACCACCCCTCTGTATTCAAACAAAGTGACAGGTGATTCTCATAATCTGCTTCCTTAAACAGATTGTATTAGCTCTTCAAACATGTCAGGGCTCAGGGCTGTGATGTGATGAGTAAATGTGCATCAAGCACAAAGGAAGATAGTTTCCTGGAAGAGCACATGTCTGTATGTGTGCATGAACGAGTGTGCATGTGTCACCTCAACCTGAACAAAACCCATTAGACCACTCCAGAGCTTTATGACATCCTGCTATTGTGACATTCACCCATTACCTGGCAGTAATGGACTCTGTTCAGCTAATGTCAGGGAGAGAGCGAGATAGAGGGAGCTTGAATGTGTGTGTGTGTGTGTGTGTGTGTGTGTGTGTGTGTGTGTGTGTGTGTGTGTGTGTGTGTGTGTGTGTGTTTCAGCTGTTTTTACGGCACTTTTCTCTGTTAGAATACTTCTGATATTTATTTTTGCAGATTTTTGCATTTTAACTTAGAGTTAAAAAAAACAACCTCCAGTGTGCATGTGAATTTGCAAGTGCATTCAGTGCAACGTGCACTAGCACTTGAGCTATGGAGCGCTACAAAGTGCTGTTCTGGTAGAGCCACGGTGGAAAGGCAAGGCAAGGGAGAAGGTTATCGATTCCTCCCAGCATAAAGGCCCACAGGAGACAGCAGGGGGAGCAATGGTCAATGAGTAAATCAACAGTGGGCGCACGTAGATGAGTGTACACACGCACACACACACACACACACACAGACATGCATGTACCAGAGTTGCCCCTTGGGATCAGTCTGTCAGGCTTTCAGGGTAATACAGTACATGCTGCACACAGAAAGATGAGTCATAACCCGCAACAAATGCAGTGCACTGTAACAGAAGACAATATTAAACACTGCTCTGTGATGATGTACACAGATAAGTAAAATAAGATCTGTGTACATTAAGCCTCTAAGAATAGAACAACTGATTTGAATCACTCTCCAGGCCAGTGTTAGGCATTTAGATGGATACATACAATATGTGGTCACACTTTTACTGCATCCACAAAAACAGCTTTACAATAGTTATTGCTGGACTATTCATTGATTAAGATTGCATTATATATTTTTTTGGCCATGAAAAGTAAGAAAGCAGCAGAGAATTAAATCCTACACCACTGGAAATCTCCTTTATCATTTCTCTTACTTCATTAAAGGTGATTACCAAGGAGCTTGAATAAGCAAGTCCACACAGAAAAAGGGAACCTGCACTTGAAAATTATGTGAAGACAGCCCATGCGTTTAAAATGCTGTGTTATGTTTTCAGTTATCATCCCTGAACCATGCGTACTGTGTGACTGTTCCCTTTGAGCACACATGCATGTCTGTGCTATTATCATAGGGATGCACATTATCACAAAACTAAAGTTTAATCCAATTCAACAGAAATGGTGATGATTCAGATACCAAACAAGATTTTCAATGCTGACACTGGCTCTGAAACATAACGGCATCCCCCTTACTCTCTCCCTCTCTCTCTCTATTATTTTTTCCTCAAGTTTCCTTTTTCTTGTAGTCTTCTTCTTTTTCCTCTTGCGTATCTACTATTTCCCACTATGTCCGTTTTCCCTCTCTCCCACCACCCCTCAGCTATCTCCTGAGAGGCATTTAGGAGATATGTAGCCAGTTCAGGCATAAAGGCAGATGGTGAAAGCAGAGCGAGAGAGAGAGATAAAGAGAAAAAAGAGATAGAGCGAGAGAAAGGGAGCAATAGACACGGAGGAGCTGAGTCCACGGGCAGGCCATGGTCAGTCAAGTGAAAAAGAGAACAGCTCACTCTTGCAGGCCAGCTGAGCTCCTCCGCAGTCTCATCTACACTGTAAATACAGCACTACAGTGTGGGTCTGCCCATTGTCTCTGTACTACTACACCTATTGTACAGACAAAAAGTATCAAATATGTAGAATGCCTTTACACCTCTCTCAGCTTTAAGAATGAATGCTGAAGCAGTAGTAGCCAGCAAAGCATGCCAGAGGCCAAGTTCGTGTTCTGAATACAGGAGGATGCTTGCAGAATAGAAAACAGTTGCAGGATTGCACAGCAGGATTGCCTCACAGTTGCGAGGCTATTAATCCTTAACAAATGTATTTATTGATTTGTTAATAATGACTAGCAGGCCTGCAAGCCAGCTGAGATGTGTTGTTACTGGAGTTTGCTGAGGCGGCCAAGATGGCCGCATTTGTTTGTAACTGTCATTTTTGCAATAAATCTCGCTTCCTCTGATTTTCACGATGAGTTAGAATGATGCATAATCAATAGATATTGATGTAACTGTTCTTTCAGTTTGAGTTGAAGATTGCAAAAATACAAAATGCATAAATAGTGTTGTCTTGTGATAACACACAGATATAATGCATATAGGTGCCACATCCACCCTTACAGGACATGCTGCTCAACAAATGGCACCCATCTAAAAACAATAGTGACAGTGAATCTTTCAACAGTGGCGTCACTCTCCTGCTCCTCAACACCAGTCTCTCACATGTGTAACTGACCTCAAAACTAGGCTGTATCAAGAAGCTTAATTTAGACTTTGCTTCAAGTTGTCCTATTTAAACCATCTCATCATTACTGATTAAATGGCTTTCCTTTTTCTGCACACATGTGCGCACACACACACACACACACACACACACACACACACACACACACACACACACACACACACAAAGCAAAGCAAAGCACATGTAAATGCACATACATGCACATGTAGACAGCGGGGAATGTCTCCAATTAAACAAATACTGAACCTGTTTAGGAGGATGTGTATTGTCCTGATGGCGTCCCATGATACTTGCTGAGTGCCTCCTCTGCATCATTTGTGTTCAGTTTGAACACAACCACTCAAACTAGATTCCAATAGATGATACAATAGCTTTATGCTCACTTTCCTTCCTTCCAACTGTGGTTCAAATGTCACAGTGCTAAGAGTCTCAATCCAAAGCAACTGACATTTCAATAATGTAGCCCACAAACACTTCCTCGCACTCTCCTCTCCTCAGCTCTCCTCTCCTCTGCTGTTTCATGAACCTCCCTCTGTCCTCTCCACCCACCCCTGCCTCTGCATCTGCCAATGGCAAATGTTCACCAGTGGTTCGGTGATGAGAAGACCTGCAGTACACAGAAATCAGTTGTATTGAAAATACCTGGTTGCTAGGATACAGTGCATTGGGACAAAGATCAAAGTGACTCATCTATGGACCATAACATAGTTGTTTGGGGCTCAGTTGGCCACAGTTATGCTACGCCTACCACTTGTCAAGTGTTTCCGGTGATAGCAGGTGATGCATGACAACCGAGCCACGAGACCTGAGTATTATCATTACAGAGCTTTCTACAACAGGAAACTGAGGTACATATTGATTTATTAAAAGTCTATTAAGATGGTAGGTTTGTTGTTGCTGAATCTGAACAGGTTTGCTAGCATAAAGGCACTCTTGTATTTTTACTACCAGTAGCCTCTACCCCAGTCACAGGTTTCCACCAGCATAGTCTGAGAACCACTAAACTAAGATCAGCTGATAATCCAATATTTTTATATTAACATTTATTCAATGAAACTGTTGCTAGTATCACTGATACTACTGAAAATCAACACCTAACTTTTCTGATCTGTGCAAGTTTCAGCAGCTTTTCAGGCATTAGGTATTGTAATCATCTGGACAAGCCAAAACCAAAACAATGCTGCCTTCTATAAAACCATAGGCAGCAACTAGTAACACACGGGCTAACTCTGCTCGCAATCTGCCCATAGAGAAAAAATGGCATAGAGACTAAATAATGTCACATTATTTAGTAAGCCAAAGAGAACTGCAAAAAAGAAAAGTGAAATTGACTTAATTCAACAATCTAACAGGTAGGCATGAAGATGATTCCCACTAGTCATAACATGTATATGCACGCTATTGTGAGTTTGTTGTGATGTGTTTCTGCCCCCTAGTGGTAAAAGAATTACATAAAGCCACTTAAAACAGTTTCCATTTATGGCCAAATATGCTATAATGTTGTTCTCTCATCTCATTGTCTCAAAAAATGAATTAAAATTTGTTGTTTTAAAATGTCCTGCAGTAACAAGTAAAGTGCTACTCTACTGCAATAAGCCAAGGACAACACATACATCTCTCACACAACACACACATCCTTCCTCCCCTTTCCCTCTTGGCTGCACTGACCTGGGATCTGCTCAAAGCTCTCTTGTAGTCCCATTCTGGCTGGCACATAATCTGGAGACAGAAGAATAAAAACAGAATTTACTGTCAGAAACCTGCTCACTCCGTGACTCTGTAGAGTACTATCTGAGCACAGAACCTCTTTCACTTCTTTTGTCTTTCCTTTACTTACGCCTCCCTACATCCCTCTCTCTGTTAACCCAATGAAACAAATGCAGGTGCGGCCGTTGAGGAAAAAAGAAAAGGACACATCACAAGCTCAGATGGGCTTATGGCTCCCCGGACACCCCACCCAACACCACCCTGTGGTGCTCCTCTCAGTGCAATGACTTTTCATTTTTCTTCAATATGAGAAAAGTGTAATTTAATTTCACAGACAGGCGATGAGTTTCTGATGGGGTTTTATGGTTGCTTTGAAACTTTTGGATGGCACCTTTAACAAAGCTGGAAAGCCTGGTTTCAGGCTTTGTTCTGAGCTAGACTAAACACAACACATCCCAGACTGGACACATAAGGATGAATTTGATAGTCTTCACTGATAAAATGACCACCAAGGGTACTTCCCAAAATATAAAAGGGTTCAATTAAAGCTGTAATAGACAGCTAGTGGCAATAAATGTCAGCAAGAGGTAACGGTTTGAATTTAGACACATAGAATAAAGTGTACACTCCTCCCACATACATTTCATGTTTGTAACAGCTGGTGTAGAGGGGATGAAATGGAGAACTAACAGCTGCTCTTTCGGAAGAAGTTGAGCTTTTTGCACAAGTTTTGATTAATCATTTCATGTATGAAGAGATGGCTTTGTGCTGGTTAATCATATCTGACAGCAGAAGTTAATTTGGAAGTTATGGCATCTCAGTTAGGATCAGCAGGATGTTCTTTTTCTGTTGCATCCCCACTGTGCGATACGGCCAGATAAAATGAGTTTATTTTTGTATTGTAAAAATTTGTGTAGTGTAGCTTTAAACTGCACTGCATTCAATTATTTTTGTTCCTTGCCTAACAGGGCCTGTCACCACAACTAGGAACAAATGTTGACATAATAATCACCAGCTTGTGACCTTCTTAACGTCCTGTCACTGGATTTAAAATAAATAACATAACATAAAATAACAAAGCCAATGGAAGTGCATTGTGGTTTTTTTGCAAGTATTGAACAAGTCTTGTACCAGACCAAAATTACACCAAGCAAATGGATGACATGCATCATGCATACCTTCTCACAACAGACAGAATGGACAGAATGCCCGAAGCCCCCACAGCTGCTTGTGTTTGTTTTGAAAATAGCAGGTGAATAAACCATTCACATTTTGACTTATAGTGGGTGGTACCTAAAATCATTGCCCTAGGACTTTCCCATGGCTTCGGGCCAGAGTCATGACAAGGGAGAAACTGTCATAATTTTTTCAAATTTTTGTGCTTCCTGTCTTCACTCGCCCTCCTAGGGTGAAAGCTCAACAGAACATTGTGGAGACACTTCCAATTTGTAGGTAGCAAACTAACCAAAACAAGCATACCTAAGGTCCCCCAGCCGGAACTTGAAAAATTGTTGTCATGTTGGAAAAAGCGAAGAAGAAGAAGTTGCCTACTGGTGAGTATTGTAACAGTAGTCTACAGGAAGGACATATAATTATTTGTTGTCCTCAGAACCAGCAGGAAGATTTTCAAATACAGACTGGAAAAACATTGTATCAAACTTGATGGGGCTATATTTATTTTTTTTGGAAAAGACCGGACTTAGCAGAAGAATGTAATTTACTAGGATCATTTTGATCCACACTCAGAAGGTGGCAGTAATGCACCTAAAAGCTGTTTGTCAACCGTGAAAAAAAACAACATCAGAGGAAGAAGGAGAAGAACAAGAAATAAAGAAGAAGTTGCCCGACTATCTGCAATGGAATACTTTTATGAAAAAACCATTATAGCTTTTGATCTGTGGATCCTTACAGACTGAGAGAATATAAATAATCAAGGAACAGACAGACAATCCGACTTCACCGCCACTTCAAAGGTATGGAGTCGCCAATGTTTCACTGTCTTGCTTGTTTGGTGGGTTGTGAATTCTCAGCCATCATCACCAGACAGTTGTTGCAGCTTGACATACGTTTCATTTTTAGTCAGTGAAAGTGACGTTGTGTGACTCCTGTCCATCATGCAGTCCAGTGCAGTGGCCTGTGCCCTCGCAGAAGTCAAGGGAGACAGCCACAGTAGAGCTGCTATTTTCTCCAATCAAATATTAATTCTGACAATCAAATGTCTGGATTTTTTACAATTGGATTACACAGTTTAATTGAATTTAGAAGAATTGTTGACAGCGTTAGAGCAATTAGCTAGGTTCCTCTTAAAATATCAAAATGATATGGAGTGGCTTTTTGAGAGGCTAGCAAATTTTACAGACAAAAGCTAAGAGCTTTGTTTTGTGGCATGGACAACTCACATAATTATGTTAATTAGCTTCAGCTGGTCATGAAGCTCATTTGTGATTTCAGCTGGACATAAATAAGATTGCCCTGTTCAATTACATTGAATGTGGTTAGAACAAGTACTCTAATCTTTTATTCAAACAAACATTAACCAGTCTCAATGGCATCCATATGAAGGCAAGCTTGACATATTTATTCTTAAGGTTTAAACATAGCTTTGGCTGTATCCTCTACTTAAGTGATGACATAAGGTCAATGTGCAGAATGTTTCACGTACAAAAAGAAATGCCTAATTTAATAATAGATATTGCCTAATTCTTGATAATAATAATAATTATTTAATTACTGGTCCCAGGCCTAGTGTGCATGTCAGTGTGTGTCTGTGAGTGTGTGCTGCGTCTGTGGACTGCCCTAGCTGTCATAGTTCATAGGCTGATGTCATAAAATGAGATGACCTGACAGTGCAACTGTCATCCACAGGAGATGACTTTGCATCTTGAATGGCAGATGAGATAATCTGTCTAATACAGCGGATTCATGTTTTATGTGAGCCCCTCAGGATGGGAGGGAGGTTGTTTGGAAGAATAAAAGCACTGTAATGCTGAATCACATTGAGCTTCTTGATCATGTAAAACATATGTGCTTCATTTTTAAATACTGTGTGAGTCTTTTTTGTTTATAACGCTTGTTGAAGAGTTGGGTCAGTAAACAAGGTGTTATATTAAAGTAAGGATGCAGTCAAAGTGCCACACCATGGCAGAAATCAGACCTGAGAAAACCAAATGAGTGTCCTTTCTTTCTATCACAATCTACACACACATTTCAGCTTCTGTCAATCCTATCCTCCTCTGTGCTCTGCTGTCCCGTGATGGCCTCCATTACGCTTCAAAAGCACTTCTCAAGTCAAGTATATAAGAGGCTGGGAAATTACAGAGACCTAATGCACATCTGAGCCACATAATCTTTGACAGCTCCATCATTCAGTCTTAAGTAGACTGCTACTAATTTCGCTCATGCAAATATAAGCATAGCTTAACGGTATCCTCACGCAAGAATTTGTGTCATAAAAAAAAGAAACCTAAACATTATGTGCAAGTAGGGGTGGTTCATCTTAACCCACATACCTGCATTTTATATTGCTGGGATAGTCAACACATGCATAAACACACTGCACACTGCAGGGGGAGCTCTTTTTATTCACATGACCACTGCCAGTCTCAGGGGTGTTTTTGTGGTATGCAGAACTTAAATCTGTTCATGGGGACAAGCCTTGTGTGCTAAAGCGGCACAATTAAACTAAAAGCGAAACAAACACCAAAATGCATTTAAAAATTTTATACAATTATACAGTTAATGTCATATTTTTTATACATAACCTGAATGGACACAAATACCCTCTGAATTCACAACAGTCATTACATTTATGGACAGACTTATGAAAACACCTTTTTATAATGCCTTTCCATTAAAATTTTTCAGGTCCTAAGAAGGTCCCAGCATCCACTGAACTGCACCCTTGACAATTAGTTCACCAGTCCATGACAATACAAACACAGACACCAAAACTTTTTATTTACCTTAGTACCTTTAATTTAACCTGATTTGCATGTATTTGTAATTTAAAGAAAATTAGCACTTAAAGTACCACTTATCCAAACTTTGTCGCGCTACAAACCATTTATAAATTATCATCAGTTACAAATTAGGGATTTTTCCTAGGGAGACATTAATAATCAAATTCTCCCATGTAAACAAGAATGTAAGAAATAAGACATAAAATACCAATACTGTTTGTTAATCTTGACTACTTATAAATGAACATTAAAAATTAGTCTACGAATGCATATCCTTCATCAGTCGTATCATTACAAGGTAAATATTATTCAAAACCATAATAATCGCAACCATGATGTTGTGACCCACTCCTCCTTAAAAAGAAAACTAGAATTACCACCTCGCAGTTGTATGCCTCGCCCATGCAGACAAGTTTCAGGTTACATCCCTGTTATCAACATTCATTTAAAATATCCATTTATGTAAAACTTTTTCATAATTGCTGTGTGAATTCTTGATATGGCTAAAAATGTATTTTGTGCGGTCACAGAGAGCTTGACCTTTGACCACCAAAATTTTATCAGTTTGTTCTTGAGTCCAAGTGAATGTTTGTGCCAATTTTGAGGGGATTTTCTTTGAGGAGTTCCAGAGATATCGCGTTCACAAGTCCAAAATCGTATTTTCTCGCCATGACCTTAACATTTTACCTTAAACCACCAAAATTTTGTAGCCTTGTAGCCTTATAACCCTAACCCCTAACTCAAATGCACTAACTCCCTAGTCACCATTTCTGATTGGTAGGTTTGTAGCTGTGTTCTGATTGGTCAGTTTGTAGACACACTCTGATTGGTCAGTTTGTAGCTACGTTCTGATCGGTCAATTTGTGGCCATGCTCTGATTGTTGATTTGTAGCCATGTTGGTTGACTTGTAGCAATGTGTATCAACCAATCAGAACGTGGCTACAAACCAACCAATCAGAATACAGTTAAAAACAAACCAATAAAAATATGACTACACACCAACCAATCAGAATACGGCTCCAAACAACCAAAAAAATCAGAATACAGCTACAAATCAACAAAACAACTGCCTGAGAGCTAAAAATAAAAATAAATTTCTCAGCTGCCCAAAAACATTAAAGAAAACAAAATTAATACTTTAAATAAATATGATGAAATATGACGTATTTCATTGTGTATTTTGACAACACCTACCCCTTTTTTCCTGAAACTGCTCTTCAAGTACTGAACATGAAATCCACTCTGGCAATATTAAGCCATTCGGGATTATTTACAGGAGTTGTAGATCTTGTTCACACCATGTGACCTGTCCTTAACCCTGGGTTCTTATTTAAACTAACAGCAGTGAGTGTGTAACTGAGCATGTTATGACTTCCAGTGATAAAGCCATGTAAGGGATAAAGGGACAAAAGATCTGACTGGATGAATGTCTGTGAGTCTGTCTTTAAACATGCACACCCACACACTTGCATACACGCAAAGGCACAAGCACACACACATTAACACACAGACTCTCTGTTTGTCACGACTCAGACACTCCACTCCTGAAGAACCCAGCAAGCCGGACCCAAACCCCTACTGGCCAGCAACTGTTCTTACTAGATCCCATCTGAGGCAGAAAAAGAGAGAGGAGGAGAGACATAACACTGAGAGAGACAGAGAAAGAGTGATGATGATAAATTGAAATTTAAAGAATCATTTCCTCATCTCTCCTTATCTAATCTCGCCACCTTTGATTTCATCAAGTGATATAGTAGCATTTGTAGAAGTAAAATAAAAATGAATAAAAAATAATAATAAATGATGCTGCTCTGTTTTACCCTGATGGATAGTGATAAATATTTTAATTTTTGATTACTGGTTCTGATTACTGGGCAAATCATTATTATGATATTAATACAAATGTATTCCAGAGATCAATGCTGTGGCTAATTTGTGCAAAATGGTACAATTGTGCATTACATTAGACAAAGCAATTTTACCACAAAAATGTTATGTGAAATTTGCTTGAAATCATTCATTCATAATTTTTGCCCTGCACTTCTGTGATAGATAAGGTAAGATGATCTGAGGGAAGGCTCATCCCTGTGTTATAGTGCTGTTGCTCAATACCTTAATTCTGTTGTACCTCATAGGGCAGCAGATTGTTTCATTCATGGTACAGCACATAATGTTTTCTATAAAAACTGATTCATCGTGACCCCAAGAATCACCATTTACCCACTCAACACAGCGAGCTTGCCAAATGGATTTGGCAAAGCTTGCCTGTGTATGCATGGTTTGGCCTGTGCGTGTTTATGAAAGTGCGTGTGTGTGTGTGTGTGTGTGTGTTAGAGAGAGAGAGAGCAAGAGAGAGAGACAGTTGGGACTCCTGGACTGGATGATGATGACTCACCCACCCACACACTCACGCACGTGAATTCAGATATGCTCTCATCATCGTCATCACTCAAAACCATGTTAACGCCGCTCACTGACGTTAATTGTTCCCAATCAGTGTATCAGGGGTCCTGTCAATGCACTGTGAAACCAGACCACACCAGCGATTGCTTATTGATCTCATTACACGCTCGCGTCACTCGGTCAAGCAAGTGTTTGTGTGTGTGCATGTGTGAGGTGCAGACTGACATCCATTAGACCTGTATACCCTAGCCAACAACGCTACAGCTATTTAAAACTAAGAATGCTATAAGCATGTAATAAATAACCACGTGAGCTGTTTTATTTATTGAAGCAAGACTAAGAGTCTACAGCTATGCTAACATTTATGAGGTCATACTGTACATCTAAATGCTAACATGCTGATTTTTAGCAGGTATAGAGTTTAACATTGTCACCCTCTAAGCTTAGTGTTAGCATGCTAACATGCACTAATTGACACTAAACATACAGTACAACAAGGACTTGGGGGAATGTGTAATTCTGCAGATTTAAAATAAAAAATTAGACTTAGTGAAATTTCAGCCTGATGATGGTGCTGGATGAAGATCACCAATGTTAACAATTTTCTGCAGGGACATACAGTAGGGTAAATGTCTGTACCAAATTCACAATCCATCCAATAGTTGTTTAAATATTTCACAAAAAATCACATATATCAGCCTCAGGGTGACGCTAGAGGAAAATCCATGAGGCTCAAAAAGTCAGTTGGCTTCATTTTCTGGGCACCACAAATGTAAATATTAGTATAAAAATACTGCAGTTGTCAAAATATTTCACTCTGGACCAAAATGTAATTGGCAGACATTGTCATCCATCAGCCACTGCAACAAAAAAAAAAGACACATGGCAAAAAAAAAAAAAAAAACTATTTAAAAGTACTTAGTAAAACTGTTCTTTTATGGTTTAGGAATGGTTACTGGTTAGTTTCCCCAATTCAGACTGCAAATTTAAAAGTGTTAGCATAGAATTACTAAGACTTAAAATAACGCCAGCCACAACTTTACATCTCTACCTCTGCACCTCTCTCTAGTCGAACTTATCATTCATGAACTTCTCGTTAAGACTGGAATGACACAACAGGGTAAGAGGAAAAGGCAGGTGAACTTTTGTGTATATTTTACAATCTTCATCACAAGAAATGTAGTTTTGTAGTATCGCTTTAATAACTAGTGCAAGGTCCCATAAATTCACTGCATTCCCAGAAGTCACAGTAAGATGACTTGTTACGGTTGCTATGAATAAGTAAAAGTAGGCTAGAGAGCTGGGGGAAACGCAGCTTTTGACAGCTTCACACTTTGTAGACACAGTTTACTGTAGGATATGTGTTTAAATGAAAAATTAGTTAATGCTGACAGAAAATATACTGATAAAATATTAGGGTTTAAATTGTAGAAAAGAAATAACATTATTTTCATCATTTCATTTATATCTTTACTCTTTTTTCTGTCCCGTGTGAATGAATTATGCTGATGGCAGCCACCAACACAGTCTCAGGCAAGTATGTGTGTGTGTTTCACAGCGGAGTTGCATGACTAAGGCTTTGCATGTACTGTCAAGTAGATGCATGCGTGCATCTGTCAGCAAAATGAGATGTGTACATCTCATCCTTGCATTCTCCTTTTCATGTTTGACGCATGAGCTGTAGCATGTGATCATATGTCCTGTAGCATGATGCCTTGTATCCGCTGATGTGTTTAATGTTTAATATAACTGCACCTTGAGTAATGAGACAACATGCTCAGAAGTACAACACTGTAAATTGATGAAAGCACACAGGCCTTACAAAGGACCATGAACAGAAAATGACAAGTTGTCTATGTTAACTGTCTCATAGAATCAAAATGCAAAATCTTTAATCACGAAGTGATCAATAGCAGTAAAACTAATATGAGATTCCTGTTAAGGTCAAAATGTTCACATTGTTAGTCTTATGAAGTATTATAATGCTGCACTAAAACTATCTTCAAGTTTAAATAACACAAAAACATGTCATATACCCAGCACAGGGAAAAAAAAGTATGATACCTGCGTAACACCACAGAGAGCGAAGTGACTGGTGAAGGCAGCTGAACATGCAGTAAGCCAAAAACAGATATTTGTGTCAAGTGTTGACAGACAGAAACTGGAACAAAAACATCAGTAAACAAATGGTTTACGTTCAGTGATGCCAGTACTTCTTTTGACAACTTCCTTTGCTTTTTCTCTATGAAAAACCTTTTTCAGAAATCAGGGAGGAGGCCAGATATTTGTGTTGTTAGACAACTATCCTCAAACAAAGTAATTTTATCTAATTTCTAACACCAAATGTGGTATAGTATATTAAGCCACAGGGATAACCCTGTATCTAAACACATTTAAGCACATTTTCATATTGTTTAATATGCTTGAACAATGAAAATTGAGAATATAGAGATATGTCAACGAATTAATTGATTGTGCCACATCATTTCCACTGATATCCCTGTAATATCTGTAGCTGTATTAGGTATGCAATGTTGCAAATGGGTATTGTAATGTGTGACTCAAAGCATTTTTGCATCCTTATGATGAACTTCCTTTTTTTTTTTTTAGGTTTTTAACTATTATTTTATCTGTAAATGGTTCCTCAATTGAATTTCCAATGTGCATTCACATTCTTGCACTTTCTACTTGTCATCTTTACTTCACAGAGTTAGCTGCATCACACGCAAATGGGCCCTCATGCATGCACAAAACTCATCTGAAACACACACACCATTTCATCCCAGTTGTCCGCCTCCCCTCCCCTCTTTCTTCCTCCCTCCCTCCAAGGCTCCATGGCTAAGTGGAATGCTTTTCCTTCGTGTTGTTGTACCCATGTTAGGCTACTGACGCCAGCTTGTCATTCTCTACTCCCATTACTGTGAGAGGAGAGTGCATCACAGCTCCCACAACCCACTTCTCTCTGTCAGCTTTCTGCTCTCGCTGATTGACACTGACGTTGTTGGGCGTTAGTATTTCAGGCTGAGTCCCATGGGAACAACGTGAGCGTCCAGACACTGGTCTTCCATTTGGAGCTGCATGCATAATGACTGACATCCCATTCTGTGTCTGTACTTCCCAAAGTTTTGCTCTTTTATGTGTCCCCTCCGAAATCGGACAACAGACATCTCTGTTGAAGCAACACTTTCTACTGTACTTAACATTTAGATTTGTCGCTCTAATATTTCTATGGAATCACGTTGCATTCACCAAAGTCAAAAAAATTGAAATTTTTTTTTTTTACTTATCTATGAAAATTAGCTTAAATTTCAATATAATTTAATGTTTTTCATATTTATTTTGTAAATGATACATTAAACATTAAAAGTCTTCACTTGTGTGAACAGAAACTTTTACAATTACAAGTATAGTTTAATGTTGCCATGGATTCTGTCTGCTTCACTGTGGGCAACAACTGGAGCCCCATTTTTTTTAAGCCTCTGTTTGTTTACATATTGGAAAATGAAGGACGCTGAACTAGCTATTACGTATGCTGAATTAGCTACTGTTCCTTTTTGCTGCGTGGAGCTCAGAATCATGAGACATACAAAACAAGCAGAGAGTGCTTGTTGTGAGAATTGATCGCCAGTTCAAGGCTCAGTACATGTATGCTGGTAAAACACTTTTGTTCATCCTATACTGTGGTATCATGCTGACTGTGATCTCATAAGATCAAGGTAGTTGCAGTAATCAGAGCGTGCAACTGTGTGGGTGTGCTAGGGTTGTGTAGGGGGGTTTCATATTATTATCTAAGCAAGAATCGTGTCTGTATCCAAAGTTATAAATTATTCAAACTAATATTCTTCTGCAACCAAAAGCCTATTAGTCCTAGATTCTAGGGCTATTGCCACTTGCAAAAACCCACAGGAAACAACCATTTTATGGCTGTTTATCTGAGCAATTTCTCCTGGGAAACATTTACCCAGACTCCTTAGCAGAGGCCTGTAAATACAAAGTGTCCACTAATAGCACAAAGAGGATATGACTATTTCTCTATATCAGTTCTTTCCATCTCACCCAGTGATGCATACACAGGCTATTGTATAGACCATACAAAACCTATGATTCTTGTTGGTGTGTGTGTGTGTGTGTGTGTGTGTGTGTGTGTGTATAGAAAAGACAACACTTAGTAAACACTGATCTGAGAGACCAACAAGAAACAGAAAGACACCAAATAGGAAATTTGAAGGAGAACAAATCCATAGAAAGAAAGCAGCTCTTCTGGGTAGACTTGTCTTCAGGCAAAACCAAACTCACTCAACATGTTTCACACCAGAGCAGCTTCATCCAATAAGGACTTACTCATTGAATTCCTTGTTGAATGAGATTGGAGAGAGAGAAAGAGAGAGAGAGAGAGAGAGAGAGAGAGAGAGAGAGAGAGAGAGAGAGAGAGAGAGAGGTAAAGAAGGAAAAAAGTGGGAGGAGGGTAAAGCGAGAGAAAGAAGGAGAAAATAAGCTGAATGAAAGAATGGAACACGTTGACATTAGCACAAGCTGCATCAAGCCTAAAGGAACCAAAAGGCCACACATATGTGTTGTGTGTATGTGTGTGTGTGTGTGTGTGTGTGTGTGTGTGGCTGATCGTGAGTGAGCGACCAAGACAGAGAGGGAGAGAGAGAGAGTGCGTGTGTGTGTGTGTGTGCGCGAACCATCCTGTACACACATCGCAGCCCAAGGCCAACTCCTTCGTCTGCTCTTCAGATGAGAACCAAGCGCTCACTTTGTGATGCTTTACCACAGCTCAGAGAGAAAACAGACTGCCATTTATAGAATGGATCCAATTATTTCTGAATATTGAAACTTGACCTGAAATAAACTCTCTGCTCCATACCTGAAAGAGAAGTCCTGATAAAACTTAAAGGTTTTTAACTGGTGCATTTAAGTTATTTTATGATGCAGTTCTGTATTTTCTTTTTTTTTCACCATATCCCAATTAACGGGCTAAGTCATTTCAGCAGCACACTGCAATGTAAACATGTATGAATATGGAGATGTCACGTTGAAAGGAATGCAATGTAATAAGGCAAATTAGGCCAGCACGGTACACTACACAAACCACTTCACTACTTCATAGAAAATGAGAACTGGTTAAGTTTTGTTTTTCGTGGCTAATCTCAAAGACAGTATGAGATACCTTGATTTTGGCTAATTACACTTTGGTTTCATGTTTCCATGCATGCATGCTGAATAATAAATCATAATCATGTTAACAGTCGAGTGATTTATTACGTGTAACAAAAAAACAAAACAAAAAACAATAAAACAAGTGTCTGGTGGAGTTTTTCATCAACCTTTAGTGAAAAAGATGAAAAAGCCCCTAAAAACTGAAGTGAAATAAAATGACAGATGATGCAATGTTGAAATGCTGGATGTATTCCAAATTTATTCCAAAAGCTTGGATCTAAAACATTTAGTTGGCCACAACATGTCTATTGACTAATTTTATTGAAGTGCTTTTAGCTAAAGACAATAACCAGAAATACTCACAGAACATGACATGACAGTCTGTATGTTGTAATTTGGCATTGGTCTGGTTTGGATTGGTTTGGTTTTTTTTGACGTGGACTGAAATCTTCTGCCAAATATGGACCATAACCTGGATCATTCAGGAGCTTTACTCCCTCCACCGCGCTGCTGCTGATATAGATTTAAAACATAGCATGGCCAAAGCTCAAGAGGTCAAGGCTGAAACACACCATACATCTGTAGAGCTGAAACTGGTGTGGCCCCAGCTTGGGTACGCTGGGATGATTGCGAATTCAGGGAAGGCACATCAGGACCGAGGCCAGGCAAAAACACAAGCACACATGCACAGACACACACGCGCACACATCAGCAGTGTCTTACATAACACAGTGAGTGATGGCAGCTGAGGACACAATAATACTGCCTTTGGCATTTGTCCTGTGAAAGTTGGACAGAGAGGAAATCGGGTGAGTGGGAGAGAAAACAGAGAGGGACAGGCAGACAAAAAAGCGCCAAAAAGCGACAGAAAGTGAGAGAGAGAGACAGAGAGAGGCTGAGAGAGAGAAAGAGATACAAAGAGAGAAAGAGAGAGGGATTTTGTTTGACTACAGATGCCCATGGCCTGAAGCGAAATGCCCCGAGGGAAAATATTACCCAAATTAATGCTGCAGTCCAGTCATTTTCATGTCTTCTCATTTTTTTTGTTTTATCAAGAGTCACTAAAGCTTTTCCCCATAGACTTTTATACAGCAGCTTGAGACTATGAAATAATGCACCAACGATGTTTTTACATGACTATATATCTTCCACCTTTTCAAAGCTTGAAGCAAGTTCTAATCAAATACAAACTACACAGCCTTTGAGGTGAGGTTTGAACTCTAGTGCATAGATGATAGATTTGCAATCAAATTAAGGATACTTAACAAATGAGCAATAGCAGACAAAGCTTATGTTGTGTATTCTGTCTGAGTTAATGTATAGGTCGAAAAATTGTTTCGAACATTCAAACATTTTTTTTAAATAAGCAGTTTCAGAGTATCTACACTTCCTGTACAAATCAAGGTTTGTAAAGGAGATGATAAGAGGAAAAGCTAAAAAATATGTGGAGTCACATGTTCTTTCCTCTGTAAAACTATATATTTACTAATGTATTCAGATGCATAGGTTACTCCTGAGATAAGACAAGACATAATGAGGAAATGCTATTCATTTACAGAGTTGGGCTAAGCAAATGTTGAATTTAAGATGACTCCTCTTGAATGTTTCATCATAGTTTTACTTTGCATGTCCCTTTAAAAAAAAAAAGCACTTCATTTTAATTTTAAGACATGAGATCAGATGAATCCCACTTTATACCGCAGGGACTTGTAATGTAGGCTTACCTAATAGCTGTTTAGCTTTGCGCCGAATTTCAGATTTCATGCTTTCAAAAAGTGTTGTAACCCAGAATGAGGTACATGTTATAGCAACACACGTGCAAGAAAAGATCTTTTATTATTGTTATTATTATAATGTATTGCAGTGGTGTGTAATATGTGTGAGAACAAATAAGTGTTTTTTGGGGGGTTTTTTGTGTATCCATGTTATGGTTCTAAAAATAGCCCCTGTATTTAAAGACCTGCCAACAGATTTGGTAATGATGTTCCTTTAGGACATGATTTGGGTCTT
This sequence comes from Seriola lalandi dorsalis, assembly GCF_002814215.2. Taxonomy (NCBI): domain Eukaryota; kingdom Metazoa; phylum Chordata; class Actinopteri; order Carangiformes; family Carangidae; genus Seriola; species Seriola lalandi. Next base: position 26,932 of record NW_019525256.1, read on the forward strand.
GAAGATTTGTCCCTTTATTTCCTATAAAATGTGAGTGTGTGTAAAGTTATAAAATAAATGTCTGTAACTTTTATCACCTCACAAAATTTGGCATTGCATTTGGTAATCAATTATGTACGTCGTAAGATAAACATGAGCCTGATTGCAGTAAGTAAGTAATAAATGTCTTCAAGTAATAGACCGAATCTTGAAAATGTATAAATTATAAAAATAAAAAAAAAGAGGGAAGAAAAAAGCTAGTACATTAGTACAATGTAATAAAATGAGTCCATTGGATCACCCTTTGGAAAAGACGTACTGAAAAAACTGAAATCAGAAGCAAAGTAACATTGTACTCTCTTATCCATCATTTCATGGCCCACTTCCCCATCATTATAATATCCTCAGACCCAGTTTCAAAGGAACAGGTACGCCAGCCTGTCTCTTGAAACAGTTTTAGCTCTCAGTGACGCTCGGCTGTCGAAACAGAGAACAGCAGCTTTTGCATTTTTATGTCCAGATGAAACTACAAGTAGAGTTATTGTCTTTCAACACAGACAACCCCTGGCAATTAGCTGCTGAATGCACGTCATCAATGTGTGTCTGTAGCAAATGTGTGTATGTGTGTGTGTGTGTGTGTGTGTGTGTGTGTGTGACATGTATGTGTGCATTATGAGGGATAATGGAAGGGAAAAACACTCCCAGATGCATGTGATGCAATTATACCCTTGATTATCTGATTGGGTAATCTACAGGCAGGCTGGAGGCGTCCAAGACAAACACGCTGTCGGCAGACTGTTGACCGAGCATAAACCACTAAGAAGGACACACACATACACACACCTGTATTTGAGCAAGTGCCCAACGATGCATAGATATACTGAACGCCAAACAGAAGGGCTGTGATGAAAGTAGCCTTGATTTGCATTCATCACAAAAAAAAATTGTATTTCTGTGTCTTCTGTACATATAGTCAAGTATATCGTGTGTGTGTGTGTGTGTGTGTGTGTGTGTGTGTGTGTGTGTGAAAGAGAAAGAAAAATAAAGTTTAATACGCTGTTTCCTGGATGCTGTGTAGTATGGAAGCAACTGAGGAAATTGAGCTGCTTATTGTGTTGCAACATTTGTGACAAACATACAATACACATGAGGCTGACAGCAAGCAAGTGTCGTGTGTGTCTGTGCATGTGTGTGCGTGTGTGTGTGACTGCGAGAAAGAGAGACATTGCTTGACTGGGTCAGTGATCTAACCCTCAATGACACTTCAATTCAATCTGAATAGAGGTCCTGATTTATGAGGACACAGCACATCTGGGAGCTTCAACAAGGCCAAGCTCTGTGTATGTGCACGTGTGTGTGTTTGTGTGTGTGTGTGTGTGTGTGTGTACATACAGTGTGTGTTTCCACACGTGTCTTTAGGCAGTGTTTGTTATGCACACATAATTAACAATGCAGAACACCCACCAAATAAAAGGAAAGAGGTATAACATGAATCTTGCCATGAGGACGTTTGAGGCAGAGTATATGCAAAAAAAGCTGTGACTCTTTATGAGGAACACAGCAGAGTAAGGGTTAAATTCTCTTCCTTGCAAAGACATCACCTCATCTTAATATGTGGATTTTAAACACCCTTATCTCTATGATCACCAGACTTGGCAAAAATGGAATAAATATCTTTATTAAAAATATAAAAATAATATAACTATATCTATACTATAATATACTACATATCATATCATTTAGAGAGTAGCCCCATTCACTCCCAGTCATTTTTCTCAGCTTCACAGTTATTGATACTTGGGCTTTAGAACTTGAGTGCAGTCTCCGGCTTGAGATGTTTTTTCCTGTCGTCCTGGTTTCAGTTTTATGTGTTTTTCAACTAACAGAGTCACGGGTTGAACTCACTAATGGCCTAACGTTTACTGAATCCTGGGAGTGCTTAAGTGTAGTGCATAAATAATCTCACTTATCTATCTGAAGGAACTCAGGTTTGGAGAAATTTTCTTCATAAAAAGCAAGGTAACAAGGGCCAAAGGCAGAATTTTTAATTGGTTCTACATTTAAATGAGGATTCTCGCACACGTCCCCCGAAATGGTGTCACTGTGCAAGATTACTGAATAAGTAATGTCCTCTGCTCCAAGATCAACTAGTACTTCTTTTAAAGTGTGAGGCTGGCGTCGTTTTCTTTTTATTACTATCAACAACATTTCTATCATATTCTTTATTTTACTCTACATTTGAATGTAGTTTTAGACTCTTGCTCAGCTTCTGTAACACCTGAACCCCCATAGCGATTGATAAGGTCTTTTCTTTTCTTTTTCTTGCTAAATACAAACAATGACTTTACCTTGCTAACTAGTCTGGAGCCACAGCTTGACAAAGGCCCTTACATAATATAGAATTCTATAGTCTTCCTGAAACTATGGCTGGAATATTCCTTCCTCACGATGACAAAGACCAGTGTAGTTTATTCTGAAAAAACAACATCAACAGCTGATTTTCTTTATCCTCGTTAAGTACAGTATGTCAGTGTTGGGCTGACCTACTGTCTGAGCACAGACATGCTGTTCAGTGTTTACAGTACTTTGCTATTCTGTTTTCCTACTTATTACAGCGAGCTTGCGCTTACGTTTAAAGGAAGTCACAATTTCTCTGGGTCTAACTCTGCTCAGCTTGAATATGCAGCTAACAACAGTCAAGAATACTCAGGTTTTCTGGTAGTGCTCTATAAGCTACAGTGTGTTAGTTGAAGGAATCTACAGTACATGTAGCACAGATTAGCTGAGAGTCAACTGCATTGTCAGTGTTCGTCATAGGTGCCTCAGTCAGTAACACTGTAACACTGTAGTGCTATTGGGCAGCTCACAGGTATGTCAGTAGGTGTTAACTGAGTCTGCAGACCAAGGGCACAGTTGTGAAAGAACACATAGAGGAGTACATGCCAACCATCCCTGCATAAATACAAACCCTCTAACTTATTCTAGGGTTCCCAAACATACTGCACAGAGGAGAGGGGGCGGTGAGGGTGGGGAATCCCTAATTATGCCTTGTGAAATGGAACCTACACTTCAGATTCTCTTAAAAGCTCAAACTGACAAATGTCATGAAAGTGAAGCGCTCAAACAAAACAGTCAGAGCAGAACGGTGTGGCACTCTCTCGTGCTGACTGTCCATTACATTGTTAAGAGTGTTTACTGTAGTGCAAGAGAAGAGGAGACAGACGGACAGAGGTATGGACAGATCTAGATTCTGCTCATTGATGCTGCCCCCTGCCCAGGCTGACCAGTCTCCCCCCTCTCACCAAGCATATTTTGGAGCTAAAACACACCATTGAATAGAGTAACAAGGCAATCCTTGTCCAAGGCCACCAAACCTCATGTGGACAGCCAGCAGAGAAGCCACTGTATGTGTGTGTGTGTGTCTGCGTGTGTGTGTGAATGTGTGAGCACGTGTATACAGTAGTGGCCAGGCCAGGTTAAAATTATTTGCTGGTGCCTTTCAACAGCAAGCTGTGGAGATTACTCTTACACGTTTTTGTTTTTTTTTTTGCTCTTGCTCTCTTTTCCTCTCCCTCTCTGTGGGAGCATATGGCATAGAGCCATATTCACGCACATGCATGCAATGTCTGTCACACAAACCATATGCAATCGACACAAACCTGCCTCGACAGTGTGTCTGTGAGTCCAAGTGAGAGCTCAGAGCGACGGTGTGTTTAGAACAGCAGCAGAGAGGCAGGACACAGGGACCAGATAGTTGTCCTTTTACCATCAACACTTCTGCTGCGCTTGGCAGCAAAACCTCCTCTCACTCCCCCTCTTTTTCCTCACCCTCCCCAGCAAATCTTTCAACACTCTCTCTTTCCCCTCCTCTCCCTCCCTCTCTCTCTCTCTCTCTCTCTCTCTCACGCAGTAGCTCCTGCATTAGGTCCCCTCAAGCAAGACTGTCCCCCTCCTCTCTCTCTCACACACACACACTCACTCACCCTCGTTTGGCTATTTGACTGCTGCTTGGGGCTGGATGCAGCCTGTGCTAATGCCAGTGTGTTCTTTTCTTTCAATCACTGTTTTTTTTTTTAACCCATCTTTAATTCTCTCTTCCACCATCTTCACTGTCTGTCACTCTGTTGACCTTTGCTGTTTTTCCTCATTGTTTCTTTTGGATGAAATGGTCCATTCAAGAAGGCTACAAGCTGCACCTCCGGTGACACAGAGCTGGCCACTGAATTCACACTTCACACTCTAACTTTCTTTTTCTTTTTCTTTGCCTAATATCTGCAAATCTCACTCCACTTCTTTCCTCCTTTCTCTGCTCAACATTACTCTTTGAAGGCTCAGTTTATCTATTTAACATTTTTTCATTATCTTCCTCTAGCAATGAACAATCAAGAGTCCATAAAAGCAGGACAGCTGATATTTCATCTGATTATGCACTGCTGCTTTTGGCCCCTGATTGAATTTGCATTCATCTGTCTTTTTATATCTATAACTGATTTACATGCATTTAGGATACAAGTATAATCCTTTCTGCTGTGTTTCCTACTGAAACTGATGGAAGTTCCCAGAGAGGAGTGTATACATAATACCTACATGCTGTTTGTTATATATAAAAGATGCGTGTAATTGCATAGTTGACAACAGTGTAGTGATATGAATGAAAATAACTCCCTATCTATCTTTTTTCTCTACGCCTGTCTGAAACACATACACATGTACACACACATGCACACACACACAGAAGTACAAGCATGTGTCCGTTTCATATCTTGGTTGTATGATGTGTACAACAAGCAGATGATGAATGTCTTGGTGTGTTTCTGCACTCAATCCACTAGGAGCAAACTCATAGAGAATTTAAAAGCGACCTATTATGCTTTTCTGAGTTTTCCCTTACTTATAAAGTGTTATATAGGTTTTTGTGCATGTAAATGGTCTACAGAGTCACAAGGAGCAAAGTTTACACCAAAACCCAATTTTCTCTTTTGTATGAAACACCTTGTTGGGGGTCCAGACATTACTTCCAATTCAGGACTAATAACGTCAATACGTCTCTTGGTCCAGCCCACCTGCAAGCTGGACACTCCCTGCAAGCTTGGCACGCCCCTACACAAGGCACAGCACATAACTACTTATAATAAAGACTTTTCTTTATTTAAGAAACCCCAAACAATTAGATGCTTCATTTTCATAACGGTCATTTCTTTAATTGACACTGGATGTGGCCGAACAGGGGACTCAGTCTCACAGCCTGTCAGTCTGCATTGTGATGTTTTGTGATGTTAACCGCGTTGCATTAGTAAGAAGCAGCACAGCAAAGATATAAATGCTTAAACGTTTGTCAGTATTGACATGCTGCACCTCGTTAGCTGAGATAAATTATCCATAATTTAACCTCTGAGTTAATTTTTCAGTAACTATGCCTACTAAAGTTGAATTAATTCAGATTTACCGGCAACGTAAACCAGCAGGAGGTGAAGCGGTGGAGACTCCCTGCCTGTCACTGTTGGTCTGTTTCTCCATTATTTATATTTCTTTAATCCGGAAGTGTCCACACATAAAAAATCAAAAGTTTCTCATTATTCCAGTTTATGAAAATTGTCATCCGAAGTCTTTGCAGGCTGTCAAGTGTCATGATTCGCAGCACTCTTCATATTTCTCCTTCCTTCCGGCTGCGGGACAGTGGGTACGCTTGTTTTCTGCTCCAGTCCAGCTGGTGAGGGTCGATCGGGTCTATAATCTTCTGGTTCAGGATCGGACTCTTGCTCAAAACGATAAGGCAGATCCAAAGCCGCCACAACCGTTTGTTTACACAAGACATGGAAACATGTCATTGCCATGGTAGCTGCCGGCAAGCTGACCAATCAGAGCCCAGTGTGCTCTGATTGGTCAGCTTGTTCAGAGGGAGGAGGAGGGCAATATGAATACAGTATAAAATGTACAGAAGAAAAATAATGTCTTTTCAGAACATTAGAGCATGTAAATCTATTTTAGTCGACATCAAAAATGAATAAAAGCTATAAAAATGGCCATAATATGTCCTCTTTAAAGAGCTGAAACAGTGTTTACCTCAGATCCAATATATTAAAATAACATGTTAATGTTAAGATATACAGTGGGGGGAAGTAACAGCAAAAACAACCTTACAAGCCTAATACTTAATTTACACATAATCTACACACAGGCAGCTGGTTTTCCTGCAAGTGTATCAAAGTTAATGGAAAACATCTAGTAAGAGTTCTGCAAATTCTGACCTAGAACTTTTGGGACACATTGGAGACACATTAAACCTTTAAAGATGCTATATGTACGTTATCTTTTTCACAGAACATGGTTTCTTGCAGGAGGATGGCGGTGGTGACAGTGTTGATAAATATAGCTTGCCAAAAGCTTCAGCCATTGTTGTGTTTACAAGACAAGAAGTCAGACTGGACGCCACAATGACTCACTATGGCAATGTAGTGCTACAAGACAGGCTTCCCAGGCCAGGGCTAGCTGCTTAGTATGCTAACATCAGTAGAAGAAAAGAAGTGATAGAAATAGAAAAAAAAGAGTTAAAATTGCCGTTCCTTTCCACCGCAGGAGACAGCTCTAGGTGAGAAAAGGTATAACGTTTGATGCTGAACATTTCTTCTACCCTGGTAAATAAACAGCTGTCAATGCTAACGCTGGCTATGTAGCAATAGCAAAAACTTATAAATATAGCACCTTTAAGTTCTGCCCCTTTGTGCAAACTGCAAAATGGTTATGGAGGTGTCTGGATTACTTCTTTGACTGGTGCTGCACTGGCAGATCATTGTTAGTATCTAGGGTGCCCTTTTAAGTGTCTGCCTCATAAGAGTTTTAGAGGTAGCATCTGCAAGAAATAAAGAAAAACAAGATGTGAATGTAATAACATAAACTTAAATCATTAAATTGCCTGATTAAAAAAATACAGAAATTATCTGACTACATCTGTTTGTGTTTGTTGGTAATAAATAAATCATCGATTTATTAGACATAAAAACAATGTTCTTCATTATTTCATGGAAGAGATTATAAGCCTGAATGCCACTCAAAGTAAGATAGCTCTGGCAACGGGAACAGTTTGTGTGTCTCACTGGAAATGTATGTACGTCAGTGGAAGAATGTGGGCCCTCCCTCAAATAGATTTTAGAGCACGTCTCTGCTTTAAAATCTGTCTCCCTCCCTCCTTCCCCCCCTCCCATCTGACACGGATACTGTATATGATGATGAGATGATGAATATGTTATGCAACACAGTATAGCCTTATTCGAGGTCTGACCTCCATTTCCCAATGAGCAAAGACTTCACAATTACAAAAAAACTAATTTGTTTTACCCTGCTAAGCCTTTGTACTTTAACATGGTATGATGTAGCGCCGCTTATCTGAACTTTTTTTTTTTTTACTATTTTGTTGGTCTTGTGTTAACATTTGTGTAATGAACACTGCATGATACTTAGGAAAAGAAAACTGCATGGTGAAACATCAAAAAACAAAACACTTGGAAATATTGCTGATTTTTTTTAGACTTTCTATTTATGGCTGTTGTTATCTTGTATAGCGCGAGTGCTCTTCAATTGCATGTGACCCAAAAACCACTAGCAGAGGCCTTCTCCCCCGAAATCCCAATCCCACTGAGACCCTGGCTAAAACACAAACAACTTCTGTCAAAACACAAGGCCTCTGTGTGGAGCTATTCCAGAAACATCATAACCAAGTAAAATTCATGTCAAAATCCTTGAATAATATGACTAAATACCACATCATGTTGATAGTGTAGAAACTTCTCATTATTTTAAAATGAGCTCATCTGTTCTACATAACAGTGCAACAGCAAAACAATAAATGCCATTCACCTTAAAAAGAAAAAAAAAACACAGAAATAAAGCCACGGAGCCAAGCCAGTGCTATTTTCCAGCTTCAAGTTCAGCAGAGTGCCTGTCTTGCCTCTGGCTTGGCAGGCTGCACCAGCCTGCTTCATAAATACTGCACAACCAACGCTTGATGAAAACCCCCACTTCTCTCAGGTACAACTGCACTCTGGAGAGCTTCATTATCTACAGTATGGATAAACTGTACCTACAATCTGTGTGTGTTGTGTCAGGGAGAGACTTTGAGAGAGAGGGAAAGACGGGGGAAGAGAGAGAGAATGTGAGTAACTGATTTGACTAATTTGTTGGATGCCTTGAAATTTCTGCTCTATCTATAATATCTAAAGTGAAAGGATAAATGATTGGTTCCAAAATAGTCAATGACTGAAATAAAGCGCGTGAGTGTGTTCATGCAAAGGTAGAATCAGTCAGTTTGACAACATGTCGTAGTAGGCATAGGGAACGTCAAATATATCCTTTGGGACCTGATCTGATCCCATATGGGGTTGTTTGATAAGCAGACTGGTGTAATGTTGCACAAATTTAACTCACAAATCCAAGAAAGGTATATAATTGCATTGTCACATGTTAACTAATCTAACCATCGGTGAAACTAACAACCAGTAATTTAAGTAACATTTTTATATTAACAGTGAAGCAGTGAAAATGTGAAAGGGGTGGCCGACATGGATTTATTACCCAACTCTTCAGCATTTTAGCATTTTTTAATATTTGCTAATTGTTGTGGCCTTACAGACTGCACCAGTTCAAGCTCACTACTCTCATCAAAACTGTTTACAGCTGCAGCAGGCAACTGCTTTTAGCATGCAAGCTCTGACAAAGTGTTGTATATTATTCAGCACCAAACAGAAGATATCAAGGAAGGTAATGACCGCACGAGAGCTGAAAGGAGACGAAATCTTTTGGACATCAGCACAACTTGTTATATTAAATTGTGTATATACAGGCTGTAAAGGTCTTTATATTTACAACTACACTTATTACAAAGCGTACAATGAATCAGCAGTCTAGAACATGGTATATTTTGGTAGCAGTTTGGTGGCACCCAAAGTAAAATCCATTTGTTTGTGTTTCTCCCCCTCTGCATCCTACATCAATCTCCATGTTCCTCTCCCTGGTCCCACAGATTACACAGCGGTGCTACATGAGGACACGCTGTCCTCAGCATCTGGTCAATTGTGAGTTTTTTCTTTTTTTTTTTTAAGTTTTAAAGTTCAATTTGTCATCACTGCTGTTCCAGACTAGACGGGGTACAATGGCTAATGGAGCTGTTCTAATAGTTCAGATAGTCCACTAAGTCAGCGTTCCCTGGATACCAGTTAGCAATGAACAACCAAGCATTGAGAGTTGGACAGCCGATGTGGGATCGGCTTAAGTTTCCAGATAAGCGAATGAAATTTGAGAGATGGGACAAAGTGTGTGATTCCGGGACACTCTAAAAGTTGAATGTGCTCTGCAGTAATGGGGTCCTTGGTAGCTCATCATCACCCACATAGAATTTGTACAATCTGAGATAACTACTCTTCAAATTCTTCATAAAAAGGCTAAATCTATGGGAATGGCTCTACAATATGAGTGATTCGCCTAACACCTTGATTAGAAACACCACAAAAGTGGCTTTATTTAAAGAGATAAGTAAGACAGGTGTAGTTCTTTTTTTTATCTGGATAATTATTTTGCAAAACAAAATTTTGCCAAAAAAATCAATCCTGGAAATATTTCTATGGAAAAAAATGATAATAGTATAAAAATCGAGTTTAAAATAGGATTTTGAAAACACCAATAATGCATTTTTCTTATGAGCTTGGTAACTGTAAACTGTGATGACCCATGTCCTCTTTGCAGTGGGAAACATAACAATGGTTTCCAGTGGTTTCGGGACATGAAATCACTTTAAACTGATCTGCTTCTTTTCAAAAAATTCCAGGAAATCTTCATTAAAAAAAAATCTATATAGACTAAACCAAAAATGGCAATGCTACAAAGAGCCACCAAAGTTTAAATACTACTGTGCAAGCACACCTCTAACAATTAACAGACCCATCACCCCATTGAGTACTGAACTATTGTGCAAGGTGTCATTTAACCTGTCAACTATGATTACACCACAAATCAACAGAAGAGAACTGATGAGCCATGTAATTACTGCTATTAAGCTTTTCTTTCTTTTTTCCCATGTGTGGCTCTCTAGCTATGTCATAGATGGATGATTGTGAAACAAGCTCTCACCAGCACACATCACCACAACATCACCAGGTTCTCTTTTATTCCCCCAACATCTCTTGGTATTATCTCAGTCTGTCACTAGAGGGCATGAGCACAATCAGGGGCAAAAGAATAACCTTCAATAGAGGAGACTGGGGTGTGAAGGGCTGATCAGTTTCAGGTATCTCTTGCTTAGTGAGTGAGTGAGTGAGTGAGTGAGTGAGTGAGTGAGTGAGTGAATATATCATGCTATTGTCAGATAACTGCAAGTTGTGTAAATCTTGTGCGAGATTTGTTCAATACATAACATACTGTAACTTCCTTTATTTGATGGGAGACTGCTCTGCAACATGCACCTGCACATCTGAGTCAAAACATGAACCAGATGTTGACATGTTGATTCACAGGAATATTCCTAAATAGAGCAGCATGAGTATTTTTCAATGAAAAATACAGGAGTAAGTGTGTTCGGGGCTGAAATCAGTGCTATTTTGGGGATGTGAGCGACTTCTGCTTCAATCTCCAAGTTAGCTCATTGAGCCAGTATTCAGGGCATGCGGAGCACATCCACCTTATTCATGGATTTCTGGTCACAGCCGGCTAAATATCATGGGTGACATTAAACATCTCCCCTACTCATCCTCTACACTGATAGTTTCAAAAAATGTCCACGGACCTCCAAGATCAGCGAGTTATACAACAGGGTTACTTAGGTTTCCCTTTAACTGACACATCACATCATCAGGAACAGAATGATACACAATCCAGTTTCGACTATTCACAACGCTCTCCTTCCACTGACACTGCAGCAACGATCTGAGCAGCAAACACCACAGGAGCTTCTTATAAGGACACATCAGTTGGATGATCAAATTTGGCTCCATAATGTTCAAAGTTTGGGAACACGTGCGACACACCACTGGCCAGCGCCGAGGATAAACAAAGGCTTTCAAAAATATTTAGATGTGACCTCACACCTCGCGGGCACACAGCAACTTGGCATGCTAAGTGCACCATCCATTTGCTTATCAGTAGCACAAACATAGCGCACAGCACAATGATGATGACCACATGAACAGCGGTGTCAGAGTGAAGCGTTTGCACAGTGAGGAAGGTGTTGCTATTCGGGACAACATATGATGCGTAAATCACAAGAATGCTAGACTAATTATGTGTCTTAGAAACTGTAGAAACTGACGCGGGCCTACGGAGCAAACCAGTCATTAGTCTCATAATAATAAAGCTTGATAGCACAATCTCTATTATCCCGGCTGGCTCGATGTCATAAAGGAAAGGCGCGTAAAGCTGTCACACATGCCATCACAGAAAGAGAGAGCAAACCAAAAGGCATCATAGGCCTGCGGCGGTTGAAAGGTCATAAGCAGAGCAATATCAAAACATTCACTATGCTCTGGTTCAGACGCCCAAAGTTGGACATGTCTTACCTGGTCCCGCGGAATGCAGGGCAGCGAAGTCCTGCGGTGGGACTTGCTGTTGCTCTGACAATGAGCCATCATTTCCGAGGCCGCTATGGAGCTGGACCTCCGTCTCCTTTTGAAGACAGGGATGTCCTCCTCCTTCGCCCCGGTCACAGAGCCACAGCACCCCGTCCCGCTGGTCCCTGAGGCCGGCAGGAGCCGGTCAGCATACCTCGCAAGCAAAACCCCCAGCAGCCCCAGCAGGTAGGCCAGGTAGGGTCTCCAGCTGGCCCGGACTCTGCTCAGAGAGACGAGGGAGACGGCCCTGATGACGCTAATGAAGATGAGGATCGACACTCCCTGACCCACCCGGACGACCAGCAGAGCCCCGCTGCCCAGGCAGCCGAGGACTACCAGGGTTGCGGGGAGGGACAGCAGCTGCTCCTCTGCGCCGCGCAGGAGGGACTGCGCCGCGGCTTCGCCCAAGTGGCACACCGCTAACAAAAAAAACGCGGTACGGATGAGCACCCCGCAGCGAATCAGATACAGCCCGACCCAGAAGAAGGCACATACGAGCGTAAAAACTGGGGAGACGCAGTAACACGCAGTCAGAAGCAGCTCCACTGCACAGCCCGCCGCGAAATGAAGACGAGAGTCAGAGCTGCTTCTATTTCCGTTGCTGCTGCTGCTGCTGCTGCTGCCTGCATCCCAGTCGACCAATCTGAGCAGCAGAGCGAGAATAACGGAGACGGAGGCAACGCAGACCGCAGACGACACTCCTCGGCAAGTCCATGTCACGGCGAGTCTCAGCCACGACTGGCTCCCTGCGTCCTGGTGCAACGGGGTGACACATGTCTTCACGTAGCCGTTGCGCTCCAACGCTGCCCGGGGATATTTTTCATGAGCGCTTCTTGATGAACCTCTGTCGCTGTCTGCCTCCAAGGCCATGGCTATCAGTCAAGCGGAATACTGCCCTGACCGTCCGGGGGGAAAAAATGATAGATTTAGTCTCTGTGTGAGTGTCTCAGTCTAGTCTACATATTCCACCTATGATTCCCATGATAATGCGTGTTGTCTGTGCGCAGCTGACACCAAAATACTGGTCAGTGATGCTTGCCTCCCAAAACAAAAGTTCAAGAAGTATGCATATAATTTAAAAACTGCCAAATTATGTGGTTAAGAACTTTTCTTTTGGTTTTGCTGTTCAGAACTTCCCCATTACATTTGGTCTACTATTGAGTTGCCCCTGGTAGTCAACCAGTGAACCAAAAAAGCAACCCCTGGCGTTTCACACATCTAGGCCACTGCCTCCACTCCTCCACATAGTCTCTCTCTCACCCTCCCTCGCTTTCTCTCCCCTCCCACTATAGACACTATCCCTTTTTTTGTGCCGCTCCGGTGATTCCTCCGTCACGTTTTAGCTCTTCTCAGTGTTTCTGTTCAGTCTGCCCTGGATGTGACTCAGTTCGCTGTGGATGTCTGCCATGTTTACACGAAGATTTCCTGGCTTGTTCTGGAAGATGGAGCAGCACATTATAAGAATGAACTGTAGTAATCCTCTAATACATTTTGGAGATACACTACACATATGACAGGGGGATCTAAAAGGAATCTCATCCTGGTCCCACACGACTTTAAACAATATCATTCATCAGTCTAAGGTCACTCAGAACTCACATGTCCACCACAACTTACTATAGAGGGAACCTGTGTGAATTTCTAATTTATATAAGATCCTCGATGCCTGGTGAAGTTACTTTTTCACCTCCAAAAAACAGACACAGCATTAAAAAAAAGAAAAGTGCAGTCCAACATACAACAAGCAGAATGTAGCTCTGGTAATAATCATGTTGCTACCCATATTTTTTTTTTTTTCCTGGATTAAAATCCTAAATCACATCATCCTCTGCCTCCTGTGTGGCCTAGGACAAGTTAGCAGCCTTCACCTGTTTGCCCTACTTTTTATGAGGATTTTAAAGGATGCAATGCAGTCACATAAAGCTATTTCAAGTCTGATTCAACTATATGAATTTGTTCTCTGAAAAGAAAGGCATCACAGATGGTCTATTATGTCTGAAACATCTGCCAAAACATCTGTCTGATAGATCAGGTACTATTTGTTTTGCGTACGCATCAAAAATTTATGAGGTGTCTTCTTTCACCCATTAGTAGTTTGAGTTATGATGTAACGTAGGAACAGTGTTTTATTACAGTGGTGTTATACAACATGGGTCAGTGCAATCAGTCAAATGCAATCAGGGCATAAATCTCATGTTTCAGTCATCCCATCACAGTGGACAGTGGGCGTTTGCCAGTATGAGTTGCTCTTTTTTACTGAAGCTCTGTTGAAACCTTTGGATGTCAGTGGGGCTGAGGGGGGAGTTAAATGCAGAAAAGGCTAAACAGTCTTTGCTTTATTTCATTTATTTACACAGTTATTTAGCCCTTGCTGAATATTTACAAGTCAGTCGGCAAGTGTGCAACCATTTTAAAGACACAAAAAAAATCACTGAACTGTGATGTGGTCCAATATATGGCAACCCACAGGTGCACTAAAGGAACAAACTGAGTCTGGGCTGGCTCCAGCAGGGTTCAGCTCTGTCTTTGCTGTACATCAGCAATAACACCCAATAAATCACGTTTTTGGCAAAGGTAGCCATGCTAATAACATTCTTTGCCCTTTGCCCTCAGAGATGTTGTCCAGACACACTCCTCTAGTTGTACGGAGGAAGTGTTGTAACAGTGTCATCTATCATTGTGAAGTGCGTGAAGAGAACTGGATGTGTGTGTGTGTGTGTGTGTGTGTGTGTGTGTGTGTGTGTGTGTGTCATTGTTGGCTTTCATCAGGTTATCTGTGGCTGCTTACAGAACCACACGTACACTGTACTTCCTGTAAGTATACATTAAGCCTGTCGTTCTATGTAAACGATCCGCTTCATGTTCTGACCTGTCACAGTGGATGACAAGACTTCATCACCAAATGTTCCTGTAAGCTTGTGTAATGTCTACGGTATATAACAGGTCATAATGTGTGCTGGAGCTGTATAGTCAAGTATTCATCTACACATTCTTATGAATAAATGTGTATTTGGATTCTCTGCATTGCTAACACAGTAGCCATGCAACCAATATAAAGTTACAGAGAACTTAAGTTAATTTTTTCATGTAGCCTATCATGTGTTACATGCTAAACTGTGTCAAACTAGAATTACCGCCTCACCGGTTGTATGCCTCCACAAACCAGTCAGGTTGAAGGTCACAATCTCCCCTGCTGTTCCTGAGTTACAGTGTTTAACAATGTGCCAGAAGCATTTCTGCAGAACATTATGATGTCACAGTGAAGTTGACCTGGGACCTTCTGTATACAAAACATCATCACTTCATTATATTATCAGTATTATACATTTGTTCAAATCTCCATTCAAAAAAGGTAAACAAGCCTTAACAGCTGTTGTATCACTTATAACATGTTATAGAATTTCATTAAATTGTTAAAAAAAAATCTAATTTCTTTGGATGGCTCATTAGATGACTATTTTTTCTAAATGACAGCCTTTCTTAACTTCTTTAAAAAAAAAAAATATCCAGCTAAAATGCATATATCCTTTGTGTCTTTTAGTGAACCCCCCCCCACTCTTTTTAAGAACACAATTTTCTTTCTTTACTTTCCTCTTTACCTTTATAATTGATGATCCCTCTTTCTTGAGTTAAGGTCAAAAATGTGTTTTGTGAAGTCACAGTGACCTTGACCCTTGACCTTTAACCACCAAATTGGTTCTTCCTCGAGACCAAGTGAAGGTCTGTGCAAACTTTGAAGAAATTCCCTCAAGTCGTTCCTTAGATATCACATTCACAAGAATGGGATGTACTCTTCTTGAGCTCGCAGTTTCATACATTTTTTGCAATCAAATGTGACTAGGGTTGAATAACTAACCCCGCCCATCATTATCGAACCACACTTGACCGTTAGAGAGTGGGCAGCTCGCTACAAGAGCTATATCATCGTAGCAGGTGTGTGTTTGCACAAAACTTAGGTTTACATTTCCAAACAATGTGATTGAGGTCTAATTTATTATACTCCCATCCTTCTCCTCCTGATCTAACAATGTAGGTGGAGGTGGATGGTCCTCTACAGCTCTGGATGAGCCTGTATTCACTAAATCACGCCCAGTTCTGGGCAAACAATGTAATCACATCTGAAGGATTTAATTTTAAATTCATCCTTTTGCATCAGGAAGTGTTTATGTGTCCTGGGAAAAATCTGTAGCCTGAAAGAAATGATGCATTATAAATTAGAGGCACCAGTGTTGGTTTGGACTAAAGAGAAGAAGAAGATGTGAGCAGTTCAAGAGCAAATTGACAGTTACTGAAAATCTTTTCCACTTCTCACCTGGCTGCAGTGATGTAGAAGTGTACTCCAGGGTGTGTCGGTACACCATGGCATCATTGATGGGTGTGGTTACAGGTTCAACAAAGCACACTTTTCCATCCAACCAGGTGTGCAACAGATCTGAAACTTTCAACGACAGAGGGTGGTGAAACATGACTTCTCTGCCTGCTGTTCAGTTCACTTAGTCTTTAACCGCATCTCAGGGATTAAAGTTAAAGTGCTCACCACATAGACTTACACACACAGCAAGAACAAGAGCAAGCAGTACGTGTTCCTCATCTGCATCAACACTGCATTATTTAGTATTTAGGTTGCAGTATCAAAATCAGTTCAGTAATGATCGTAATTTTCACATTATTAACCATGACATAGTAAATGGTGTTCCAGATATAGATCCCAACCCCCAAAATTAGAGTACCAAATATTTTCTAGACACATGGCTCCCATTACTCGTAACACTGTACACACAACTAGCAGTATTAAACAGCCAAAATTTTCAAAACACTTTAAAATTTCCAATTACATGTTGAATGATGAAAGTTTTTTTTTTAACTTTTTTAGAGCTGACTGATTAACTTTGCCATGGTTAACTTGGACCTCACAGAGAGGAGCAAGAGATGCAGCACTTTTTAAGAACTTAAAAATACCATCTACACCACACAGAAGACATCTCTTCTCTCCTCTCCTCTCCTCTTCTCTCCTCTCCTCTCCTCTCCTCGGGTTTTAAGTTTAAATAGCTGTACTTGTGAGGAATAGAAAAAAAATGTAGAAAAGTACAAAACACGTCAGTTCAAGGAATCGCATAACTGCTGTTAATGAGGCAGGAATTTCCAACTGTCTCTCGTACTTACACCCACTCACACATCCAAACAAACGCATGCAGAACGCATTGTTACGCATTTCACTGACACATTAATATGTTTTATGTTGTGGCTGTGAAAATATAAACCAAAACTGAGCATGTCACTGCTTTTGGTTTATCGCCAAGTTATACAAATGTGTACAGTTTACAGCGTTGTGCTACTGTTAAGTGTTCTTGAATAAACTTCTGCTTTTTAGACATCACAGGATGTGCTTCTGTTGTCATAACCTTTTTGGATAATGGCACATAAAGCTATCCGTCATGTTCTGACACACAGAGAGACGTCATTGGCTGGTTGTTTGGCTGCCAGAGACAACAGGCCGCCTGTGCTTGCGCCTGTTAAAGGAGAACACAGGCTATGCTATGCTGTACATGTGTGTGCCACAGTGTGTGTACATGTGCGAATGGGAGGAGAGAGGAGGGACTATGTCTCTCAGGGCTATGCAGCAGCGAAATGACTGTTCTCTCTCATGTCTTCCCTCTTGCCTCTCCGTGTTTTGCTAAACACCAGAAATGTTATTTGAAGGTGCTGCTCTGACCCTTTTCCTGCTCCGAGGGGGAAACTCTTTACATGCGCCTGTGGCACTCTACAGTTTTGGGTGCAGTGGCACACTCCAACAGTGACTGAGCAGAGCCTGTACTCCAAGGACACACGACTCACTGCTCTAAACAATGCACACCAAATTAGTGATTGCCTGCGGATGTCACAGAAAAAGCTGATCATACAAGCGGTTCAGAAAAAAGCAGCTCTTACACAAGGCCCTTGACACATGGGAAAGGGGGGGGGAGTACAGTTTTTAATGATTTATGTGGAGCCGGGGCAATAAAAACGTGTGGATGTGGAAGCAAAACATACATCTTTGGGGACTATATATCAAATATCTCTGTAAGTACTGCTCTAAAATGTTGAAGGAAAAGTGCATCTTCTGTGGCAAATTCGTGAGTCAACATATTCTGGGCAAACAGATTTAGATGCCCATTACACAACATATGCAAAGGTCATTTCAAAAGACCTGTAAAAGGTTGCATAAGTCAAACTTACATAGCCAACTAAACCAATCAGAAACAAGGTTATTGCTTTCATTGTTTATTAGTGACCAAGGCAGATGAAAAACAAAAACATTTGGTAATGGCTCATGGTGACAGGTAACAGAAAAGGAAGATAAAAGTCTTAGCTTCAGAGTGACTGACTGATCCGTCTAGGCAAGAAGTGCAGTAACATATCATGTCATCTTCCTTTTGGCTCTACACCAAAATGTGTTGTGATGCTGGTCACTTGCTCGTAGCACCATCTGCCATCTCTGAGCAGCTGAAAATGCGCAGGATGCAAAACTGACAGCATGAAGAAAATTTGTCTTTAGAGCCAGAAATCTGATCACGAAGATATTTTGTTTTTCCATTCAAAGAGCGAACAAGAGCACGTCAGATGACATGGGTAAAAGTCAACGAATTGTGACTCAAAGTTTTACTATCAGCTACAATGATCAAATGACACTGTCGGGATTGGGATGGACAGACATGTTAACAAAATATCTCTCTGAATTCTCACTAAATCTTTAACCACAATAAAAACAATTAAAAAATAAGAGATTCAATTAGTGTTACATGAAACAAGTAGTGTTTTATGCATAAGTAAGAAACATAAATGCTACCTTAAAAATAATGAAACATAATTATGTCCTCCCAAAGTCATGCCCTATAGTCTAAGATTTAGACTTAAATTCATCAGAGACATCTACAATGATGTAGATGTTGTTTTTCAAATGTCAAATAATGCCAACTTTTCAAACTTCATTTTCTTCAGTTTCATCAGATGGAGCTGCTTTGCCAAAAAGGAAAATATCATAATTACACTGATGTGCACACGTACAATACCCCAACAGGCAATCCACTCACTCACACACCTTCTTCCATCTAGCTCCGTCTCTCCTTAATTGTTACCATATGATGGATGAGGAGTTGTTTATGAGTTAGTGCAGCAGAAAATGTGCCATATCCTGTTTGTTTCTCTCCACCAGAGATAAATCTCCAACAGTGGCCTGTTCACACCAGTAATGACTTGGAATATGTAGCTCAAATACTCTTTATAGTGTGTGTGTGTGTGTGTGTGTGTGTGTGTGTGTGTGTGTGTGCGGCGTAGCCATGAAGAAAAAATTATATTGTGATCACGCAATATGCGTTTAAATGTTCTTGTGTCTTGTGTCCAAGTCTTTACAAGAAGGGAAGAAAAACTTACTATAAATCTGGGACACTAGAGGAGAAGCCACAGCATGGTCTGCTCAACCCTTTTCTTTCAAACTGAAACAGACGTCCAGTCTAACACAGGCTCGTGCTGGTCCCTTGATCTCATCAGGCCAGATCAGGAAAAAACAACCAAACCAGTCAGTCCCTGTTGGTCAAACTAGAAAGAGTCTCTTTACTGGGCCGCAGGATGGCCTTGCGTCAGCAGCGTGATAAGCTGTGTCTGCTAACCCTTCAGGAATCCATGGATAAAAAAACCTGCTTATCAGGACCATGATAGCAGCCTCAGCGTGTGTGTGTGTGTGTGTGTGTGTGTGTGTGTGTGTGTGTGTGTGTCACTTTAACTCAGGTAGTCAAAGGCCTGAGAACAGGAAAGAGCCAGACTGGAAAAAATTCAGAGCACCTCCATGCCTGCAATTGTACATATATAGACTGTTTGCATAAATGTAGGTATGTAGCATGGAAGTTTGGAAGTGTTTGCTTTATATGTGTGTGTGTGCGTGTGTGTGTGTGTGTGTGTGTGTGTGTGTGTGTGTGTGTGTGTGTGTGTATCCATGGGCTTACAGGTGAAAAGGAGATGTGGTTGAAGTATTCACCTGCTCCTTTATTTGTATGCACGGTTGTGAGACCGCACCGTATAAAGAGACAGAAAAAAAAATAGAAATGTGTTATCAGGAGTTGTACCTGTGCTTCACCGCTGGTCTCAGTCCAATTTATTTGCACACGGTCTCTCCATTCTCGTGTGTCTCTCTCTCTTTCACATCTGCCACCTCTCACTGACCCTTTCACTCGTGTGTTTGTGCGGATATCTACACACAAAGAAGGACTATTCATCCTACTTTGCTTTACAAATCCCACTTAAACAGAGCAAATATCAGGTCCAACCTGGTGTGATTGCATTAGTGGTTGGAGATGAAGAGATGCAAAGTGTGGCTGCCTACAGAAAATATTATAAATTATATAGAAAGGCCTGATGTTATGAATATTTGATATATTTGAATATTATATTTGTCTGTAACCTTATATGTTAGCTACAAGATCAACTAATGCTACAAGTTGAGGCCGCTGAACAGTTTTCACACTTTTATGTAGCATGAGGTCTATAAGGGTTCACTACATGCGCATGTGTTGTGCGTTTGCGAGTGAACAGAGTGATAGAGGAGAAACCGACAGTTTCCTAT
The DNA here is from genome assembly GCF_002814215.2 of Seriola lalandi dorsalis. Taxonomy (NCBI): domain Eukaryota; kingdom Metazoa; phylum Chordata; class Actinopteri; order Carangiformes; family Carangidae; genus Seriola; species Seriola lalandi. The sequence goes on from NW_019525256.1 coordinate 47,098, forward strand.
CCTTCCATGTGATTGGACAGAACGCCGCAGCACCAGAGAGCAGGCTTGTTATTCCAAACTCTGTTCTGGCTACTTCTCAAGCTGTAAGTATGTGTTCATTGTCCACATGTAAATCATATATATTAAACATATGGCAACACAAGCATGTAAGCATACACCACATGTGTACACACACACACACACACACACACACAGCAACCAATCATCTTAGTTCTTCTCTACACAAAAGTGAATTCAGTTTTAGAGACACAGCTCGTTGTGTCACTAAGTTAAATACCATACATCAGTTCAATAATAAAACAACATTAAAACATGAACAGGTCACGGCACCAACTCTTCCATTAATATGTAAAGACAACATTTTGCATTTACGTGGAACATGCGTCTAAGTGGTCTAACAAAAACAACAGAAGGAAAGCACCAGAAAGGAGGGACTTGGACGTGTATCAGAACGGTGTTGTTCACAGGCCGTGAGTCAGTGTGTTTGTGTTTATGTATGTGTGCGACTCCAAGGGCCTCTTGTCGTCCTCCAAGACAAGTGTCCCATCCAGTGTGAGTTGTTCTTTGCTTTTGAACCTTATGCTAATAGACTATTTATACCTGTTTGCTATTCACAATAATCTTTTGTTTGTTGTTTGTCCCACTACAGCATCTGTTGCTGTACATGGGCAGCTGATTGAATAATTGTCAGTACTTACGTAATGATGTGGTTTCACAATAATCAGATCATCACATTGTAATAACTGCCAAGCTTCTTTTATATTGGTAATTTTGTTGGTGGCAGTTCTCAAGACCAAGCTGTGTAGAAAAGACAAAACACAAATAGTAGATCATTCTGCGTACTCCTTTTTGTCAGCACTTTTTCTGACTCAGCTCTAAGTTTGCATGAGTTTTGTCTTTATGTTTCTTTCCAATAGGTTATTTTTACATGTAAAGGATGACTATCGAAGGAGTAGTTGGACATTTTGGGAAATACGCAAGAAATCTGGCATCTGCCATTTTGTGGGGTGTTATGTGAAGGACTATTTTATCTATATGAATTGTTTTCCCATTTTCCCCCCTTAAAATCACTGCTATCAAGAGGATGGCTATAATAACACTCTCATAAGGTACAAATATCCCTCCTTAAAATGTCCACTGAAAATGATCGCTGTAGCTCGATGACATCACAGCACGCAGCCATAGTCTGAGGCTTTTCCTGACAAAGACAAAGTGCTCAAATGAAGATGTACTCAAGCAGATATGGAAAGACACTTGTACACGTGCATGCATGGTTGCACCTGCTTGAACAGAAACACCAGCACACACACAAAAAAAAAAATACACACAACTAACGACACGCAGACGTGGACACGGACGCAAACGCGCGCACACACTAAGAGAAAAGTGGAGGAACAGCTCCTGCTCTAAGGTCAGAAGCAGCCGAGGGCATTGATGCTAAACGTCTGTCTTTCCGTAACAATTATCCCTCCAGACAGTCTTTGTTTATGTGTGCTTCTATGTAAGTGCGCGGTTGTGTGTGTGTGTGTGTGTGTATATCCCTGCTGATCTTACTGGTAGTGACAGAACCAGTCCATTTAGCACAGTCCTCCCGTCGTCTTAACATTGTGCCCTCCCCTCTCTGTCCCCGGTTGAACTCCGGTCAGCGCAGTCCAAGCTTTCATGTCTGTCTTTATGATGCTGGGCCCTCCCTGTCTTCAATTGCCTTACCTCACTGACTTAAGCTCCTTTGTTATCTTCTGGTTCTCACCCACCCACATCACACCCCCCCTATGCTGCACCATGGCACTTACAGGATGTTACCACACATTGCTCTTACTTCACTGACACCACTAACACACACACACACACACACACACATAGGATACAAAACGCTGGAATACAAACCAATGACAGCCAAAAGCTCTAGGAAAAGCTATTATTTCTAATTCCCATAACTCATCCCACTGCAAGCTTTAATAAAGCTGCTAATGTGATATGAGGAGCCCAGCACTGAAATCCTGAATGACAGGCAACACAAAAATGCAATCACGGCTGCACACTATGCTGCTCGAATCCTTCTGTAAATACAGAGGTTGAGGTGTGTGACAAGCCTCCTAGGGAAATCTATTTGCAGACACATCAACTAGTGTTTCCTATGGATTGCATTGATTCTAGTACATAAGTCAGAGTGCAACAGCCATGGAGAAAAGTAAGGTGATTTTAAGTCACTAGAAAGGATCATCGTCCAGTAGTAGGTTTTCAAAATTAGATTTTCTTTAGCCCACAGTTTGTCACTGTTGCTTGAACGTGACTCCATCTACAGCTTGTCTCATCTTCTCCAAGCACAGCTCATTCTCCCAAAACAGACTGCTTAAGTATAGGCATATTATAGGCATTTAATGTGCTCCAGCACACAAATAACCGACGGTGCAGGTTTACTATACAGTCGTTTGGGGACAGCAGAACAACATTTTATTAGCGATATTAGTTTTTGTATTTCCTGACAGCAGGCGTTTTCCACTTCGGACACATTCCCCTCATGTACAACTATCAACGGGGGCAAAGAAAGCTTATAAAGTATATGCATTGTGATTGAAAGACTAAATCCACTGTTATGTCACACAATAAGCAGATAATGGGTGTAATAGTTTCCAAATAGGGACTCGCTGCTGTTGTCATTTCCACCTACTAGTTACTAGTTACCAGTTACTAGTTACTTAGTTTTACAGTTTGCTTTCAGAATCTCCACACTGGTAAGAGAAAAGGTGATGCACACAAGAACTGAGTGCACTGCCCCTCAGCAGGTTTTTGAACGTTCGCCCAAACAGGCTTTTAAGGAGGCCTTTTAAGGAGGCCTGAGCCTATCAGGATAACTGAGGGGCTGCGTAACAGGCAGTTTGAGATAAATAAGGACTTTGTATGAACTCATGCAAAGCTACTCTAGTGGAGTTTCAGAATAAAAAATATAGAGCTGGAAATGAGCATAATAGTTTCCCTTTAACAACCAGACAGACTCGCCAAGCAGGTTCTGTCTGGGATAAAAAATTCCTGTCTCTCTCCTCTACAAACCTTGTCCAATCACCTCTTCCATATCCATTGGCAGACAGTGTGCTTATACTGAAATAGAAACTGTTACTGATGGACAGTGTAGAGGTTGAGCTTCTGCAGCACTTTCTATTCTGGACAGCTACCAATAACACTGCTGTGTGACTGCACTACGGATGTTTTAGTTTAGTTGATTTCCAGATGAAAGTGTGAAATGCTGCCACAGCAGACCAGAGCTTTACTAGTGTGTCATTGGTTATGATAGATGAGGTCATTAGCAGTAAAAAAAAAAAAAAAAAAAGGCTACTCCCTGGAAACAAGTATTCATGACTTTGATGGTCAACACTGGCCAAGTCTGTTGAGTGACTATACGGTCCTTCTAAGGGGTGACTGTCTGGTACAGTCTGGTAGAACTGCTTGGATGCTGCAGGAAACACTAGTATGTTCATCTCTTCTTCTCTACTGAATTTATGTGCCACATTGCTCCACATATTGCCTCATAAAAGCATTGAAATGCATATGCGTGGAGAACTGAATTCCATCATACACCCAGTCCTTTATTGCAGTAATTTGTTATACCCTGACAACTTCCACCAAAAGAAAGGAAGAATCATCATTCTAAACCACATTCATCTTTTATTGGTCATCTTATGGAACTACTCTTTACAGAACATATACTAAACATGACGTATAGAATTTCTATTCTTATTCCAGTCAAATGCTGAACTTCAGGTTCCAAATTAATTATGCACTCTGCATCCTGCCAGTTGAACTGTGTACAACCTGTATACTGAGACTGAGTGCTGTGCTGTGAGTAAAGCATGTTGAAAGTGGCTATCATAATTTAGAAAAAGACCTTACTCCCACTCTCATTAATGAGGTGCATTGTCCAGGGGGCAGCTACGGTCTGCATACTACTCATTTTGGTGACATAAGGATGACTTCACTTTTTTTATGTTGTTGGACTAAGATCTCTAAGATGCAGTATGACCAGCTCCAGCAAGTCTGAAGTGAGAAAACAGGGGCTTTCCCCTCCGTGTGAAGGGTAGACATCTATCCCCAGTGCAGGACTTCAGCTGAAATGCTTATTGAATGGTTGAACAGCTTCAGAAACAGGGAAGTTTAAAAGAATTTGGCTGGGTTTAAACGTCTTTACACAACTATTTCTGTCATTTTTCCTGTGAACAACCAAGTGTAGCACTATGAATGTGTGACAATGAGAACTGATTCCCCTTCTCTCTTCAATGGCTGGCTTTTTACTGTGTCCTCCACTGTGGCCGTTTAGAACAGCTATCAACACCTTTGCCGTCCAACATGGTGGGACATCACATCGTACCATCCAGGATAAACCTGACCCTTCTACAAGTGACAGTAAGAAGAGTTGTGAATTGTATTAAATTACCAATGAAGTGGACTGGCTACAGTATAGTGACCAAAAAATTGCTGAGATTTCCCTGCATGCTGGTTGATCTGTTTCTGTTCTTGAGGCAAATAACTAAACAGATTCCCCCAGGAGCTCACTGGAAATACAGAGGGGAGGAACTGAGGGACAAAATTGATAAACTACATTCAGCTGGCCTGGCAACTGCTTGATAATACTTTACAAGAGACTGCAGGTTTCCAGTAAAAATCAAAAATCAACTGGACTGCTTGTCCAATCTGTAACGCACAGGTAAAACAGCGACAAGTCAATCATACATTTGCATTACATTTGTCTGCAGGATGAATAGAAAACACTAAATAGGAGACGCGAAAAGCAAAGCAAGTGGAGGAGAGGTATAAGGAAAAGCTTGGTCCATTCAGTCATCATTCTTATGGGCTTTTTGCCCAGGAAGAGAGCCATTATTGGCCCATTGTACCAGTGTCACACTGGCTCACAGTGAGCAGGCATACCCGGAAGCACATGTAATTGGCAATATTTGTAAAGCTGTAAACCCAGCTTTGAGCACCCAGAGAGAGGACCCTTAAAAGTCAGTCAGAGTTGGGATGTTACATCTTCTAACAAGATGTAATGGAGGGAGAGCATAGATACACAAACACAGCACAATAATACACAAAAGTGAATCGTCAGTGAATTGCCTTCACTGTAGATGTGTACAAATGATGTAAACGAAAACATCTGGGGGACAGTCTTTTCGATCTAACAGGATTCTTTCTGTGTCTCTCTCTCTCCTTAGAGGCAAAAACAAATGCACTGAAAAATCCAATTTAGAGTTATTCTATAATATATTAGAGCTGAATTAATTGACTTTTTCCCACTTGGAATCTGGGGAAAAAGCTGTGAACACAACATTTACATATTATCATTTTATCAACTAGTTCAAACCATTTGCTATGTAGCCACACAGCAGATACAGAGCAATATTAGGATTCATTTGGTGTCATGTTTCTGGCCTTGTTTCTGAAATCAAGTCACTCTCTGAAGGAAATGTATGGCTCATTAGCTGCTAAATTTTCCACTACGTTCACCAGCTAGTCGCTCACTTTGTCTGCTGTTTGGTGCTGAGTTGGTGGCGTACAGTCTGCAGAACAAGACAAAAATTTGACGCTACATCACGCCTGTCACATGTTTCCTTTTTCTTTTCTTTTTTTTTGATAAAGAAAGAAAAGAAATCTGAGAATGATAAGTAAGAATATCGCAACACCCACCCACTCACACATACACAGGCATTAGATACAGACACTACAATTTGGAAAGTAGGAGGCGGAGGTAGACACAAGGTTAAGTGCTGGGCTTCTGTCCAGAAAGTTGTTGCCTTGAATCCTCAGAGCAGCAGCAAAAAGCTACAGAGGAGAAAGTAAACAAGCAACACTCCCTGCTGCCTCACAGCTACTGTCATGATTGCACTGACTGAACGGTAAAAGAATGTGGCTGTGCTGGGCAGTTTCCAGGTTATGTAAAGCTATACACTTTTTGACTTTGATAAATAAATATATTGCAAAGCCAATGGTGATGTCATTACCTAATATGCTTCCTCCTGTTTCTCTTTTTCTCTCTTTCTGCCTCTTAGTAAAATAGTCCCTGAACACACCACATCAAAGTTACGTAGCAAAATGGATCACCTGGTAATTTGGCTCTTAAAAAGACAGTTGGCTAAATGAGAAGATACACTCACAGTACATGTAACAGTTAGCTGATATGTGCATCATGTGAATGTGTGTACTTCCACTCAACCGAGATTTGCCTCACAAACATCTGGGAATCATAAATAGAAAGAGAATAAAGCACTAGACACAGCTGTAAAGGCCCCACCACTCCACTCCTCCTCTCCCTTCCTGCCTCTCCCTGCTTTCCAGACTGTCTGTTTCTTATCGTCCCAACACCTTCCCATAGGAACTGTGGGCTCACAACAACTCAGAGTGGGAGGAAGGGTGAGAAAGAAAGAAAGTAGATGGAAATGCAGATTAATATACAGTAAAATCCCAGGGGTCTCCTCTGTAGTGGGGTATTTCACATCAGCAAATAAGTGCCCATGGAAAATTCACATCATTATTCAACATATTGAAGTTGGTGTGTACTTGATGTACATTGTTTTTACCAGTATGAGTGCAAACAGATGGGCAACGTGCACTTTGTTTCCAACATTTAGAATTGATGTAGTGTACTTGAATTTTTTTTTTTTTTTTTCTAATACATTATTGATATGAGTTCTATCCCTTATCTAGAATTATGCTACACAACTTTTGGCAGTCTCATATCTTTGCATAAAATATTTGAGCAAACATTTATGGATCACATCAACAATGTGGGAACATAACTGGACGAGTTGGCAGGCCGCTCCGATTAGCAACATCCCGGCCTCAGTGTCACTCAGCAAGTGCCCTTGTCAGAGGAATGGCTGGTTCACAGCAGTCTAGCATGACGTCATAAATTTCCCACAATTCCCAGAGGTAGTGCATACTAAGTTTGTGAATTTCTCTCATTGCTGTTTCCTGAGTCACAAGGAGCCTATAGTCGTATCCCTTTCCTGTGAGCCCTTGGCTTGATCACAATAACTGTTAAGGTTGTAATGGAACCATGAACACAAAAAATAATAATAATGATGCATAATGTTATCAAGTATTATTAATGTTGATAAATGTGATATTTAATATGCAGGCCACTTAATCCAGCAGTTTTTCATCCCTGGCTTTCTGCTGTTTGCTTGTTGTTTGCAGAGAAACTAAAGTAAGAGGGCATCAGCACACTTTGAATGTGCGGCTTGATCCTGACTCAAATAATAATCAAAGACAGCATTTTTGGGGAGTATCACATACCCCATCCACAAGTTGGGGTAAGTTTACGGGATATGTAATGGGTCTGTGATCAGATGTAATAGCTCCTGAAGTATATGTCTTGCTTTCAGATCTTGAATGTTGGCTTAAGGTGGTAGGAATGACCAAATGAACAACAAAAGATGCATTTGCAACCAACAAATCTCCTTGTTTTGCAGACGGTCGATCCCACCCATTTTTCTTAAGGCCAGTGCTTAATCCCTCCTGTGGGGGTCAGCCAACCCATAAAAGTGTAAGTGAGCGCACCTGTGTGTGTGTGTTTTGTATTGTGTCTGTGCACAAACATATCTAGAAGAGCATTTATGAGTGTGGTCACTGTCAGTACTCCAAGGATTAACAAATTACTGGTTCCTGCATAATAGGTAGGGTTTAAAAAATCATTACAAGTTGTCAGTGATTTCCATCTACTCAAAAATGAAGGTCTCAGCTCAATCAGAACCCATTCAAAAAGAACATGTCTCCCTACACCCCTTTGTCTGGGATCAATAAAGTTTTACCATCACCAGTGTTGTGACTATTGATTTACCTCCCGCAGAATACATACTATACACGCACTGCGTGCACACACGTATATCGATATTCATGAATGATGTATGTGCACACATTTATGCTTTCTGATTTGCATTGTATACAGACTTGCACACATACCTGGGGCTCAGGGGTCAAAAAAAAGTGGGGGAGGGGGTCTGAACCCTTATCAAATTCAGATTTTTCTAAAATGTATTTAATATAAGAGACACAGATGGTTGCTGTGTCAATGTCATTGTGCTGTATTTTCATGCCACAGCAGTACCTGCTCTGTTGTTGGTGACTATGGAATATGGATGGCATGAGCAACACTCAATATGAGTGTGTGTGTGTGTGTGTGTGTGTGTGTGTGTGCGTGCGCGTGTGTGTGAGAGAGTGAGTGAGTGAGTGAGTGAGTGAGTGAGTGAGTGAGTGAGTGAGTGAGTGAGTGAGAGAAAGAGTTCTTTGTTGGGGAAAGAAACATGATCTGGCTACCTGGATTCTTCTGTGGTCCTTCATGTGCGTTTGTATGTGTGTGCAAGTGTGTATGTCTAACATGCATTAGGCTTATATGTTTGTTCGTCTTGCGCCTCTCTTTGTAATAATATGGGACCTGGTGTTTCTTGAAAACAGAATATAATAATATGCATTAAGAGGTAATGCATATAATAATATGGATTTAAAAATAGAATTCAAGTTTCAAGTCATCTGTAATTACCACCAGGAATAATATTTATTTATTTATTTATCAATAAATAATATAGAGAGAGGTAAATGCAGAATGTAAATAGATTGACTGGCTATTGAAAAAAAAATTATAAATACTGCATATATATATATATATGCTGACCATAAATAGTATTAAATGAGTTAGGGTTATGGTTATAATTATAATATTGATCAATTATATGTTATAACTTTTAACAATGAAACTTAACTACGATTATTATCATTTAATGACTTATTAACCATGACCACAATCTTTCCACAACGTGTTGTTTAGCTGCTTGACCATTACTATTCTTTAATCGTACATTAGCTCCTTTTTTTGGATATTGGGAATATCCATCTAAACAAAAAATAACTTTTCACACATAAAATATGTATTCTATGTATTATGTAGAAAAAACAAAGAACATTTCTTTGCAATTATTCTTAACCCTACATTAAGTCATATGCAAAATAGTTATAGCATAGGCCATGAGTTTTTATAGAAAGGATTTTACCAAGGTTGGTAGCATCGGCACATTCACAGAGCAGACATTTTATATCCACAGTATCAAATGTTCTGCAGGATTCACCATCTGTGGGTGTTTTTCAATCTTTGTGCATCTATGTTGGGCAAATAAAGTGTGAATGAAAAAGGAAAATGGCTGGTTCAACTTCACATGAGCCAAACATGGATTATAAAGCAAAAAGCGTGTGGGCTGTGTTTTTGTACTGCTGATGACTGGAGTATCACTGTATGCTCACGCCGTCTGTCTACTCATTGGAAAGCTCCCTCATGCAGGCAACTCTCATCCCATGCCAGCGCTGATGTCATAGGTGGCCCCATTTTCAAGCCTCCTATTGGTCCATCCAGAATGACACAGCTCTCCTGCTTGACGTACAGTTAACAAATTCACGTCACTGTAGTAAGTGGACTGATCTCTCTCCCTTCCTCCCTCTCTCCCCGTCACACACACACACCTTTGAGCGTTTCTTTTTCCTTTTCAGCCTTTTGTTTCTGCCCTCTTCTTCTTCCCTACTGCTGCAGTAAGAGGAAACACCCGGTGAGCCATTTGCTGATTGGCTCAGAGAAAACCAGGCAGTGATGCGTGTAGCTGTCAGAAACAGGAATAGACCTCAATGCAGCCAAACCCACGTTTGTGTGTGTGTGTGTGTGTGTGTGTGTGTGTGTGTGTGTGTGTGTGTGTGTGTGTGTGTGTATTCGGAGTTTGTTTATATCACAGTTACATCATGATTTACGTCATGATTACAGGTGATGATATGTGCATAAATCATACCTCACAATCTGTGTGTGTATGCGTGTGGTTATGGGTGCTTGGCTTCTTGGATGATACATCCTTGATTCACTATTGTATTTATGTTTCTATATCCACTGTGCTTTAATCCTTGGTTTACCGCAAAGGTCGAGTGAGTCATTATAATAACCTATAGTTCCCTGCTTGTAACATTTTTTAAATTTTTTTAATGTGCGAGGGACCAGAGGCACTTTAAGACAGAAGCCAGATGGGCAATAAAATAACAAAGCAGGATTTACTGCAAAAACATATATTATAAAACAATCTTTAGAACCGATTGGAAATCAATTTCCCTTGTATCATTTCATAAAAAATCCTTTCAATCATGGATGAGACATGATCTAGTTGATTGTTTGGGGTTACCATCTCTGCATTTTCCATGTGCAGTGCATGAACAAGAGTGTGTTTTTGGCATATTGGTGCAAAACTATCTACAAAAATATTACACATAGTAGTCCTAGAACAACAGGACCTTAAGTTAACAGCAGGCATTTAGAAATCAGGTTAGTTGGGAAAAACTGACGATACACCGAGTCATTCATGTTGTCCTTTCAAACATTTACAGCAAAGGTTCAGCCAAAGGAGTCACCACCACTGGATTCTTCAGTTTAATATTTGTATAAAATAAAATATTTTATGCCTTTCTCTTCTATTAAATACCACCAGCTCAAAATAGCTACAAGCTACAGTGTATTCTCCCATTGACTGTATATGTTTAATCTACTTCAGTCAGGGCAGAGGGACTGAAGACAGGCTATAAAGGTATATGTATAGACAGGATTGGTAAGGCGTAGACTGTAGCTGCAGGACAGTTAAAATGGACAAGACGAAAGAATTTAGTGCCTTTGAATGGGACATCAGGAACTATAGTTCAGTTTTCCTGAGTGTCTCAAAAATGGCCAATCATTCAGTTGTCAACCGGATTACAGCAGGCCTGCAGGCAAAAACATATCGATCATGTCGCTCAGACTGTGTGTGACGAGTTGTGTTTTCAAGAAACACAGGCCCCTTGATAAAAGGGGAGTTCACGCTTGAATAGCCACAGGACATCTTAACATTATTGCCAATGAAATGCATTGCCATATTGCTGCTTACATTGTATCTGTCTGTAGATAAAACATTTTTTAGTCAGTGGTGTTATGATTCTGAAAAGATTTGAGGATATTTAAGTTGCATCTGATCCGTTTGTACCAAAGCTCTAATTTCAGTGGTCCATATTATCCTGTGATGTGAATTCATATCATATGGTCTGACTCAGTTTCAGATGAGGAAGACCGCATTATTTAGCTTCGATGCACATGGTTTACAACTGATATTGAGGCAATGTGCACTGGGGGACTGCTGGTGCATCTGTGTGTGTCCGTGTGTGTTTGCGTGTGTGTGTGTGTGTGCGTGAATTGTGAATGTCGGAACTCGCACGAGAGGTGCATTGCATGTTGGTCTGCTTTAGCACTCATGCATATGTGAGTAAACGTTAGCATGGCACAAGATGAGGACATGCATGAGGAAGCACTAGCCTGCACATGGTAGCCTATATGCAAATCAAGGGTGGTGACTTAACAGATCAAGTAATCTCATAATGTACTCAATTTTAGATTAATTACTCTCAGTGGGAAGATACTGTGGATACTTTTTCTATTTAAATAGTGCTTCAGCAGACTTCCCTACTGGTTCATCCAATCAGCTGGTAGAACACCCTGTAGATGACTGGCAACCCGGCTGCTTTTGAACTCAGTGAACCAGGAACAAGTGGGGCAGCTGGCTGCATAATGTATGTATTACTAGAATCAAAGTTACATCCTGGTAACTTCTGTTTATATTTCATACACACTCCACCCTGATGTTAGTTTAAACCAGAAGTGAAGGTGAAGAGATAACTCCACAAAGCTAGTGCAATATGCTTCATCTAGAGTGCACTCAGAGTCTCTCAGGAAATTGAAAGCCAAAATTTGAAGTGCTTTATAATTGTCCACATGATGGCACTACTGTTGTCACTGTCAAATATCTCTGTGTCATAATTTCTTCACTCTGTATAGTGCATACATATATGTGTTTTTACAAAGCCCATATAAGATGTTTGATTAAAAGCTAAATATCTTAGAAACCACTGAGGAAATAAAAAGCTTAACATGGTTAAATATGGATAGAGTTCCTATCTGAAACCAAATGCAAGCACTACAGAAAAATAAGGGGAAGATTAAAGAGGAAATAGAACACTGTGTGATGCACATGATAAAAAGAATAACACAGTCTGCTCCTTCACACAGAGATAAGCATCTTCACATCTATTTGTTCTTTTTTTATTTCAATTTGTTTGTTTCCAGACCAACGTGTAGTTGCTGCCTCAGCCACAGTAACAGTAATGAGCTGCCCCGAGGTGACTCACTGCTGGAAAGGAAAAAGATTATGCTTCCCCCTAATGGCAAACTGAAACAAAAAGCAAGCATATTTTCAATCTAACTTAAACAATTTGACCAATTTATCAGTCACTAATTGTATTGACATATTAAATTAAAAACTCAGTGTTCAGTGCAATACATTTTCAAAAGGATAGGCTCCTCAAAATATAATTAAAGTAAGAAAGTGTCTGATTATGGTTAGGGTAATTAGGGATGAAGTCTTTTTTAATCTTTCTTTTTATTTCTACACTTTTATTTCTGTGTTGCCTACACTCAAAGCGTCAACCAAGCATGCAGTGACATTTTCATGGGTCAGAGTACATATAACCTGAGAAAATGTCAGTGAATTAATCTTTCTATATTCTCAAAGCACACGCCATACATACTACAATACTAATGCACATAATGGCCACTTATAGTATTGTGTCAGCCTAAATGGCCTGTCTTTTCTAAACGAACTGAAAGTAGACATTTAGACCTTTAAAGTGAACTAGCAAATCAGGCAGTTTACATGCAGCAAAAGATAGTTACGCTTGACAGATGATTAGAAGATAATTGTCGAAATACAATATTTCTCTTCATATGATTCTTATGATTTCTATAGAGTATCTAAATCCCCTTAATGTGTCTTGGCGCTATAAAGTTACACCTTTTTTTAAGTACAAGCAGGTCACATACATTTAATTCATTATAATTTGATTCAGGAACCAACGGATGGAGGTAAGCTGCTTTGACAACACATATCCACTAGATGTTGCTACAGGACTAAGCACACGCACAGATGTCAGTGAGCCGTGTTAAATTTGTCTCCAAAAAACAAAGCATGTTACACTTGCTAATAGTTCCCATAAAAAACAAATGACCCTATTCTGTGGTTAATTTTCTTCTGTATGTTTTTAAATTTTTCATTTTGGCATCACACAATATGTGACAAATATGATATGTAGCTGAAATACTCAATGTATTCAACACTGACTCCATAAGAATGAAACGTACTGTAGCTTCCTTCATTGGCTCATAGAGAGAGGTTTGCAACAGTTGCAGTTCGTGTGAGTTAACAACAGGCCTTTGACCCAATTTTGTAGTTCCAGCCAACAAAGTAAAAATCACTCTATCAACAGCGCAGTCATATACACCTTGTCCTCCTTTAATTTGGAATTTCACAAGTGAATCTGTGCTGAACACAAAAATAGACTATATACAATAATTTCCTCTGAGCTGTTTAAGTGGAGATGCACAGTTAATGACAGGTTTGATTGTTGTGGTCCTTTGGCTAATTATGGTCTTTAACAGTATCTCTGTATTTACCTCGAGAGCAATTATTTCATAGATTGTAACCATTAATCTTACTTGAACATTTCACCAAATAAATATCCTTGATGGTTCTTTGCTTTAGTGATCCAGGTGATATTTAGAGAAAGATCTTCCAGGTATGTTAGAAATCTCAATGATCTGTTATGACTTTCTGTGGAGCTTACCTTCAACTATAGATTTAGGTTTTAACTTACGCTACTCATCAATACACTCTTATTTTAAGCTATATCATTACCGTTAAAACGAGGAAAATGACGTGAATGTTAATGATTGCTGTTTTGCACGTTCTCATTGAAATTTGTATTTTTGATTAGCCTCTTTCAGCAGCAAGGCCTTAATCAAATGGTGTTATACCAACCAATAGGCAACCTTTCAATTTTTCCATTTCACACAGTTAACGAGTGAATGTGAATGTATTTGTGTGTGTCTGTGGCTGTGTGTTCGCAGTGTCCAGATCAATGAGTGTCCTCATTCTTCCCCAATTGCAGACAGCAGTTTGATGTCCCACTCTGATACACACATGGGAGTATCAGGTGGCTGTGGATACACACACACACACAGTCAGAGAGACACTCAAGAAAAGCAAACATGAACAACACCACGCACACCTAGATAGATGGCGTAAATAGCCGTCGTAATTACACAGCAATTTTCATCTGCCTTTTTTCTCTTCTTTGTGTGTCTAATTGCTTGTTTGGCTGCAGATGGGATCTACCATCCTCCCTCGGGTCCCTCAGTGCTCCCCACCTGCTCTCACTGCTGCCCAGGGACACTAATGAAGTTACGCCACCCCTCATTCAGGCTCTTAAAAGCTCCAGCAGCCACCCTGATGGCAGGCCAAAGTGCTCCCCATTGCTTTCCCTTTGCCCTCTCTTGCCTCAGTAAACAGCCTGTCATTTCACATCAGCCAGCACACTCACTGCTACTGTGCCTCGACTGTGTCTACTGCTCATGAACTAACCTCTCTGTCTGTCTGTGTCTTTTGTCTTCATTTAGTTTTTCATAGATCTGTCACTAGTTAAGTGTCAATGCTGTGTTATTCTATTTGATTCTATTATGCTGTGTTTCAGGGGGTTTCGCTGTTTTTGGATCTACAGGGGCTGCTTGATTTCTTCACCTCTGTCTCAATGCTCATGGCAGTTGTGAAGTGTATGCGACTTTTGCTCTATTTTACACTTGAGGCTTATGTTGGTCCAGTGTTGAGCCCCTGGTGAGCCACAGTGCAGGTGTGGGGAAAAAACGTAATTTGTGTTCTAATGCAAGGTTAGTCCAATTCTTTTGTTTCATGTCACATCTTTTGTTTTCATATTTGTGTTTCCTCTGCTGTATGTGGAGCTAGTGGAGAGTTCCATTTAAAACCCTGTAACACATCACAACTGATAGACTTAAGTGTCTCAAAAGTGTCAAAATCGGCCCTAACATAGTTTTAAACCACATTTTAATGAGAGTACTTTCACAAATCCTCTAACACTGTGAACCCACACTCACCTCACACTCTGCAGGAAAGCTGCCATACACTCTACAGTCCTGGGATGGTGGTAATGCACTGCAGGCACCTCAGATGCTGTTAACTAAATTTCACTCTTCCGGTGTCCTGCTAGTCCTGAATATATTCAGTATGGAAATGGGGTCATAAAAAAGAGGTTGACTGAATTATTTCAAGGAACAAGATAAAACATTAATTAATACAGCAGTAGCGTCCAGTGTGGGGCATTTTCTTAGCTGGATATTTATTCTTTGGGAAAAAATGACTACATCTATTCCCCAATGCACAAACATGGTTGATAGACATAAAGTACATAATTGGCAATTTCATGCAAGTTTAGTGCAATCAGCGTCTTCAGTTGTGTTGCTAGAGCTTTCGCATGATTGAGTTTAAGAAGAAAAGCTATTTTGTCTCTTACATCCCTAAAGGTACCAAGTGTTTGTCTACTGCATACAGATTCTGCATCTCCACATGCCCGAGCAAACATTTTAAAGTAACAGACAGAAACAGAAAGCCATGCTCTCAGAAAATTATAACTTAAATAATAAGTTTACTGTAATGTTAGTAATGATCACATGCTCCTTGCACTGTCCTCAGTGACTCAATTTAGTCCACATGCATCCAAATCCTATTCACAATATTACTAAGTAATCAAAAGTAACATAAATGTTGAACACTGTCTCACTGCAAAGAATTTAAGTGAACATTACCGTTAAGATTTTCCTTCCTTTATGGTTTATGACAATGTAAATACACAACACGCAGCTCTGCCACATTCACTCCACTGATGACCATAACAGTCAGCCTACTAAAACTGTACACACCGCCTTTACAGTAATAATATAAGTTGTTAGATTAAATTTCAAACATTCTTGTCACAAAAACATGTTTTTTTTGTTGTTGTTTTTTCATTTTTTCAAACATTTTGATGTATTAGATGGTGAGTCTGTTTTTGCCATACTATCACTGACAGCTTCCCTCAGAGAACACAGTTAATGGATGTCAGTTTTGTGAGTCCATTAGTTTTTACAATCTATGGCCCATACTATACCTATCTGTCTTCCTAATTATGGAGCCCTTATCATGCTGTTCAGAGACGCTGCAGGAGAGAGGATGTCTGGGCCATTGCCCATGGCGAATAGAGCTCTTAGTAAACTATAGCCCTTTTCCAGCTCATTACCTTGACCTCTGTGGCTCTAACTAACAGGAGGTTTGATTTAGCAGCGTCAGCCCAGAGAGGAAGCTCTGCTTTTGTGACAGAATCGTTCCGAGGACCAAAGAAAGACCTTCTTTTGTTCCCTCCTATATATTGTTGAATGAATGAGATGGAAATAAACAGGGAATTGAATAATAACACTGTATCACTTTGCAACTACTGTTATAGGAGCTTGACCTATTGTTACCTTTGCACAAAGATCATACACATCCCATGTGTCGTTCTCAATTACATCTGTGCCTGCCCCACTGAATGGGTAACAGAGCATAGAAGTAATGTTATGCTGTGCTGTGCTATGTTAAGCCTTCAAGGTAACCTGATACAAAACAAAACTAGATTCTAACATGGACTGAATCAGTGTGAGGTGTTTTACCTGCTGTTACAAAAAGAAAAAACAAATGATAAAGACATAATATAGTTGACATAAATTAAATATGCACTGTACATTGTGTGTTTTGAGAGTGTGGATTTTCTATAAAGCCTTAATGTGAAAGGTTTTTGTATTTTTCCCATCATGCTAAGAGCCACTGTGTCCAAATAGGAGATTGGGATTGTTGCTGAAAGATTAACTCACATTTGTGACAGAAAGGTGTGCAAGTGAGTGTATTTATGTGACAGTGTGTGTATGAATATGTGTTTTTTATCCATGAGTATACGTTTTTCAGCACTGGGCTTATATGTGAAAGATGTAAAAAGGTCTTTTGCTGATTAATTTTCAAATGCATAGAAATTATCTGAATCAGCAATATTATTCCTATAGCAATATAACAATATAATTCCTTGAAACCTTTTGCGAGCGTCAACCGATTTGTGTATATAGAGTACCCTGATCCATTACAAGACATTCAACATTAAGGTCACACATTATTAATAGTCACATATAGGTGACCTTTAAATTTGACATTTTACCTCCACAGAAAAAAACATGGCTTTCAGTAGTTATTAGCATAGTTTACAATTTGCAGCCTAATAAATGTGTGTGGGTTCGCAAGGATCACAGCTCACAGTAAGCTACAGTCTATTAATGAACACCTGTTTCTGCATTGCATCCCAGTGTCTGGAACACAGGTGCATGAATATTAGTTTTTGAGCAGGTGTCATTGTGATGGTAATATGTAAGAGGTTTCCAGGCTCCATGTCCTTTAATTTGGATGAATGTTCTCTTTGTCTCTCGTGAGCTCAGTGTTTCTCTCCTTCACTTTCTCTCTCCCTTGCACACTGCTGCTGACTTCACTTTCTATTTTTGGAACGTTGATCTCGTCAGCTAGTGCTGGTTCTCTCCCATATATTATAAAGTGCATCAGTCTGATGTCGAAGTCCTTCAATATCATTAATTATGAACAGTAGAGGTATTTCAAGAGGGGTGTAGCCTACATTAAAGCATTAAAACTCTGGAAAGAAAAAGTAAGTCATTCTTACGTCAGCTTGTAAAAAAAAAAACAAAAAAAAAAAAACATGCCTTGCTGTGCTCAATACACATGAGGGTTTTGCTGCTACAGCCTTACTTGCTGTGGTATGAGCAGAAGCTTATGGTGGCGAATGTTAGCTAATGTTAGCAAACTGAAAACTGCCTCTTGTTACAAAGGGTCGCTTTAAAGTTAAAGTCTTTTTTCACAAGATTGTTTCCATGTAACAAATGAATCTGAGTCTGCTTACAGTATACGGAGAGAAATAGCATGACCCAAAATAAATATTTTCTCTCTGTCTTCACTGTTCTCTTGTTTCTGTTTCCATATTATAAATTTCAAATGGTTTCCTTGTATAATAACTTATTATGCAAGCTCACCCTACATGTGGGTGGCAACATGTTTACTTTCTCCAAAACGATAAGAAAATGACATCAGATACTGAGCTCCCAATAGAATAGAGCAGGTCCTTCACACTGACTGGCTTATCTTAACCTCCGGCTTATGTTGTTATAATGTTAAACACTATAAGGAACAGAGAACTAGTTATCCTAAACTATGGCACAAGGTCAACCAAAGCAAGAGTGTGAATTTCCCTGGGCACTTAACCTGTTTTTGTGACATGAATGTATTTTGTACCAAATATACATGTGGTTGCATCTGCTATTTTTTGGGGGTACACCCAGAACACTTGAATAAAACAGCAGTGTCATTTCAGTGTTCACAGCTTTAGCCGTGACTTGCGCCCCTGTGTGTTTAACAAGATCAGATTCATCTGGGAATATTTGTTTCCTTGAGTTGAAGAGTGGAGGCTGAAGACTGTAAATCTGTCTTTCTGTTTCACAGGACACACTTATCTTCCTATTTAGTCAGAGCGTCTCTGTCATACACAAACACACACACCGTGTCCACTCCTCTGTCTGTCACACACACACACACACACACACACACACACACACACACAATAGCTGACCCAAATTTAACAAATTCTTTGATGCGTCATTTTTCAAAGTGGACAGTAGGGTCATACTGTAAATACCCACTATGTGGAAATGGTTCTTTTTTATCTATATGCAATGGCACTGAATTTACTGGAACTACAAGTACAAAGCTTCATCTCATATCATGCACACATGGTAGAATTATCTACTCAGTGCATTTGGTGCATGACTGTGTATGTGGTCTGTTTACATACGAGACCTGCAGTGCATGCAGCTCGTATCTCTACTTCTCAGAAAATCCTACAGTATTTGTCCCTCTGGAGTAAAATAAACCATCTCATTATCACAACAAGCACTTAATTCCTGCTCTGACCCATGAAGATCTGTGTGTGTTTATGCACAGCTTACAGCAGGCTAAAGTTTTAATGGGCGCTAAGTGATATAAACAATGCATCCACAGGCAGGATGCGTGTGTGTCAAAGAGAGAGCAGGAGAGACAGAATGTGCGTTGTAGAGATACCAGGAAATATTGTTTACTAAGGCAGGATGCCAACAAGGGCAATGTCAATCCTCATGACTGTTGCCCTGGAGTTAGCGTGTGTTTGTATCTACAACTACACATTGAGTGGATGAAGTTTAGAGCTTTATTTGCATGCAAACCCACGTGGGAAAAACAAATAGGTCTCTATGACAGATGCTCTTTGCTGTGATGAATATGAAATGCAACAAAAACAGAAAGCAGGCTGGCAAACTGTTCACATACACAGCATGTTGTTTTAAACTTGTAAATGCCTAGAGATTTCCAAATAAACTGATACTAGACACCTAATGAGGTATGTATGCATGTAAATAATGTGAAAATGTAATGAAGTACGTATATTTACTCACGTTTTGAGGAACTTATGTCTATTTTATGCTTCTTTATGCTTCTACTCCGCAACATGTCAGAGAAAAATATTGTGCCTTTTCTACACAGCCTTGATCTGACAAGTATAGTTATAGTAAATTATAGCTTTAAGCAGCCTGTGGAACATAATGCATTGTTATAAAGGCAAGTATGCAACAATATATAAATGAGTTTTATATATATATATATATATATATATATATATATATATATAAATTAGTTTCACCTCAACCAACTACCACAAAGAAGTACTGCTTACACATTAACACATTTGAAATAATATTCCAATGATATAATATGACACTGAAAGAGGGATTGATGAGTACTTTTACTTTTGATACCTGTACTACTTTTGTACTTCTAAGTAAGTGAAATTATGGATGCTTCAAGTTTAACTTACATTTAAAAAATTTTTATCTACAATGAAACTACTGAGAAGTAGTGGGAAAGAAAGTGAGAAAGTTTATTCCCATGTCAGTAATGAAGTAATGGCCAAGAAGGTTAGAGTTTTTAATCAAAAAAAAAAAAAAAGATAAAAAAGTATAAAATCATGAGGAAAGTCAGTGACCTTATATTCAGCTGTTATCTCAGTTTTCATATGTTCTCACACTCTTAAAAGGGCATACATCATGTGTCCATCAGGATTATTAAATAACATCTCAAAGGGTTGCTTTTGTTGGTATTAATGCAGGGCTGCTCCAGTGAGACTTGTCACTAGAGATAAACTGAGACCACAAACTGAACATAAAAGTCTTTTTTCAAAGTTTTCTACAACAGAGAAAAGCAATTTTTCTTGTTCTTCAAATCTCAGCTGTGAATCAGGTCAGCACTAGAGGTTTGTGTATGCTGCGCCATTGGCTGCAAAGTGGCTGTGGGCTTTTATTGTTGTTTTTCTGTATCACATCATTGTCGGGATGGGATGGGCTCGTGTGGCTCTATTGTTGTCCGAGACTCTGTTAAAGGCCATTTTCTATGTGCATTCACCCCTTCATGCTGGGACTTCCTTCCTACCATTCACTGCTGATGTCATTGGTACTATTTCAAGAGTACATCATGAACTGTCACCAAACAAATGTTTGCCCATGGGCATGGGAGGGGTTAAAACTCCACTAATTGAGCTGATCTGGTTGATATGTGCAGACAACATGCAGCAGAGAAATCTGGGAGAAAAATTAGGCAGGATCAACAACGTACAAAAAATACAACAGTCATAGCAATGTGAAATTTTAAAAAATGACCCATTCCTTCTACAGCTTTTGGAAAATTTTGATTGACTGAAAGAGTGAACAGAAAGATATTGGAGCACAAATATCATCTCTGCCCCTCTTTGTTCACAGCTCCATGTTCGAAATAATGGACAAATGTTGGATTAAGTAAAGTCTCATGTCCGGTTGCTGGTAAGCTACACATGCTCTTATCATGCCCTTTATTCACCATCAGAGTCTGCCAACATGTTGTTATCTGGGCACTTTGTTTACATAGGTAGCTATGGTCAAACTATAAAAAATACAACAAATCAAGTGCCTGGGATTTACCGCTGACAGTCACAGGACTAATGTCATATTCCAATTTAAGTTCAGAAATTTTAACAGGGTCAAGGCAACAAAAAGCAATCATATGTTCCACCGCTGTTCATAAGTCTGTGTCTCAAAGAATGTAATTTTATTCATTTTGTAGATTTCTCTCAAATATAACAGAGGCATGGAGACCGATGTTTGAGTACTGTGCAAAAACATAGTAGTGCCAACTTGAGGGAACAGACATGTGCAAATAATTCTGTGTGACAAAAAAAATATAATCTAATAAATTCAAGACAGTTGTCATTTTGCTGCTCATTCAAGAACCAACAAAAACCTCCAGTCACACAGTTGTGATCAATGTGTCAGTTTCTGTCAAGACTGTCAGATTGTTCCAGATTCAGTGTGGATTTGAACACTGGTTATTTGCACCTTTTTAATACAAATACATAAGTAAATCAAGTGTCAGAGCCCGAAGCCCAATGATGCCTGTTGGTCCCGACCTGACCGAAGATATCCTCTGACTTAAAACTCATGTTGCGGCGATTCATTATCATCTGCACATTAAATATCATTGAGGAGACCTTTGCCCAAGTTACTGATCCCTGCACGCCATTATTCATTGTCAGGCCTCTTCAGCCTCTACTGGGGCTGAGGGGTCATGCTGTGTTTACTGTACATTTAGTGCTAGTACAAAGGGCACACACACACACACACACACACACACACACACACACACAAACGAACTCACAACATATAAACAGCACACTGCACCCTCAAAGAGAACCTGCTCAGCTATGTAGCTCAAACAGAGTGACCATCCGTGAAAAAGATAAACAAAACAGCTTGGATTTACCAATGCGCCTCGGCTGTAATTGGATGAGACCCAGTATAAACATATGGGATTGGCTTTCATCTTGTTAATTGCATATGCTGCAGTGACAAAAGCTAATGGAGATTTAATGAGCATTGTGCTTCCTATGTTTATCATTGCAACTGTCATCCATAGCCATAACCAGGGTAAAGGTCAGCTTTGATCTTGACAGTGATATTCTCTATAGGCCTGACATGGTGAATTATCATTCTAAAAATCTCTTACACCTGATAAGTGCATTTTTAAACTGACTTTCCTGTATCAGGAAGGCGGCCGCCTCTTAAAGCGAGATATATCACCATAGTAACCTGCACATTGAGTTCAGTGTCAGATCCAAATGCCTCCTCACTGATCAACTCTATGGGGCTCGGGTCACATGCAGGCTTGATTAAAATAACATCGAGAAGAACTCATGTGATGAAGAAACCAGACAAAAAGATAAAAGTATGAAATAAACAGTAAGAAGAAGTGCAGAGGGGAAGTGACAGATGGTATGTGGACTGTTTAGGCAGAAATCAGAATATTTATACAGTGTCAGTGTCTTGCATCAATAAATCATCTATAAACACTGTAAATGTCAATTCTTTGAATGGTTATTTTTTTCCACAATTGCTCATACTATTAATACGACTTAGAATAAGAATAAACTTTAACAGTTTAGTTTAATAGTTAAATATTACTCTCACACAAAACCCTTGACAAAAAGGCATAACTGCAACATTTTGTTATGACTTGATATTCAACTGACTAATCCTCTATGGAAATCTGGCAGTCTTTATTAGCACTATGGGTGAATGAGGCATCAGCAGCTGATGAGGGTCCCTCGGAGACTTACTGACAACTGACAGGTCTTGATCCAGGCTCATGGGGAAACTCAGATATATGAAAATGCTCAGAAACACTGGAATCACCTATTACCGCTTGACTGACAGCTCTTTTGCAGGTGTTCAAATATTTTTTTTCGGTACTTAGTATTCTGTACTAATGGCACCAAGGTCACTGTGAAAACACAACACCTGATCTGGCCGTTCTCCAAACCTACAGTAGAAATATTATTAATGGAAAATATCCTCTGCAGTGTAATCTGGTCGGTGACTGCATCCTGGGCTTACTTTTTAATGTGATTTCTTATCTCACTTTCCTGATAGACACATGTGCAAATCACCACAATGCAGATGCCAAAGAAACTGGTGAAGTCAAATAAATACAGTACAGCTGAGTAGAAGTCATAGGATTTTGATTACTGCTCTATAGTCTGTAAAACTGTCCTTACTCCTAAGAACACATAGTTTATTGTTTCTACCTACCACAGGCTTACAGTTTAGAATCATTTAATCAGTTTAGGAGGTTAGCTAAAAATGCCATATTTTCTTTTTTATACAGAGCAGTCAATCAATATTTCTCCAAACACCCAATTCTGCTGCCAAGTTGGACCGCGACATGTTTTGACTTGTTCTTTTTTTACTAAAAAAAGCTGAGTCAAGGACCCCACATTAGAGGACTTTTAATATTTTATGAGACCATCCTGTTCCCTGCAGCGCTCTCCTGCTGCGTTTCCCCAGTTGTGTTTTGAATCAACCGGACAATTGAGATGATATCAAAACACTGGGAAGAGTTCAAATGTTTAATGAATATTTGACTTTTTTTCTTATTGTTGATTGTTTGAATCTTAAGTAATTCTCTATAACACTAAATATTAATAATTAAATATACAATAATCAATGTTATATTTTGGAATAGAAGACTTTATTGCTTGTCATTTATGTAGGATTTTAATTGATTAAATCGTTGCTTATTGGTGAAATGAAAAGCGTTCAAAGAGTTGAGGGTATCTTTCCACTGAGTGAACCATAGGGATTAATTTATAAAAGATTGCAGTATCTGCTTGTGCACATACATTTAATGCTTAATAACACTTGTCGTAAGCACGTGTGGGCAGGCTTGGTGTGCTCTCCTGGTGGTTTAGTTGAGAGAATGAGACCACGAGAATAGCAGGAGAAAAGACACCCAAGACCTGCTAATCTCCATCTAATCTATTTTCCAAGAGGCAACTCACTCAGCTTTATTGAGAAGAAGGTCAAGAGGCAAAAAAAAAAGGCAGTCAGGGCACATCTGCATAATTCTGCATAATTTTCCTTTTTGTTGTCCCTACCATTTGTACTACCTCAGCATTTGTACATCACCTAACTTCTCTCTTATTCCTTACCCCCTCTCTTTTTCCTCTTCCTGTATTATTTTACTCTCTATCCCTCCACCCTCCCTTCCTTGGCTTTCTGCCAACAATCAACAGCTTCTCTCATCTTTCCCCTCATTTGTCATCCCATAATTAGAAAATAAATATGTCTGAGAATAAGTCTCAGGTCAGCTTTCCTGTTGGCTAGCTTTAAAATTAGAGCAGGGCATTGGGGGTTGACATATTGCAGTTGACTGGGTATTTATTTCTGCTGCACTTGCACTGCCAATATTTCCAGTAGTGTCATCTATCAACTTAAGCCATCGCAGATTATGTGAAAAAATAAAAATAAAACAACTGGGCAATACCTCGCACATCAAAAAAGTGGTAAAGTAAAAAAGGTTTGAAATCCAAGTTGCTGTGTTTTTAAAGCCTGGGTGGCTTCTGTCTTACTGTTCAGTCTTTACCTTGATGGTTTAGCCAGTCACATCCCTTCACACACCATTGCCTTTTCTGAAAGTTCTACTGGTAGGCTTTTTTTACGTCTCTGCTGAAATGTAAATTTTCGTGTCACAGGAAGTTTAAATGGGGCAGGAAGGCCGCTACTGAGGATGTGGTCATGTATTGACATATGCAAGAGGGCGGTAATGCAACATTGTGGCTGGATGGTGGTGGTGCTGCTCGTAGAAAACTGCAGTTAACGTGATATATTTATTCTCTGGGACACTTGTGGAGGACAGTGTTTATGTTCTAAATTCACACACGATTTACTGATGCTACTAAAGCAAGAGTTTAAAAATGGAGACATTCATTTGGGTTTGTTTCTGTTTGCCCAGCACTTCACGCAGACTGCAGCACATCAAATATTCAACCAGAGAAGTGGACATGTCAGTTTGATCATGGGCATGACTCAAGTCAACACTAGACCTACGTCATAGCCTTGGTTCAGAGGGAGGACATGTACTGCAATGCCACATAAATAGATGCTGATGTTTGAAAAAGTTAAAGCCAACTTAAACATGGGTTCTGCATATGGTTGCAGTTACAGAGGCTGGCTGAGCGGTGACCTGCATGCTGTAACATTTCTCCTGCTGTAGGTGGGGAGTTGAAGTATTCACTCAGTGTAAGTTCAGCCCTAAAACAATCAAACATCAGTCTTGAGGAAAGCAAAACCGGGTCTGAGCCGAGATGTTGCTACAGTTACTCTGACTTACAGTAATCTGTGTGAAGCCTGAGCACAGTCACTGTTTGTTTTGATGTTAAAGGTTCTGGCTGTGCCACAGACTCAGGGCATGAGAAGCTGAGTCTGGAGAGGGAGGAGTGAGGGAGGGAGACAAGGAGTGTCAAGGACACTGTGAGAGCAACAGAGCAGTCTCCGCTCTGACTGACTCATACGGGGTCAGACTTTTGAATCTCGATATTAAATCTACTGACAATCCTCCCAAATGACCACAGCTGGTTTGCATCCACACTGAAGAGGCAATGAGAATAAGATTTAAAAAAGGAGGAGGGATATTTGGTCGGGCCCACAAATTAGATCTGAACATATAAACCATGAGTCATGGGGCAGCATCAAATGCTCTCTGTCCTCCTTGGATTCAATGTCACCCCCCCCCCCCCTTCACTCCTCTTTTCTTCCTGTGCTCTTTTAATAACTTGAATGAGGCCTTTTGTCTCAGTAAGTAACTTAACTGTCACAATGGATGCATTAAATTGTTGTTTACTGATGTCAATAATTCAGTGTGTTAGAGGTTACCAGATTAGAGGTTGAGTTACAACACTTTGTCAGTCCTGCTCAAAAACAAATCCATTTATGGGACTTAAAGAAATAATCAGAAATCTTGCAAAATGTGCTCATCCACTTTCTTGTTGAGACCTAGAAGAGAAGATCAATACCAAGCCTAAGTGACAGTGCGCATAGACTAATATATTTTGCTGGCATTTGTAGGAAATAAATTCCTGATAAGTCAAAAGTGGCTGTCGACATCATTACTGCAGAAACGGACCAGGGGCTGATTCATCATGTCAAGCTGTCTCAAAAATGCGAACAGCCCGAGAAATTCATTCTCACCACTTCCAAGAGCCTGATATAAGAGTGAATGAGCATTTGACTGGCAGACAAGCTGCACAAATGTGGGATTTATGTTACGCCTTTAAGGAAGTCAATCATGTTTCGCTTACAAGGGAAAAGATTTCAAGGACAAGCGTTATATTCTCCTTGGACCAACACTGTCATGATGAAACTTTCCCAACAGAGCTCTTCCATTTTCATCAACACATCTTTTTCTAAAAACGGGTATTGGAGAAGGGGTTAGTCTTACTATCAGGACATTCTTATATTAGGGCCAATATTGTAAAGAACCTCTATATTTGGGCTTTGTTGCCTTTGGACAGAGCCAAGCCAGCTGTTAGCAGTCTTTATGCTAAGCTAAGCTAATTGGCTCCTGGCTATAGCTTCATATTAAATCGTACAGACATGAGATTGTCATTGATCTTTTCTCTCAGCAAGAGAACGTATAAGCGTGTTTCGCACAAACGTCGAACACATTTTTTTTCTATTCACTTCCTCGTACTGATTTCACTTTCAGCAGAATCTCAGCCAGGAGACTTCATTAACTGAATATCTAGTAAAAGAAAGTGCAACCTCTGGGCTACGTCTTCATTTTGGCCCAGCACTTTTTCCTATTCTGTCAGCACTCATGGGGAAAGACTCCAGATTCTGGATGTCAAAGCACAATGTTTGATTGCAGATTAGGCGGGTGTGTGTCTGTGTGTGTCCAAGTTTGTACATTTGTCATTTGGGATCAATGACTGACAAAGTAACTGGGTTAGACCCTTCTTCCCATCTTTCTTCACTACGGGAAGTTTTGCATTCGCTTATGGATCTGCTCGAGTAAAATGGATACAAATAATCCTCTTCTACTAGAGTATGTGTGTGTGTTATCTGTTGGTCTTCTCACTTGATGGTTAAAACTGGGAAAAAAGTATATTAAAAGTATCTGAGAGACCAACATCACAGCCCCTGTTGTCTCCACCATATATTTCTCCAATAAACCAAAAAGATGAGGGTCAGGGTTCTCAAACGCAGGAAGGGCAGCAATGACTGTTTGTTTTGAAAAAACCTTTGTGACATTTTCCAGTGGCCTTTCACATTGACAAGCGAGTCCCCCCCCGAGATATAACATCCAACCAAAACTACTCTACCCGGTCAGCCCAAACCTTATCTAATCTGGTCGCCGCTGCTATCTGGTCCCAAAGTTCAAGGTGATTTGTTGACCTTTTTCCTCCTCATCAATACAAAATGTATTATTGTTTTCCACGCTTCTCCATCTCCGATGACCTTTTTGAAATCGACTGTGTTTGAACAGAGACTGCATCTGGATAACTTGAACAGTATTTTGATTTATGAGTCCTCACAGACTTTTTATTTCCAGGAAAATGCATAAATCTGCAAAAAAAATCTTTCTACAAGTTAATGAAAACAAAGCCATTACAAACTAGGTCAGAAAGGAAAACCTTATATTTAGTTAAATAATAATAAAACAAATTAGTAAAACAATAATAAAACCTGCAAGTCTTTTATTGATCAGCTACATTCAAACCTTGATTGACAGTGCTTGTGACTTTTCTTCTTAAAGTAATGAGTTTTACACCAACATATCAGATGATTTTACCAGACATTTCCAACAGGTTATGCGCCCGTTGGTTGCTTTCATTCATTTGTTTCTGGCTTTGGCAAAAATTTGATTATGTCAAGGCCTATATGACAATTCACTAGAAAAGAAAATCCAGCTCCGGCAGGTTCTCAGATTAACTGTAGCCTCGGAAAACATCCGTCTATCACAGAAGAATAGCAGGAATTATCATTAACCTTAAAGAACCCATGTCTGTTTGATGATGATATTGTCACTACATGTTGGCAAGTAACAATATATTGTTACTTCTCAGTACATTTGGCAAATATCTCTAAGGAAATGAAAAGTATTTCGATGCAATTTTCCCAGAGGTTTGAAAGGCACTGAATCACTGTTATGTAAATAACATCTGTAGGAATTAAGTGTATCAACGTCTCATTAAGGTTAATAATTAAACAATTTTATAGACCACCATAGAGCAATTGTCATTCCCTCATGATCAGTGTTTGGAACCGCACACTGAGTAAATTAACATAACACAACTTCCCCCACACGGCTCTCCAATGCACCAGCTGTAAGCTCTTCCGCTCTGGCATTCAAAGTGTCTCTGAGGTGATAACCGAGATCCTTCAAAACCACTCATCCGTTTTTATTCTCTGCTTGTCGGCTTGGCATCTCCAATTTTGCCATTTGTTTTCATTTTCCATTGACTAACCCCCAGGAATGGTGTGGCTCTAAAAATTGGAACAAACACACAATGATCTACTGTTTTTTCATCTGGATTTGTTTTCTCTCGCCTGCACACACCACTGGGTCCGCACCACCATCAGTTCATGTTCGGCAAGCCGCGTCGCTTTGTTATGCTTGCCATCGGTTAAATGAGTGTGCAACACAAGTTCCTAAAAAACAGATGGCAAAGCTCACAGCTTTCCATGAAATCTATCAACCTTACATGAGAGGTAGCACTAAGGTCTGTTTGTGACTGATTAAGATGTCAATTGAATAATCCACAGGTCTTTGAATAAGGTACAATAAGTAACGATGGACTGAATTCAGAATGTGAAGCTTACAATAATGTGATTAAATGAGAAAAATATGTTATTTTAGCCTAGTGCACAAATGCTGTCCTTTACACAGACGAAGAATCCTCTGTAGATAATGATCTCTTTTTGCCCTACATCCTCCAACTTGTTTGATTTACGCTGAAAATGCTTGTGCTTTCTTTTTCTTTGCTTTAATAATCCATTTAAAGGGCTATTTTCATCCCCTCTGAGTTTCATAGATAGTACAAAGAGGAGGGGGTGAGGAAAACAGCACAGAGAAGGTTATCACATTTCATAAATGTGATAAGCCTGAATCGAACTGGATGTCCGCAGTTCTCAGTGCATCACAATCTGCATATCCAAAGAACACTGGCCCACATTCACCCTTTCCTCCGACTTCCAATATCCAAACTGAGACACTGAGCAAAAGCTGTGTTTGTTACACAACAGAAACCTGCTTAACAGGTTACATTACTTTACATAATATCCACCAAAAAAGCCCCTCACTGTAGGTTACCCAGTCCAGATCTCAAGCTTTTTGTCCTCTCTCTCTCTCTTTCAGAATACAAGGTCAGGTGTGCACGTTCCCAAATTCATTCAGGAGGAATTCACTCAGATCTGATAATGATCATGCGCATTTCACTTCTAGTAGCAGCTCTCTTTCTGTCTGAGTCTGGCGCGCGTGTGACAGAAACAGCTTGAGAGAGAGAGGTGGGTTTGGGGGGGGGGGTTCAACGTTTAAAAACAGATGCAGAAGATGTACCTCCTTGTACTGGGTGTCCTGGGGGTGTACTGGGAATAATTGAAGGCTATTAACAGCAGAGATCATCACGTGCACGGATCACTACCTGCTCACTCGGAGGGGGGCTGGGCATGATGAGAGGCGTTTCCAGCTTCAGCAGCGCGTCGCTCTCAGACATTTCTTGCGCTGCCAGCTGTTGGGTTGAAGCACCGGCCGAGCGCAGTCAAGTCGATGACTGTACCAAGCGGCGTTGGATGCAGCGAACAATGACAGAGTCGCCTCATGTACTAAAAAAGTAGCACCAGAGATGGACATATGATGTCGGGTATGGAGTGAGCTGAAATGATAGAAGCGCAGAGTAACTGAAACCACACGCCTACAGCGACGAGGGACTGGTGCGCCTTGGCACCGGAGGGAAGCAACAAACTTCTCAGCATCAATTTAGAGAAAAACAAAAGAAAAAAAGAAACAGAACCTTGTGAGACTGAGTATGTTTCCGGTGACTATTTTCTCTCACGTAAATGTATAATTACATTATAGTTTTAGGTGTGGAAAGCGTCCCTATTGTGCTCATTTTGCTCCCCCCCCCCACCTCCCCCTAACCGCGCCAATGCTTGAATGGCTTGTAGCTCTTTGCATTGTGATCCTGGTGGTCTTACTCTGGCCAGGCTCCAAATATTTTGGCACCGAGAGCCCACCGGATGCTTTGCTTCAAGGACTGGGAATTTCACAGCATGCAGCGAAGGACAAGACCATTGGGTGCGTTTCAGACCGCGAGGGGAGCGACGGATCCCAGACGGCCTGTGCCGATGAGAAAACACGCACCGTGGCACTGATCTGCAAACCATCCGCGCTGGCCAACTACCTCCTGAAACACTGCAGGACTTTCAGTAATTACTCGCCGTGTGGCAGCTGGACGTGGCGGGCCAGCGCCTTTCTCCAGAGTGTGTACGAGGCGTGCTGGCCGTATGACAGTCCGGTCCAGTTCGTGCGGGACAACCTGCAGCTGAGCGATGACGGGCTGGTGGCCTTGGACTGGGCAGTGCCATCCTACCAGAAACGACGCAGGACTTCCAGTCACTCCACCAGTCCGGTTCTTCTCATCATCCCAAACTCTTTTGGGAAAATCACTAGAAATGTGTTAAAGGTGCGTCCCTGGCTTCACTCATAGACTTCGCTGCATGAAATTACTCTACTGTAGAGATGAAAGTAACCATAGACTAAGTCATTTTCAAGCATAAACTGCACGGGAAACTAGCAAGTTTAAAATAAAATGTAATCGCAAATTCATATTTTCATATAGCTGACTGCTGATCAGAAAGGGTACCCCACCCTTAATAATACCAAAAAGATAAACTTCAAATATTCAACATAACCAATAGCCTAACTTATAAAAGGTTGGAAGTGGGAGTTCCCAGTGTGTGCTAACACTGTAATGCTTCTAAATCATTACAAAAAGGCATTTGTATCAAAGGTGAGGGATGCCTTCACTAGATGCATCTTAAGTTGTGTCATTCTGTTGCCTCTTACAACATAGAATCAACAGGATGAAAATTACAGCAGCTGCAAGTGAATTTCTTATTTTTCTTTGCTATACAGAAGCTATTTTTACACTTTAAAAAGGTAGAAGTGAGCATTTTCATAGCTGCAACACAAAGTGACAATAACAGAGCAAATCGATATCAACTTCAGAGGGTAGAAACCAGAAACATGCATGATGCAAGTGTTTTAAAAGGAAATCTAGTTAAAGAGATATTCAATATTTTAAAAGGAGAAGATGCCAGTGTCAATCAACAATGGCCATTTAAGCTAAGGCAATCACTGGAGTTTAAGCTCAGTCGGAAGTAAAAAAAAAAAAAAGCAGAATGGTTAAAAAAAAGAAAAAAAAGAGCAGATGCAGAGGCAGCTTCACTCTTTCAACTGCTCTTTCAATACACTGACTGAGGTAATTGAGTGAGGGATTACAAAGCATCGCTTGACTTCATGGCCCTGGGGAAGTGCAGCTCTGCTCCACATGAATGCCTGCTGGCTCTCGCATCACTCTGGGCACCTGGCATCGTGCTTACAGCTCATTTCATTTCAAACTGTTAGCTCTGCGTGAAAATTTGTCACATGGCTAACTGTCAGCCGCATGTCAGAAATAGCAACTCTGCAACAACTGGATACTCTCACAAAAACCAAAAGGTGTTTGATATTGATCTAGAAGGGGATCACTCCTTCTGTTGATAGTGGGTGACAGGAAGAGGAGGAAAAGTGGGTGAGACAAAAATAGGAGCATTACAACATTATGAATATGTGGTTACCTCAAGCTTTACCAGGGGTAAATGATGGAGAGATGAAAAGCAACCGTCACATTCAGACAGATCTGTGCCTCAGGCTTTCTTTTTTTGGGCCATCATCAGAGTAGAGAGTATTTGTGAAGCTGTCAGCCAGTCACGCTTGGGAGGGCTGGAAGCCGAGGCACCACAAGGGATATACACCAATTAAGATTGCTGCTGTCACTGGTGAGAGTCACTGTGCATAAACCAGTCTGTGTGCATGCGAGAAAGACAGAGATGAAAAGAGCTCATGTTTGCATACACGCAAACACACACACACGCAAGCACACACACACGCAAGCACACACATGGGTCTATATCTGTGACACAGAGAAGAAACAGAGAAGGAAATAGAGGTTCTTTTTTGGAGTGTGTGGGCTTGTGCTCCCTGTCCCTCATCTCTTTGCACATTTCAGGAACTCATGAATTTATAAATGAGCCATCTCCTCTTAAATCACTCATATTTTTTACACTGGGTTAGTGTGGGTTTTACACTATGTTTCATTTAGTCTGGCATGATTCATATCAATTTCTGTAGTAGTATATGTCGTATACAGGCTTTTCAGAATATACTTAAATTCATTTATTACTACATTAAGTCTTTCAGTCAGTTATTTAGTAGGTTAGTTTTTTCTGTTCCATCTCTTTTCCTCACCATTATAGATATATATATAGATATAGTATATATTTCTTTAAGCAGTAGCTCGACATTTAGGGAAATATGCTCATTTTCTTTCTTGCTGAGATATCACTCCCATATCTGTGTGCCCTGTGATCTCCATTCAGAACAGTCAGCTGAAAGTCCATAAATCTTCATGTAAGCAGACGTCCAGCTGTTTCAGTTGTCCTGCCTCATATGATTAACATCCGTCACATTTTCCTGACAGGGCAGACAGATTTGTGAGCAGTTTTACTGTAATTTTGTGACCTAGTTGCAGCAAATTCACAGTCTTTTATTGAGTATGCGTTTGGCACTGCATGTCTAAGTATTTTTCATTCTTTATGGATATGGATTATGATTTAATCTGGTCATTATGTGTAATTTATAACACTTAAATAATTGTTTTTCAGACCATTACTTGCACTTTCTGCTTGCTGAGGGAGCAGCTTCCAAATTTCTTGTGGGATGGGGTAATAGCTCAGGACTCACGCAGTAAAAGTGGGAAAGTTTTACCATTACCAGTCCTGAATAGATCAGTGAGGGAGGTAATAGTAACAGAAAACATCATTCCTGGTTTGGAAAATGTCTTTGTCATGGAAATATTACCAGCAGTAAAAGACACATGAGCAATTTCAGACAAGTCATGAATGTACTGATGTCCATGTCTCAAGCTATCACATCAAACACTTGTTACCATGTCAGTTTTCACTGGGCCACAAGGAAATGGGGCATTAGTTTTGTGTTTCCTGTCCCTCCCATCACTTTGTGAATTTAACAGCGGGGTCTCGATGCGCTGTGGTTTAGCTCTTCACACAGAGAGCGGTCTGTTGTTTAGACAGTAATTCTGATTTAAAAATGGAACAATGACTATGAGTGTTGGGAGCTGCTTTTCAGCGTTAGTTTGAAGGTGTTTACATCCATATTGGCTCAACATTGTGGGAAATGTATCCTATAAGTGTCCTCCTGCACCACTCAAAAATTGGTCAGGGTTTGTGAAGTGGACACAGAGGATACAGAAGAAATTTTCCCCACACGTTCAGCAAAATACAAATCCCCCCCCACACACTTTTTCCAACATTAGTGCTTTGCCTTACCTGGAAAATGCAATCTGCACATCAGGATTTGGCAGCACTTATGTCTGTCACTCATGGGCGATGTTGTTATTTCTTTGCTAACATGACAAGCTATTAAAATGTTACCAACCAGATGTTCATGTATCTTAGAAAATGTACAAAAACACTAATGCAAGAAATCCCCTATGACAAAATCCATTTTTGTGGAGGCTGCTGGAATAGGAGCTACCTTGAAAAATTGTTGGTTCTTGATATTTTTACTGTGGCAGTATCTTCAATTATTCATAGCTACTCCCCATTTTGAATGTACTGTATGTCTGTGATGCTTAACACTTGAAATTCAGCCAGAGGAATAAACCATCTTGCAAACTGCAAAATATTATTTCTTAAGTCCATCATTTCGGTTAGCCTTTGTAAGACTTCACAGCAATCGATATCTCAGGTATCATAGTGTTTTAACTCACCACTACTCTCCAGCAGTGTCGCCATGTTGGATGGAAGGAGAAAGTTTCTGTCTTGTCTTCTGTTTGTCTCCTGTAGTGCAAGAGATTAAAGACAAGTTAGTTAGTCGGAAAACTGCTAACAGTAGCATACAATAGTATCATGTTGTAAGTTGTAGACCATCAAATCTTTAATTTTAATTTAACTCGATTTGTGGCAACATGTCCAGACGAAGCTGCTGAAGTTTGACATTAGTGGTGGTGCCACAGAAATAGATCACATCATCCACTATGATTTAGAGGGAATATTGTTGAATTTGTCAGTGGCTCAGTAAAGAAACTGCTGTCTCTTCTGTTTGTGTGTGTGTGTGTGTGTGTGTGTGTGTGTGTGTGTGTGTGTGTGTGTGTGTGTGTGTGTGTGTTGGCGGAACAATGTGCATGGAGAGAGCTGGCATGATGTCCAGTGTCTGGAGTCCCTGCTGAAGGAATTTGTCACTGCACCGACAGTTTATCAGCTCTGACAGAAAACTGCTGGAGAAGCTGCTGTTCTTCAGTTTTTTACTGTTTCTCTAACAAAACCAAATGCACAGTCACCATAACGTAGGGTCAGAAACTTAGCGTGTGTGTGTGATGTAAAACAAAGTTCAAGAATGTATTTAAATCAAGTAAATAAAATCTCATTATGGAAATGGTCAGGACCAATTCCCTGTAAGCCGTATGTGTCTGTGCAAAGTACAAGTAGTATGGTAACATCAGTTTACATCAGATTAATAATTCATCAGATTGTTGAAAAAATATTCCTCCTTGGTGATGAGTCATTGCTTTGCTACTGAACAAAAAGTTTTGTTGACAAATGATAGAACAGATACAGTCTTTCCAATATCTTTGGATTTAGAGAGTTCTTCCCAACCAGGAAACACTGTTAGCACTAACTTTCATTTTATGTGCCATCCTCAAGATATGCTTAGTATATAATGCAGTGCAGTGGTTACTTAATGTGTCTGTGTTATTGTGTGTGATTCACACAGTGCATCACCACATTCAGTGGCAATAGTTTACACCATGCGGCTGCATTAATACCTGAGCAGGTCGGCATAACCACAGCAAAATCACTTCACACTCAGTTCACCAAATTTAATCTCAGCCTCAACATTCATCACTCAGCTCATGCTCTCTCGTGCGCAGTTTAAATTGGAAAATATTTAATTATCCATCTCAGTATCTTTGGGAACTAAACTGAACTGAAGTGATACTCATTTGAAATAGCTATTTCCTTCCTCTCACATGTTCCTCTTGACTCACAATGATTTAAAACCTGATCATCGGAACAAAAAGGCTGATGAATGAGTAAATGAATGATGTTAGTGCATTAGCTCTGCTCTGAGCTTTCCTGACACTGGCCTAGTCACGTATCTGGCTGAGTTAATCCTCTTGTCACTGGATAAAGAAAACCAGAAAGTGGTACTACTGCAGTCTTTCTCAGCTGTTAAATATTTAATGCAGCAATTCTGCAGCTCTTCCTGCATTCCCCTGGGACTTCTGTAGATTTAAAGAAAAATGTAACACATTTTAAATTTATTTGCACAGTCCACTCTAGCCCCCACCGCTGTTGCTGACAACAAACTTTTGCATGAGAAAAAGACAAATTCACTCTACTTCTCTACTTTGTGTTGAGATGAAGCAGAGTGACACTGCAAATTTAGAGGGAAGATTATTTTCTCCTGGATGGATAATTTATTCTAAAGGTAACATTCAGAGCCTAGACTGGAATGATCTCTCATTTTCATCCCTTCTCTGCATGGAGAGCATTTCAATGTGCGATTGCCATTTCTGCGCTACTCTGAATCTCCAAGTCTTTCAGATGTATTTTTCCCAGTTTACATAGTTTTGAGATTAGGCTTGTTAAGCTTTTTGTGTTTTTGTTTGTCTGTCTGCTCAGATATTTGGACATGAATTAAAGGAAAAGGGCTACTTGCGCCTAGGTGGATCATCTGGTAGAGCACATACCACACGGGCTCAGTCCCTACTGCAGCGGCCATGGGTTCGAGTTCAACCCATGGCCATTTGCTGCATGTCATGCCCTCTCTCTTCCTGTCTCTCTCTCTCTCTCACTTCACTGTCTGAATAAAGGCAAAAATGCCCAAAAAATAACTTTAAAAAAAGGGCTACTAAACAGTTTACTGTAAACATGCAGAGAAAAAAACAGAACAGAAATACAGCAGCAGAACCATTACATTTGGAGAGAAGAGTATTTTACAAATTTGAAAAATGCATAGTCAATGATGTCTATGTTATTAAATTTGTTATTTATATATTTTTTTATAATGCTTCATGGAGCCACAAATTAAATTATCCTGTTTCCTTTGAGGATATATCATTCTCCTACATTCTCCACAGAATTTAAACTGTAGTAAAAATGTTTTTAGGTGTTTGATAAAACAAAAATGTCTTACCAAGTCTATAAAAGTTGTTCATAAATTTTGAATTACAATGATGCAGTTGTACAGAATTTTCTTACTGCCCTCCCCTCCCTCAATATTCATTGCTGAAGTTCCCTTGAGCAAGTTACCTAACGCCCCCAATTGCTCTGCAGGCGCTGCACCACATGCCCCTGGCTCCTCTGTGTGTGTGTGTGTGTGTGTGTGTGTGTGTGTGTGTGTGTGTGTGTGTGTGTGTGTGTGTGTGTGTGTGTTCACAACTCCAATTTGGGTTAAATGCAGAGGTGTTTACATACTTGGACAAATAAAGAATTAACTTGACTAACTTCGATCAGCACCAATGCCTCTACTGCAGATATATCTCATGTTGTCACATTCGTATCAAAATAAACATAATAACAGCTCACTGGAAGAAACAATGAGTCGTGGTATTTCTCTCCACTGTGCAGCTGACTGAAAGGGAAGCCTTCCTGCCAGAGACATGAGATCACAGGTTTCCACACTCTAGTCCTTTCTGCTCTCCTCTGCCAATTCTGCTCCAGTTCATCTTAAGGAAAGCTGCATAGTGCAGGTTGAGGCTTTTCTGGGCTGAGCAGCTGGCTGTGGGCTGCATGGACATGATCTCGGCTAATGACTTTGTGCATAATGTTGGCCATCACCAATGCCTACAAAGTGTTAGAGAACTGCCTCAAAAATGCCTCCACATCAGTGGCACCATCCCTGCTCATGACAACCTGTAACTAGAGATAAACTTTCTCATATATTAGTTGTTTCCTTGATTGTAGCCTCATCTGTTTTTGCATATCCAAATATGGACTGTTGGATCAGCTGTTGTTTACCTTGGTTGCTTTCACCACTGTCTGGTACTGGTAACTGATAAGATCCAATCAGGAGGCGAGGCAGGTGTGCAGGTAAAATGGGGCTAGCAGCGTTTTCCAGAAGCATCCGTTTAAGTGGCTCGAAAACTCCGGAGAGGTATGGACGTCAGGAGTAAACGTAGCAAAAGTGATGCGGACAGCCTGCTAGCCTGAGCTCGTGGCATTCATATTGCAGGTGTCCCTGTGAGTGAACGCGGACTAATGTTAATTGGACGGAACGGAGGCACGTGAGTGAACAAGAGGTAGTATTTTTTTAAAGGGACAGTTCATGAACACACGCATTGGGGGAAGTATTAACAGAATTAACATGAGTAGGATTAAGTCGGCGAGAGGTTCTAAATATCGGTTTTGATCATTTTTCGGTTAATTTCCCACCCCTACTAAGTAACTCAGTATTATGTAATTGTCTCACAGCAGTTGGTTCTTTACCTGTTTGGTTAAGAAAGAACAGCATGCAGTTCAGTGGTGTGAAAAGATGTTTACTGTTGTCTTTTTCAGTGAAGTGATGACAGTTTAGCCTACTCTGTAGTATTACACTTTAAACATGGTTAAACTGCACAGCAAAAGGGGAGCAGAACTTAAAACTGTAGTTTTACTGTGTCCCCATCTCCCCCCCACAAAGAGTTATTTTGCTTTCCATACAATAAAAAGTAGTAGGCTACCATGCATGTTCAGGTGATACAACTGCAAAGGCATTTAGGGGAACAAAATGGAAACTGACTCCTAACTAAAAGGAGGCATTGTTTAACTCTGCGGTATTACAACCAAGAGACCAAGCCACACGAATTGGACCATGTGGCCTATTCAGAGGGGCAAACAAAGAGGACGTCTTTACTGTATGTAGGAAGAACATATCGACCATCAACCATTACATGTCCTTCTTTTGTTGTTATATAAATGGATTAACACCTTTCCCACCTTGTCTTATTTGTGAAAATTATGTAGGCCTAGTCAATTTGAAAGATTTAACACACTACATATAGAATTACCAAGCAAATCTTCCATAATGCTCCCAATCCACAACACTTAGCCTACACATTTCTGAAGACACATGGACATTCTTTTATTTGTTTATTTTCCTACCCATTCTCTCTACAGTTGTGTGAAACAGCGCTGTCCCATGGCTACCTGCCAGCAGTCTTCAACCGCCGCAGCCACAACAGCACCCCGCTCACCACCCTCAAACTGCAGCAGTTTGGTGACCCTGCGGATCTGCGCGAGGCTGTGCGCTACATCCGCTACAGACAGCCTGCAGGAAGACTGTACGCAGTGAGCGAGAGCAGCGGGTCGGGCCTTCTCCTGTCTTACCTGGGGGAGTGTGGATCATCCAGCTATGTGACGGCGGCCGTCTGCCTGTCACCGCTGTTCCGCTGCCAGAGCTGGTTTGAGAACGGGCTGTGCTGGCCCCTGCAGTGGGCGTTGGTGCTGTACCAGAAGATATGTCTCAGCAGGTACGGAGAGGGTGGGAAACATGCTGACATGAATCAGTTAATTTATGAGAAATGGGAAGGAAGCATGCCGGGAACAAGATTTCACTGGTGATGAAAACAGAAAGACTGAGTTGGCTCTTAAAGAGTATTTCTAGATTACTACTGTTTGGCTATTATTTCCATAGTTGTGGCACCCATTTGTAGGCTATTAGTTGTGATAACACTGGACTCACTCAAAATCTTTGATGAGATCTAGAAGCACAGCATCAAAGTGACAAGGCAGAAACAACATACTGTCAGAGGTTCAGACAGGTATAAGTCAACTGTTAAACTAGCTGAATTAGAGGAAAACTCAAAGTGAAAGCGAAATATCATTCCTCCTTGCACAAGAAAACCGTATGTCAAACTAAAAGCAGTAAGTTATTTAGCAAAGTATATGAGTTTTGGAACACAGAAATAGCGAAATAGTTCATTCTCTTTCAGTTTACTCTGGGGAGAATAAGTGTTCGGAAATTGAAAAAGTAAACATGCTTCATAACGCCACTGCATGAAGTATGCAATATGAAAAATTTGAATTCTCAGTCAGCCAAAATGGAGGCATGGTTAAAAGGAGATTGCAATAAAAACAAGTTACAAGATACAAGTACTCAGTAAGCATTTATTGGACAGGCACAGACAATTAAGGAAAAAGTCAAGTTACTGTAGCAACACATGGCCTGCTCAGTGTCAAGTCATTGATTCTGAGAGACATTGTGACCCAGGTAGAGTTTCTCAAATCAATGTCAATAGGGAGTATGAGACCCATGCAGCTCTTCAGAATTGATTTACTGATTTCCTCTTGTTGTGTGTGTGTGTGTGTGTGTGTGTGTGTGTGTGTTCTATTTTGTGCAAATGTGTGTGTACTGGGATGACATTCATAGGTACAGGACGGCGCTGGGTGAGACCATACAGACGGACACCCTGTTTTCTAGCTGTTCTCTACGTGGCCTGGAGGAGGCGCTGTTCTGTCAGACTGTACATATGGGCTCTGCACCAGCATCAGCAACAGGGACCAGCAGTAGCAGCAATACTTCAGGTGCCTGGGAAGCTTACTGGGAACGCAACGAACCCTTGAGAGATGTGGACGAAGTGGCTATTCCTGTCCTGAGCGTGTGCGCTCAGGATGACCCAATCCGCGGTGACACCCAATCTACCGTGCCCTTGGAACTCTTCGAGACCAACCCACATTTTTTCCTCCTCCTAACTGACCGTGGAGGCCACTGTGGTTTCTCCACCCAGTCAGAGGGGAGTGCTGCTGGTGCATTAGGCGCAGTCGGTCCTGTGGTTGCACCAAACAGTTGGATGGAGAGCCATGGGACCAACTGGAGCCACAGAGCTCTGCTGGAATTCTTCAGGGCGACCACAGACTTCTTCGCTGCTGAGGAGAGAGCAAAGCAGCTCGCTGCGAGGAGGAGGGGGCTGGGGGGAGGTGCAGGAGGGAGAGTTTTCCGCGACCGCAGCGTCAGTACATGTAAAAGAGCGCCAGCGTGTTCCCATAATATCCACGCCATTTACAGTTGGCAGAGGTCCTACACACGATGAGGGAGCTCAATGGAAGTTAATGGACTGCACTGATGCTTTCTGATATTATTTGGATTTGAGATGTGAGACTCTCAGGTTGATCTCTGCCTGTGTGACACTCAGCCACAAAGTCTTATGATAACCAAAACTAGAAGAGTGAAGAGGTTGTAAAAAGTGTGTGTTGTTCTCACACGCTTGATGTGAGCCATAAAACACTAGGACTGAAAAAAGATCATGACAGTCCATAAGCTTGAATGCAGTTGTTTCATCGAGCTGCTGAACACTAAACTCTCCAGATGTGTGGCTATATATTTTTCTATGGACTGATTCAAGTCTCTTCACTGCCAGCTGTAAAAACTGAAATGTTCTGTTTTATTAATTCTGAGTTTTATTAACACACATTCATTTATTGATGCATCAATTCATCCGTCTCACATTTTACACAGTTTGCTACATTTACAACCACAACTGCATCGTCATTTGGGAAATTTGAAACCTCAACACTTAGTGTAGCATCTTTCTGTTACTCTTTTTATTACTGAAAGGATATTTACCGGGAAGTAAAAGTGTTAAAAGTCTTGTGCCTAGAGTAGGAAAATAAAATCCAGTGAAAATTCCAAATGAATTTGAGCTAAATGTCAACTGAGTTTAATGAACTCATGCAGTGTTATTGTGCACATTAAAGAGAGTTTACTGTGTATATTATCATTAAAGTTTCTCTTCTTTATTGAGAAATGGCCTGCGGTTCCCAGAATAAAGGAACTTAAGTGTGATTGCCACCCAGTCAGATTTTAGAGGAAAGTCTGTGTCATGAGCTTATGATATTTTAATGAGCTGGGTGGCTGGAAGCATTTTGTGAGTTTTCCTGTCTCATCATTTAAACTCTGTGCTCCAAGGTTTCCCTGGCCCGGCCGCTCGGGGTCTAAAGGTGGTGAAGCGGTGACAGTGGTTGATTTTGCACTGAGATGAAGATACTTAGCGGCATAGTGTTGTTCGAAACATTTCTGAAAATTTTGCTTTAAATGTTGTTATTTCGGTTCATTCTTGCGCATTAAGATAATAAAATTATACAAACGATGATACAAAATAGTGTTGGTGCTCAGAAAAGAAAAGGGCAGTTCAACAGGTTCATAAAAAGAGAAAAAACTAAAACGCAGTAAATTTATAAACATGCTACACACGTTAAATGGGTTACAATATGTGACAGAATAAATAATGAAATGTATAATAAATAAGCTAAGATGACAAATATGGGATATACACATGTTCTGAAAAATTACACTGAAAGGTCATCTTTCACTTCAGGTAAGTAAAATCCTCATTAACACACATTGTGTTTCTCATTATCTCTGATACTCGTGTTCATTTTTCATGCACTCACTGAAGTTGTGATCTGTGGTCTTGTCGTGCCCCTACTGAGTCAATGTTCAGAGACATTCCCTATTATAGTACAATCCCTACAGCCATTCCATGCTGTGTATGTGTGTCTGTGT
Organism: Seriola lalandi dorsalis; assembly: GCF_002814215.2. Classification (NCBI taxonomy): domain Eukaryota; kingdom Metazoa; phylum Chordata; class Actinopteri; order Carangiformes; family Carangidae; genus Seriola; species Seriola lalandi. The sequence goes on from NW_019525256.1 coordinate 88,875, forward strand.
TTGTGTGTGACAGTCACTGTAGTGTTTGTCCGCCCACTGAGCCTTATCCACTCAGACAGCTGGAACATAGCAGTGTACACAAAGACACACACAGAATGTGTGCCAACAGACACATTGTCAACGCACATCCCCACAATTACACACACACAAACACAAATGCACACATAAAACACACACGAGCTGTCACATATACATGCTGGATATTCTTATACATGCTCATTATTCACAGAAAGATTCACAGTCTCAAAAAAAACAAAAACTGCCAGTCACACACACATTGTGACATCACATCTATACGACACCATTATGATGGTAGACAGCGCTTCCATAGAAATAACCTGAAGTGATACCAAATAAAGTCTGGCTCTTTATGAACTCAACTGAAATATAAAGTATGTGGATGAGTGGATATGTGGAGGAGTGGGGGATAGAATCTGACCTGGTTTATTGCTGCTGATGTAAAACTACACGAGACCGACTGACATACCAAACAAGGTTTAAAATGTAGCACAGATACCATTTATGGCCAAATATACTGTAAGTAGATTAAGTAAGTAAGTAGATGTGTATCAGTGCAGGGCAGAAAAAGAGTTTCAGTCTTTGTAATAACACTCTCTTAATACTTGGCACACAAACATGTCTTTCATTGTAAACCACATTAGTTTGTACACAAATTCTACAGTATATCTTTATGATTTAAAGAAATTAAACAATCACTTTGTCATTTATACATTTCTAACATCAGTTTTTTGGGTTTTTTTTTTTTTTATGAATTCACGTTTTGGTACTCCTATCTGGGACATTAGTTTATGGCTTGATGTTGAAATTATCAGACCAAACAGTAAACCTGTGATTAGAAAGGCAAGTCCTTGTTTCTGGAAATAAATCTGGGGAGCAAATGCTGAAAAAGAACATGCAGAAAAAGGGCTTGATACAACCTGTCCTGTCCTGTTTTGTTGTTGACATTAAGGCCCATAATTAATGACCAAAAGTAGACAGTGTTGCCTCGCAATAAACGCTGGCTTTCATTGGTCTCTAGCAAATTAAGCCATTAAGATTGAATTGCCCTTTCCCACTTTGCTTTTTCAATTCGGAGCCAATAGTCTGCCTCAGTGATCGGAGACTGATTTAATTAAAATGATTGATATTTAATTAACAAAGAACCTGACATTCCCATTGCTTTGATTGTACTAAATCATAGGTTCTCTAAATTGAGCCTCATGCTTTGTTAGGCATTTGTTGAAGCGGGAGCTGATGTGTGTATCATCCCATACATGCACGGTGATTACTGAATTAGACTCTCAGTGTGAAAATGGCCAATGGGAGACTGGTTAATCTAAACATTTATTTAATAAACATACAACAGAAAATTCATAATTCAAGTGAGAACCAGATTTAGAGTTGACAACATGAAGTGAACATGCATTGTTTTTTTCCATTGTTGTTTCTGACTGTTCCTCTGGGAACATCTGCACCTGTTAAAGCGAGACTATGTCATTTTTGAAAGACAAAAATAACATAATCTTACAAATGAAACGCTGATTTCATTGGCAATTAAATGCAGCCTCTCTCAATTTGATGGCCAACATTCAGGGGTTTTGCTGTCACTGACCTATTGGTCTGGTATGACCAGTATCTTAGGTTGGCTAATTTTATCTTACATTAGCAAACTTAAGATAAATATTGCTGTGTAACCGCCATTGCTTTGTCAGTTTGTTGACTCTATCCTCTGTCCTCTATTTGTGCTACTTCTTTTAGCATTTACCATTATCACATAACTGCCACTTGTTGCCACTGTTCAGAAAAAAGTTACATAGTTCATCATTTTGGAAAATGTACCTATCAATGGTGAGGTGTAAGTAGGTTGTGCTCGACCGTATCTTTTAGCCTGGAGCAGTATCTTCCTGGAGTCTCCGCTGGTTTCCAACCTCTAACCCCAAACAGATCAAATGAATGGTATACAGTTGTAATCAGTGAGCTATAGAAGTGCTGGTGGACAAAGAGCCTGGCAAGCCGTTTCCCCTGTTTCCAGTTTTTACCCTAATCTAAGCTAACTGGCTCACTATTTAGCACACATTTAGGATGGTATCAATCCTCTCTGCTAACTCTGAACAAGAAAGCGAATATGTGTATTTCCCAAAATGTCAGAATATTCCCTTGATACGTTTTCTCTTATCTCTGAAGGCCAGTGTCTCCACTGAATGTGTTTACACAGTCTATGATGTCAAGTGACTCACTGAGGCGTAGCGAGTCTGTTCTGTTTTCAGCACTGACCCACGCGGGAAATCTGTTTGGGATCAAAAAGTTTCTGTGCAAACAGGAACCATCTCCCCAAATAGTTTCCGGAATCTATTGTTAACATGTTGTTAGCATGTTTCCTTCCCTACTGAAGATGTACTGTATCTTTTCGCTGGTGAGGTCAAAGATTTTACTTATCTGTTACACAGAAAATAGCAGGAATGCCTGGGTTTTTTTCACAGTTGCTTTAGAGATATTTAAGCTACAAAGTATTACGTTATCAGCGTCTCAGCGCCAAAACAACTAAATGTGATCAGAGCAATCCTAGCAACCAGCAGGCCAACAAAAATAGGAAACAGATGTTTAGCTTTGGGTCACTGACACTCTAATTGTGCTTGGTTTGGATGATAATCAGCAAGTGAAGAATAGGAGTTTTTTGGTGTTTCTTTGTTGGCCCTGCTGCTCTGTAAGTATCCAAAAAGAGTTATACAGTACAGGGGCAGTGTTTATAGTTGAGGACTTCTTGTTTACATGTGGGTACAACTTAAATAAAACACCAGAGATAAAGTAACACAACACAAGTCCTTCTGCCGCTCAGAAACTTAGGCTGAATTATTTTTAAGTGTTTTATAAATCCCACTTTTCTGTTCACTGTAAAAGGTTTGATCCATTGTGGTGTTTAGATTTTGCTTGCTGTCAATTCAATGTGACATGTTGGTTCTTGGCGTCAGAGCTCATCACAAAACACATAAAAAACAAGAATAAACTGACAATGAATAATGCTTCATTTTGGTAATAAATTTGAAACCACTCACCTTTCTTTTGAGATTCAAGGGATATTAACTCTTTGACTAATACATAATAAGTCTTTTGCACTATCAATATTTGATTAAATGTAAGGCTGTAAAATATTTATAATACACCTGCAGTATTTCTAATGTAATGTATTTACCACAACATGGTTCATTGGGATTATCGAGTGAGAACCTCCCATGATTAGGTTACACAGCCTGAGAATGCTGACCCTGCAGGGCTGAAATGGTCCAGTCAGCTGTATCAGAAAAAGGTCAGCTTTATTACCTCTTAATATATGAGTAAAAGTGTACGTCATCTCCAGTTAAAACAATATAAAAATTTCTTCCTGTTGCGATACATATTTGGGTTTTGGACAGGCATTAATTTTGGATGTCCTTGGGATCTATTACCTCCTACAAAATTTCCATTTTCTTCTCTTAAAAGAAGTATTTAATGAAGTGTAGCAATGAAAAAAATAAAAACCCACTGCCAGTACAACTGGAGATACCCAGCAGCAAACAACTGTGATCATGGGCACCATCTTGTGGGTGTTTGGAGGAAAGGTGTGGATCTGTCATGTGAGTGAGTCTTCAGTTCACATTAAAATTGCGGTAACGTTTTACTTCAAGTCCCTCTATTGAGCATTTATAAGCAGTGTTCATACGTCTACTAAATATAATGTAGTTGCAAGCAGCTACAAGGACATTTCAAGTATTAATTGATATAAAGTATTACTCTGACTTCTCCATTCCTTCTCCTATCATTCATTATCTGTTTACACAGCAGCCTCCACTCACAGGTGCCCACAGGAGGAGCTGTAGATGTTAACAAATTCATTAATAATCACTTCTATCTGCTTTATAACTACATTAAAGTGTGTTATATCCCATTTATTAAATGTTTATACTTTTAAATCTTAAATAGGATGACTAAAAGCGTCAAAATGTGGTAATAATTTAATATATGTTTTAATTATTTTAGTTGCGAGTATGCACAGTATTGGTAGGAAGTTTAAGATTATGGCTCCAAGTGAAACTATTACATTTACTGGGATTACAGTATCTTGTTTAAAGGGCATTAATAATTACTTTATTTAGCCAACTTTATGACAGCAAATGTTCATTCAAAAACATTAACTTAGAAAAAAGTTTGAGTTAAAAAAAGCATTTTGCATCCGACATTATAAAGTGGCTTAGGGAGCAAAAGGTAACGCAAACTACAGGAAGTAAACAGAGTCTAATAGTAATGATAGGACATATAACACAGTTCTGATTCGCATCATTATTCCATGTAGCTTTACATCCGTAAGCCTTTAAATAGGTCTGTCTGCTTCCCTGTGACCTGGTTTTACAATGATGCCTTTATCAAGATCACTCGACCTACTTGCCCATCCAAATTATCCAACCATGTCATCTGACGTCGCCATGGAGACCTCCTTCTCCACCTCCACCTCCTCCTCCTCCTCCTCCTCCTCCTCTCCTGCAGCATCCAGCAGATGGCAGCATCAACAAGGTTTCTGCCTGGAATGTTCCATGCTCCGACTTCTCCAGGGGTTGACTCTGCTCTGACAGACACAATGACGCAGCTATCTCTGCTTTTGGCTTGGAAACTGTCTGTATATTTAGCACCTCGTTTAAAATTAGAGCTCAGCACATGGGGAATAAATTTAGCTGGCAGTTTAAATAGATATCTGCCAAGTCATACAAATTGGACTCGGCACACATATGTCCATAAAGACAGTGCAGATGTAAAAGAAGAAGTTAAACTTTCTGAACAAGCTTTTAATTTGTTGCATATTCAACGCTGATCCTCATTGGTACTCCTGAGGAAACAATGAGTCATCATCCATATAAATTCTGTATTCATGAAATGTGTTACAAAGGTTACTGTATGTCACATGACTCCACAGTGAAGAAATGTGAACAAACTGAGCTGTTCATGGCGTACTGATTAGTTTCAACTGTTTGCTCTGACACAAGCCACATAACGAAAGTGATTGTTGACAGATAAACTTTACTTTACTTGCCTACTGCTGATACTTAATCCCACTGTAATTCTTTCCACCCTACAGAGGGGATATAAAGAGCAAATTAGCCATAGCAAAAACTAAAACAGATTGGACAGCAGTGCCTGTGTATGATGAGAATTCAAACCAAAGAACACATTATTAAGGAGTTCTTTTATCTGAGCTCGAAAACTTGAATTGACTTCCAATAACCTCTTTGTGATGAACGAGATCTTTCTCATTCTTTTTTTTCTTTTTTTATTATTATTTTTGCTGAATTGTTTATAAACGTTATGTTTTATCTTTCTTTCTATATTCAGTATTTCATCTACTTTCATTTTCAGATCTGGTGTGCTAGTGTATGAATATCAGAACATGAGCTGTTGGTAGCACATTGATATTAGCTTAATGTCAGCTCATGTGAACAGTGCACCTTGGACCTAATTTGCATGTTAGTGTCCCATGTGGTTCGACTCTGAGCCTCTGCGTTAGTGCTCACCTTGGATTGTGGCCCATCTGATAGTGACATTATATCCTGCTTAATCTTTATTTAATGCTGTCACTTATTCGCAATAAAGTCCAATTAAATAACCCTGATATAGCATCTTATATTTAATGATGCTTGTGCAGTTATTGATTACAGAAACAAACCCGATCAAATGTTATCTGGAAAAAAAACAAAAAAATATTTGACAGATATTACTCATTTTGTGTCTGCTTTTGGCCCACAAATCAATAGGTAATTGATGGCCTGATCACTGACGATGAGCCCCATGTGGCGTGTCAGTGCATGCAGGACTGACATTCTGCAGAATGTACTAATGCACAGCCAAGACTGGGTCAATAAAAAACAGCTCCAGGAAACAAAAACAAAAGTCCAGTGCTGAGTTCCCATGACTGGACATATGTGGGAGAACTGATATCTAATGTACAGCAACATAATACATGTATCAGTTCAGGACATAATTGCAAAGAATAGATTTTTTTTAAACACTGCAACTGATGCGCCGGAATAATTAATGTAAGGATAATCTACAACTTTACTTAATCAAATAATTGTACTGCACCTCCATTGTTAAGATACATTTCAACAATGACAAATACAGTGTAGTTTTAGAATGAGTGCGTTCACAAACGTCTTTTCTGTTCTGTGTGTGCCAGGCCTCAACAAGGGCAGGTTTGTAAGCTTTCAGCTTTAGTTGATTTAGTAGATTAAATGTTAGTGTAAATCTGAGCTGATCAACTGGTTAATTCCAAGGTCATCAGAATGTATGAGGAAACATGCTCTACACCACTGTTGGGATAACACAAAGGAAATGTTATTTAAATGAATACGAGGGGAAAAAATGAATGTATGAATATATTTGAAATGTAATCTTATCTGTTTTCTCTTGACTGGTGGTACAGCGTGTCAGATTGAAACGCTCATGTTTCTAAATTTGAGACCGAAATGAAGCCAGCACTTTGCAAGCTCTTGAACCTGACAGCATATTTCTACTTTATCATGTTCACAGACTTTACTGGTCATGTGACTTTCCAAAGTTAAGATACAGTTAAGATACAGGATCTTATATATTACTTTTAAGTTATATATAATTATATAAATATGAAAAACGATATTATTTATTTACATTTCGATCAGGAAAATGTTTTTTAACAACTTAAGTAAATTCTTATTCAAACATTTGTTTTCCAACTTGTTTGCAGAGTATCTACCACAGCCAACAAAAACTCATATTTCCTGACACAAGTGACAACAAAGCTCTACTTACTTTTGTTCTATGTATTTAGAGGTCTTTGGTGTAGAATCTCACAGTACAATTATGCAAAAACTATGAGTTTCAGAAAGGTTGCATGTTTACCCCCATTTACACATGCAAGTATTTCAAAAATGCCAAACATTTATTTAAGCACCTGCAAAAGTAAAAAAGAAAAAAAAAAAGAAGAGCCAACATGCTGAAAACTGTTTTCAGCGAGCCTGACTGCCCCTCCACAGTCATTTACACCACTAGTGACATACAAGTATCTCCGACTCAGGCTGCAAGTATTTGTGGCTAACCTGCAGCAAATTCCTCAACTGTCACATTACATGGGTTATACCGGGTGTGGCCACTCTCTTCTGGCGAGGAGCAGTTCAGCTCAGCATATCCACCAGCTAATGTTTGACTCTCTCATTCTTGTTGGCCCTGAAATAGACAGTAGGGACAATAGAAACACGAGAGGGAAATGAGGGTGAGAAAGAGGGGGACAAAGACAGTCATACTGCTTGTTAGCGTGTACTGCTCTGTGAGTGTGTGTATCTGGGTTTGCACATGTTGCATGTGTATGCATGTCCTTTTCTCTGTACGGTTTGAGGTTGCTGGTAGGTAACCACCTCTCCTTCAGGCTAAATTGGAGTCAGCTAACGCTGGAAGATCTAATGCAACATGACAGTTAGCCCGGTCTGCCCAACTGTCTCTGCACACAGTCCAAACAGCCCTGGCAACTAAAACCAAAGCATCTCTCAAGATAAGAGCATAGGGCAAGAGTCACCTGCGAGCTGGGTCAACCACGCTTCAAACAACCAGTTTTAAAATTCAGGGAAATGAAACACTGGCTTTTGTGACATATTTTATCTCTGAAATGACTGTCATGTGCAGTCACTGATGCTGTGGTAAGTTCTTTCTGCTTTTCCTCTAAGTGCATTTACACTAATTACTGTGTACCTGTGACTAGAATGAACCAGTTTCAAATGTGCCCCCTCCACTTTAAATGCAAAAGACAATTTCACTGTGTAATTAGGAAACATGGTTCATAATAATAACAAAACAAGTCAGTAGTGGAAGGAGACACATGGCTGCGAAAAAAAAAAAGAAAAAGCAAGAAACAAGTTTTCCAGGCAGCAGCTGCAGTCGGACCAGAGTTGAAAGGGCTCAGTTTAGAGATCTCCGTCGAACTTCTCTCATGATTTTCTCTCATTTGTATTCTCACTCTCATTCTCTCTGCCTGTAACGCTATTTTGTTTTCTCTCTTTCCGTCTCTCTCCTTGTGCAACCCGTGGAGTCTTGTGCAAGGGAGTGTGCTGTATGACAGAGCAGCAGTAGATGAGGGCCAGAGAGCAGCAGGTGGGCTACCAGGGCGCAGCAGGGCTCGTCTTTCCGCTCATCTGCAGCACACCAGTCCTGTACAATACAACCATACAGTGCCTTAATCTCCAGAGGACCCTGTCTCTAATTTTTTATTTTTCTGTCTCCCTCATTTTGTGTCTCCTAAATGCAGAGAGACAGAAAAACACACATGTCTGACAGTGCAGCAGTGAGGGCAGGGCCTTTGTCCTGGGCAGCCAGTTTGTTCTTGTTCTGCTGTGTTTTACAGTACAGGCTTACATAAGCAAACAGCCCATGAGCAGCTGCTTTCAAAATGGATTCCACGATGCATTCTTTTCCACATACAGTCACACACAAACACACACACGTGCCGGCACACTGATGCTGAATCTGTCTCAAAATGCTCATATGCACAAAAACAAAAGTTTCTTCCTTATATATTTTTTCAGTCTAACATTGTCATATCATTGCGAAAGCAAGGCGTCGCCGGAGGATGTTTCCTTGCCCTTGGTGGCTGTCTGGGCTAGACGGCTCTGACGAGGGTCGCAGATGGGGACTGTAGGGGAGGTGGGGAGGAGAAAACAGAGCAGGGTGAGTGAGGAAGGACTGAGGGGGAAAGGGAGAAGGGAATATAGGAGACAACAAGGGAAATGAAAGTGGTAAGAGTGAGGACGCGAGGCCTGGAGGAAAAAGGAAAAAATGGGGGAACAAGGAAGGAGTGAGAAGGACAAGGGAGTGGAGAGACGCACTGAAGGCAAGGAAGACAACGAAAGATATGAGAGGTCGGATGGAAAGACAGTAAGTAGGACCAAGAGGTCAGACTAGGAGACAGATAAGAGCGATGAGAGGAGTGTGTGTGGTAGCAGTGTTTTGAGTGAGAGAAAGCCTCCCTGGAAAAATACCAGCCTTCTTTCTCACTTCCTTCACTGATGTCTCTCATCACAGTCAATTTGGCCGTCCAGCTGCACACCCACACACCCACCACTACCACCCACTCAACCTGGTGGTGGTGGTGCTGGTGGTTGTGGCATATACTGCCCTTCTCCTCTGCCCCCAGTCTTTCATTCCTCGCGTTCTTCTTCCTCCATTTTTCTTCCACACTAGAGCCATTAGAGGGTGATGGCCTCAAGATGTCACTGTTCTTAATCTGCATTCATGCACATCTTGGATTTGAATGCCTACTGTTAGTGAACTTGTACCTGACACTCACAGAAAGTTCAATTTGATGACTTTAGAGAGCTGGTATTCATTTGTTTATGTCCTCAAAGACAAAACAGTGACATTTTACACTGAACCTTAACTTAGACGTTAAAAGATCTGATTTAATTCCAACATTGGATTTAAGAAGGAACCACTCTTTTCTCTTTAATAGGAGAGAAACAAGCCATTGACTGATACTTCAGTTTACAGAAAAAAGAGATGGTTCTGTAGTCTTATTGGTACCTCGTGTTCAAGCTAGTGAATAATTGGCTATTTATAGAAGCAGGAAGCAAGCTTCTGATGAGTCACTGCTACTTCCTAAAGAACTAACTGCAGGCCCAGTGCAATTCACAATCTTCTAATTACCCACATGCTGCACCCAAGTATACGCCTGAGAGACAAAATAAATACACAACTGACTATCGAGAAGAGAATTAGTGTTACAGTATGTCTTTGTATATCAACCTTCAAGTGAATTTTTCCATCAGGATGTGTCGTGATTAAGCAGTGAAAAGCCTCGGCCGGCGCTCTCTGCTCAGACTGAACAAGGTTGCAGGACAAATATTTCTCAGCACACTCAGCCACTCAGCTGCTGAGGGTAAAACTGATTGGCAGAAATATTCACAAAATTCGGAGGCACTTCTGCAGAGGAAGTTTTAGTGAAACAAACACTTAAATAGGACACCTGTGGTGACATAATCAGCTTACTGTAATGCGAAGTCAGACAGGTTAATGTGGCAGGAAACCAGGATGGGGTTCACCTCACTGGAGTTCAGTCTCATACTGTAATACTGTCTGATTGTTCGCTTTAGGAACATCACAGAGCTTTGCACAGACAATGCAGTGTGTGCAACCTGCTGCATCTATTTTGTGTGTGTGTGTGTGTGTGTGTATTGCCCAAACATACAGATACAGTATGATCTAACTTCTCTGCTGAAGGCACAACAAGGTTATGTTGTGTATAGAAATACTAGTTAGTCACCCCCAGCACTAACATCATCAAAAAACAACCTCAGAAAACTGGACGAGCAGCAGCCAAACACTTGCATTAATTGAAACATTATATTCATTATTGATGGGCAAGTTACAGGAAAAATGTACATTACTGGTTATTTATTTTGTTATGCATGGAGCCTGACTTGAAGAACCAGTGTATAGGTTTTAGTAGTATTTAGCAGTGAGGTTGCAGATTGTAATACCCCTCCCTTTCCAAGAGTGTAGGAGAACCTACTGTGGCCTTGGGGTAATGTAAAATCACAAATGAGGCTTCTCTAGAACCGATGTTTGGTTTGTCTGTTCTCAGCTACTACAGAAACATGGCGGTACAACATGACAGGCTCTGTGAATGAGGACCTGCTCCCTTTGTTGATATGAAGGACTCACACTAAACTAACAAAAACATGATTATTAGTATGATTATACACTAAAACATAATTATGAGTATTATATTCCATTTCTGGAGACAAATCCTCCAAGATCCAACACACACTTAAACAACTCCAAAGACACATCATTCCCACTCTTCTTGTATTCTGTACACGTGCAGAAATTGAAAACAAGACATTGTGGTTGAACAAGAACCCAGTGGATGGTTATAGTACTTATTGACCATAAATAGCTAATGTTAGCTTAACCGCAGTGACAAGATGCAGTTTTTGAGTTATATAACTTTTGAGTTACCGGAAGATGTATTTCTCCTGTTTTAGTATATCTAATATTGCACATCATTCTGAAAGTAATTCTAACAACTGAGTCAGAAAATCTGTTCTCATCAGCCTTTTTAATTTAGTGTTGGAGCAATCAGGGATTTCTGACAGCTACAGTATGTTCCATTGGTGAGAATTATGGAAGTGTCAAAGAAAGTAACAAAAACTAACAAAAGACTGAATGACTGCCACCATTGCTGGCAATTACATTTGATAAAAATATTAACACTAACTTGATTCTATTTATAAAGAAAGCAAAAACATTTAATACCTGTACCTCGCTTACCTGTTAACAAATGAATACATAACTAAAAACAGCTAGGCTATTTTAATGGTGTGACTACAAAGCTAGCGCTGTGGGCCTCCTGGAAAATGCATGAGCACTCTCAAGAGTTTTTTTTTTTTATTCTTTGTATTCAGCTGACATTGCGTGAATGCAGCATAACTGCCTCCCCACACTTCCCACCCCTGTGACTATCTAAGGCATCCTGTTCTCTGAATGCACAGACAAGAAATGGATGTCAACCCACCATCAAACTTCCAGTAAGACAGAAAACAAGCTGACCCTCAAACTATCAAAGCAATGGAGCAATGCTGGGATTAGTAACTGTGATATCATTACCAAATTTCCTATTGTAATTTTGACCAATGGCCTCAGTACCTTTTATGGACACAAACAATGACATTACTGCAGTCAGAGGAAAAACACGAAAAGAGTTTCAGCCATAGCATCAAGCCTTAACACTGCATCTGTCAGGAGTACCATACAAAGTCAGACGTTTTCCATGACCACCCTTTTACGCTTATGTCATTTGTCTGGGTAAAAGCTACTGCTCAGCCACCAGCTATTCCCCGTGTGTGTCTTTCGTTCTGTCTGCGTGCATGTCTGGGCACGTCGCAGGAAGGCCCGACCCGCCCAAGTCTGGATCTGACTGCCTACATGACATGCTCTCCTGACGGGGGTGAAGATGTAGAGAGGGGTTTGGGCTAATGGAGGGGCATGGTGGGAAGAGGAGACGGACGGCGGGAGGGAAGGGGGGGGATCTCGGGAGGAAGGGAAAATGTGGGTCAACACAGTGAAAGCCTTGTCACATGTTCCAGTCAGCTGGAATCTGGCCTGCAGTCCAAACCAGAATGTTATGTAAGAGGTTATTGATCCGTGAGAGTGCATGTCGGAAAACGGAGTTCCAGTCAGGGCTGAGGTGGCTCTCTGGTCTGTCTGCTGCAACACTGTCACATGGTGTCACAGCATGCAAGTAGAGTATTGCTGGAGGTGCTAACTGACTGGCACAAACTGATCCAATGAGTATGAGATTTTGAGTTAAAATGAAACAAGAGATATGGATGGTATTAATGTTTAACCTGCTAGTGTGAAAAAGCAAGCCCTCGCACTTTGATACAGGGGAAAAGAAAGTGCCTGAGAGTGGCCTGTCAGCTTTAATAGCTACCACTTGTCACTAACACGTCTTCTCTCAAAGTCTCCCTATCGGAGTGATGTCATCACTTTCAGCAGCCATCATTCTGCTAGCCTGTCTCCATCTATTAGCTTCAAAAAAAACCCTCACAACCAACAACCTTCTCTTTCTCTTTTTAGTAAGAGGGAGGTGCATTTCACACTATTATCATTAGTAAGTCCAAACATCAGACAAATAAGGTTGCTTGGAAAGAATGGAGGTTGGATCAGACCGTCTGAGGATAATGCGTTCCTTTTCCGCCAGCAAGGCTAATCATATCAGTAAGTAGGCCTTGGCCCTGCATGTGGCAACCAAGATAAACCTTGTGGAAATGCTGTTCTCCGGGAATTCGGGCACGACTGCACATTGCCTGCACGCCCTCACATGCAAAGGGATCAGAGTTCCATGCCTGCTGTGGAGAATAGAGGGTAATGGGTGGGAGAATTATATAACAGGAGACACACGCACCACAACTAACCATTTACACCTTAAAAGTCTGCAACACCTGCAGTTCAGAGGTTCATGTCAGCTGTGACTATACAGTTACATGAATGAGTGTGGTTGACATCACAGCCACAACAAGCTTATGAAACAGCTGGATGTGGATCACATGAATCAATGAGGAAACAGCTGATTCCTTTCTCTGGCTTGAGCTGTGAATAAAGTAGGTGATTTCTTAAAGGGTTCAGGGTTCAAGTCAGGACATTTCCTGGAACAAACAAAACTCTACAGAGACCAAAGGCAGCAGTTACAGTTCACTGACTGCAGAACAGTACAATGAGCATAAAAAGGAGAGCACGAGGAGGACAGTACTTTGGACCAATGTCTAATCTATTGGGAACAGAATTTCTGTCATAACTATTATGCAAACATTCACCTTGTAGCACGAAAAGAAAAGAAATAGTGGTATGTAAATATTTTAACATTCATAACCCATTCAGCATTCCTTTAGTTGTGTAACAAACCTGCACAACTCAACTCAACTGATTTTTTTTCTTCTTTTCAGCAAAAAGTCATGCTAAGTTCACCTTTACCCCAGCTGGCAGAGTCTCTAATACCTATTGGTTAATTTGCATAACAAACTGAACAGAACGTACAGAGCAGAACCCGTGTATGTTCCACAAAGTTATAAATTATACCTTGCCTTGGTTCAGCATCATTTGGGTCTTGGCAGCTTTTTCAATTTAAAATTCCAAATGATGCTGAACCAACTTTAAATGATCAGTGCCAGTAACATATTTCCTTTTTCGCTGACAGTTGTTGAGATGAGATGTATTCACAATATAGTAGTAAAACTGCACATTCTATGTTGTCCGGCACAGTATGTATGTCCTCCGAAACTCCTGGGGGCACTGCACTAAATGGCTCCACTTTTAGCTACAATGCTAATGTTGCAGCTAACAGTAGATTACTATGTTTTCGAGAATCAAACAGTGTTTTTGTAACAATCTTGACAGCTGCATTTGCGTCTGTCTTTGTCCGGTGTTGATGAGGGTAATTTGTTATGTACAGTTTGGGAGATTAGCAGACATAAGAACAATAATTAGTTCTTCGCTGAAGTCGTGGTCAAAAGTGATAGGTTGTGCCCACTAAGATAAGTGCAGCTGGGTCAAAGTTCAATGAATTTGAACTTTGAGCGCACCCCTCTCCTTCGCAGTCACTAACACAACAATGAAGAAGTGCTCGTAAAAAAGAATACCATGCTTATATAGTTAGATCTACAGTCAGCAGCCAGTCAGCTTATCTTAGTTTAAAAAAGGAGATACTAAATGATGTGTTAATTTGTGAGCTTTGGAGGTGCTGGTAGTCGGACTTTTATAACCTCTGGACACAGCTAGGATAACTGTTTCCATTTTTCCATTCTTTAAAATAAGCTAAGCTCACCATCTCCTGGCTAAAGCTTCATATGGAACAGTAATGATCTCTCATCATCTAACGCTCGGCAAGAAACCAGTGTATTTCCCTAAATGCCTATTGTTGTAATGACATGAGGTTGTGAACTAGGTCTTTAAGAGGCCCGGTCTCCTCTTGCAGTGGTAGCTGGGATGCTGGACATGGCTGCAGTTGCTGAATTACTGCTAGCCACAGTATATATATATAGCACCTGTCTTGTCACAGAGGTGTGCTGTGCTATGCTGACTGTTGCAGGCCTGACCAGAACAATACTCAGGAGTATACTTTTCCTGTGGCCTAATGTAAGTTTCCACTGCTGCTCTCAGACCTGACTCCTTCACAATACTGCTCAGTGTTACAGTACGAAGAGGAAGAGGGAACAGTGTCGAACCAGATCATAATGTGGGTCATTCAATCTATAATAGAGCGGAAAGGGCCAACTCATTATCAACTACAAATCTGTGTACCAGTGTCAGGATGATTCAGCTGGTCATATCTGAGGAAACAGATTATAGGAAGGGGAGGATGGAATAGATTCTTATTGTGAGAAATGAAATCCATCTTTAGAGTGATATTCTCCAGAGAATGACTTAAAATACAAATCAGGTCAAAACTAAATTAACAATTTTTATGACATAGAGTCCATTCATAGTAATCATTACTGCAAGTGTACTGAAGTTAGCTCAAGATTGAGCCCCTGAAGCTGAAGCCTCATTCAATATTCCCAACATGTGAAAAACCCCAGTGTATGAGGATGTTGAGATGTTGGACACTTTATGACTTTAAAATGCTATGACCTCTGCTATGACTCCCTGCTTACCAAAACATATACGATTTGTAAGAAAGGCAAGAACAAAATCAGATTTGTCATCACTTATTACAGCAATATAGTTTAGTATTCTTAGATGTTCAACAAATTGCATTGGGGAATTCTACAACAAGCATACGTATATTCCAGTAACCAACACTTGGTCAGCGTCCCCTGAGTGGAAAAAGATGGGTGTAGCCCGTTAATGGACTCTGCCCGGCTTGTACCAACAGCCTTGCAGAACAACCTGGGCCACATACTTTCATGATCTGCACAAGAGGGAGGGAGTGAACACTTGGCCTGATTTTGGAAGTGCATTTTTCAGCTTCCTTCGGAAAGCTGCAAGCTGGCACACTGGCCCTTTAAATCGCTGCAAAGTGTCATCTCACACGCACCCAACTTTGCTGAGTCATTGGGTTCAGACTGCTTTTGTAACCTCCACCCAGCAGGGCTTCTCATTGGCTTCAGTCTCCACACTGCACTCCACGTGGTTGGCTGCCAGCACTACTAATCAGTTTCTTTTCGCCAGAGGCATTTCTTAAAGTGACAGAGGTGCTCCCCTAACTCCCCTGTGACTGATGTCTAACTGACAGTCCGAGAAGACCAGACACGAGAAGTCCCTCTGAGTTTAGTGTAGGGGATCTTGGAAAGAGAGGGGCTGTGAAAAGAAAGAAAGGAAGGGTGGTGGAGGGGTGGGGGAGATGGACACTTGGGGTGGCAAAATCAGAGACTCACGAAGAGTCAGCATTCTGGAGTGAAACCACTGACAGAAGAATAGATGTAGGCTATTTGAGAATTTTGACATCTAACAGGCCAACAGAGAATCCGTCTGTGTGACTAATAATTCATAGAAATACTTGATATGAACATGAACGTGGAGTGTGTTGTCTTAAAATTAGTATTCACCTGAGCAGAATCTTATGGCTCATTTTCACTTAGTTGCTATGAGAAGATACATCTATAGGCTGCACAATCATTAACACATGTAGATGCTGATTTTAAGCCACACCAGCAGCATGGCCCTAACGTGGTAATAACAGTCAGTCAGTCAGTTGACCGTTTGGTCCAGACTGAATTTTCTCAGCAGCTATTAGAACAGCTATTGGATGGAGTCGTGTGAAATTTTGTAGAGTTATTCATTTTCACCAGAGGATGAACAGCAATCACCTGACTTTTCATCTGGCACCATCAGGTAAAATTTTTATATGTCCAAACACCAAAACTAATGACATTCAGGCTGCAGCAGCCATGTTTTTTTGTTTGTTTTTGGTTTTTTTTTGCTACTAATTACAAAAATGTTATAATGCTAACAAGCTAAACCAGAGTTTATCAAAGTCTAAGTGCTAGCATGACTTGCACAAAAAATGCCAACACAGCTCATGCCATTTAGACTTTCCAACTCACCAAATTCAATATTTTTTTCAAGCATAAATATAAATCAGAAAGGTTGCCTCAGTTTACTTTACTCAGCAAAAGGTGGGAAATTGTGCTTCCTAAGTTCTTTACTAAAACCTCCTTATGACTGAGCGGTACTTTCATGGACCATAATACCTTGATCCTGTATGGCCAGGATGGTTTTGGTAATATCCTCTGCAGTCTGTCAGTTTTGAACCCTCTGACTCATGGTTCTCAGTTTCATCTGTGAGAGACAGACTCGCTCACTCGAAGCAGAAAGTCCCCCACCTGTTAAAGTCTGTGACTATGCAATGCATTCTTTCTGTTTGGCTTTACCTGGCCATTACTGGGCTTGATTAGTTTCCAGATTGCTCCTTAACTGGCAGAGGTGCAGATCGCTTCTTGGAATCTATTTAAGAAAGGGATTTATGTTTGCTGAGAGTAAGGGAGAGGAGCGGGAAGAAGGGGGACGGGACACAGTGAAGAGACAGCAAAGAGGAGGATGTATTCAAGTCTGAGAAATAAGGATTGAAAATGTGTGGCTCTACTTTAACAGGTTTTACTCCTGCGCTCAAATCACAGCATTGTTCTTGAGCCTGAGCTGTGTGGTTACGAGAGACACAGGAAGTAGCAGCGTTATGTTTCCACTGATACACTTCAACACGTCAGACTGGAGGCTAAGCTAAAGACTCGCTTACTCTGTGATGCAAGTCTCTTCTAAAGGACGGATGGCAACACATGCTGCTTTCTTCAGTGTGGCTGATAACACTAATTCTCTTAGACTGTATTTGTAAAATAATATTGGTATGCTACCTCAGCCACTTGAGAAATAATTCATTCGGTTTAGCTTGCATGCATCAGAAGATCTGAAGAAGCCATTCAAACTGACTGTCCTCTCATTCACCTACAGTACTGATTATTTTACTAAGGCGTACATTATTTACATGCACTCTGTAACCCAGCTACTGTTGTAATGATGATGATACAAACAATGTTTTAGGGGCTGCCTGAAAACCTTGTATTTGGAGTAAAAAAGTTTGATACTTCTGCTTGGGTGATTTGAGCTGGTGAGGAAGTTGAGCCACAGCTCAGTTTGCATAAACCAAATTTGTCATGAACTGTAACAACACATTTTTTTTTAGAGAGTCCTTTAGTGACCCTGAGAGGGAGGTATGTGAGTACTGTAAGTGGTAAATTTGCAGGCTTTTAAGAAACTGTTCTATGTAGAAAAGGTGGATAAAAAAAAGTCAAAAAAGGGGGATGCTACAGTATGAGTTCAAACTGTTAGATGGGATGGTATGGTTTTTTTTTGGGGGGGGGGGTTTAAATAGTGTTCCTGTGTTAATGTGAGATAAATGGTATCCCAAATGTCTATAAATGTAAAATTATTATTGCACTATAATTCTACTTTTTAAAACCAAAACCACAAAACAGTTGTAACCAACTGTTGAACTAAATTCAAGCCTCACTGAGCAAGAGCAGCCACTGACTATGGTGCAGATGTGATGCAGTTCAAGAGCTGCTGATTAGCAATTCATATTACTAAGCAACACAGACTATTCTTCAATTAGGTTTTGACTCATTTGCAGGTAAAATTATGAATCAGTAAAAGTACATTTTGTGCATTTTCCTTCTGATTCCTTAATCAACAATTTTACCTCACAGCCATTTTGTCAAAGGTGAGATGAAGAGGAGAAAAGTAAATTTTTCATCTAATTATAATAAGGTTTTAAAGGTTGAAAAGGAAGTAGCTAAACCACTCATGTGCATCCAAAACACCAACATGTACTCAAAGCAGCACAGAGCTATAGACACACGTTTCCAATTATTCAAGGGATTCAAGGACAACTTCATCAAAATGTCCTTAAACCACCTTTCAATGTGATGCAATCCAATACAAGAAAAATGCAATCCAAGGTCTGGGACAAACACAAAAAAAAAAAAAAGTGAACATTAGATGGTTCGCAAAACGTACTGCAGAATTGTACTGTTGCATTACGGATCTCCGCACTATGCAGGTGAACGTATAGAGAAAATAGAAGTCAAGAGATGCAAACTTCAGCTATGTTGCATTACAGTTCATTAAGAATCATAGTTGGTAGAAAAACTATTACCATCCACTACATTTTTGCTGTTACGTGTAGAAAAATACACGACCAAACAAGAATGGGTCCTGAAACACAAGGGACGCTGCAAAACACTGCCAGGTTTCCTAGATTTCTGCTTTTCTTCTACACTTGAAGATATAGAGTGTTTCATCTTTCAAGTTTTCATTCCACAAATCATATAAATATACCTACAGTTATGATGCATTTCAATTATAATTTTAATTTGAGCAAATGAACATCGCATAGCTTTGAGCTCACTTAGCTCGGTTCTAATACAACTTCCTCAATGGTTTAATACTTTACTGGGGAACTCAGTCTTTATATTACCACTTCTAATAATACAAGCCTAACCAAAGGTTTCACTTTCACAATTATAAAATTCTACAAATGTCATTACATGCAGATAAGCTAAACCCACAAATGATCAGACTTCACTCAATGACATAAGGAAAGCATCCATGAGTGTAGATACCATCTATAAAATATGCCAAAATCAAACTATTCCTTCAATTTCAAGTGATGCAAGACTAAGCAAAAACAGATTCACCCCTCCAAAGAAGCTTCAGGTCTGATAAACTCCTATAAGTATTTATGTGCATTACCTCTGGACATAGGGGTCACTCATAGTAAACTAAACTAGCTTCCACATCCCTCAGTGTTTATGTACTAAAGACCTCAGGAGCAGTTTTATTTGTTTTCCAACAATCATGTATGTGAGAGAGTGCGCCATCCCTGAAATATGAACTTAATGGTGCATCCTGCCCCGATGGGTTTAAGTCAACAGACACAAAGCAAAGGGGAAAAAACAGTTACAGTCTGCTCCTGGAGGAAACAACCGCCTCACAATGTGGGTTGAGACCATGCAAGAACGCTGAGGGGAGGAAGGATTGGTTTCCTGAATGATGTGTGCCCGTGGCGCATTCCTGCCCAGCTTTGTGAATGCATCAACATAAATTGAGGCACAGAATAAAAGCTGTGTCACTGTGCTGAGGTGGCATTGTGTTACTGCCTGTTTCAAATATGCCACAACAAAAGGGTTGACAGGTTGCATCCTTTGATCCGTCGGCGTAATGTCAACGTCCTGTGCCGCAGCCAAAAGATGGGTTGAGATGGCGCCATACTGTATACACTGTTTTTTTTTTTTAAACATCTTCTTTCGTGAAAACGTACATTTAAAGTTTGTACATGGATATGTGCACGCTCATACAACTAAATCTGCATGCAATATCTGTGTGTCCATGCTGTATGTGCACAGGCAAGAAGAACCAAAATGATCCTCACTGTCAAAATCCATGCAATATTTGACGATATGCCTGTGCAACATGCACACACAAACCTGCTACATTAAAAAGTCATGAGAAAATTCACTCAAGATTTGGTTCTTCTCATGCATGCACTGCAGTGGCTTAAGACTTCAGGTATCTTCAATTATGCAGCACTGGGTTCTTCTTGTTAGTATCAGAAATTCTATACTCCACTGTATTTCAGGAATAAACCTGCTGTTCATGTACTTCATGCCACACTCAAATCCTCAAACTCTGTTGCTACTGTATCCGAACAGTAGCATGGTTAATCTTCTCAACAAAGATCTTATCATGTAAATTACAACAAGTGCATTTTTCGTTTCACCTTGAATCCTCAAGAGAGAGTTACTTCCACAGCTGCTACACAAATGTTTCAGGGTTTTTTTTGTTGTTTTTTTTCTCTGGCTCAGAGGGGAAAATGTAGCACACTCCATTCTCTTTTCCAAATGTGGGATTGTAGTGACTTCAACAAGCAAGCCTCCAATTGAGGTTTCCGTCCATGAGAAGTGCAATCACTTATTTGGTAGTAGAACCCGATTCCTACTCCACTCCAAACCACAGGAATGCTGTGTTTGCTTAAAAAAGATGCCAAAATGAATGCTGAAAAACAATTTGAAATGCTAAGGAGTTTAGATTGTTTTGCGTCCAACATGTGGACCTCTGAGGAGACCATGGATGATAAATATAAATAATGAAGGAGAGATGAGTGGAGGGGTGTGTTCCAGAACTGCTGTGTGTCTCTGTACCACAGCTATAAATTTAATTTACTTTTGGGGAAGAAGTGCCATTTCACTGCCTCATTTACTCAAGCAGTTAGGGACATTGTATCAGCAGTGCAATAACTGTCAGGATTAAAGACCAAGAAGTCCAACTGGTGGTACTGGTGCCTTTTAGGAATGAATATAGTGCCATACTGTATAATAACACCCTAAATCTACTGACATTTTTTATTGCATAATGGTCAGAGTTTGCATTTGCTTCCAGTTGTATAAACCAGTAGAAATACACAGTTAATTTTCGATGTGACCCTAAAATCTTTTTAACATATAGCATTATTTGATGAATGATTTACACAGCTCTTTTTACCCCTAAGCTTTTAACCTGGATTTGGGAACAGTTAAAGGATACTGACAGTGTTAGAATCAGTGACGTCCAAGGACAATAAAGGATTGAGGTTTGGTTGTACTTCAGTACCAGACCTTATACTGCATGTGAACCTGACTCTTGAGAAAAGAATCAGGGGAGTTTTACCTGAAAGGTGAATTGAATATTTAAGGATCAATAATTGCATGAGTTGCACAGACTATACAGCCCTCTAAAGCAAATTTGAGAGATTAGACTGTATAAATAAAATTGACTTGACTTGAAAACAATACAATAGCCAACATTTGACTTTGACATCTGTTGTGACACAGTCTGAAAATAACAGTAATAAAACCAGTTGACTTTATGAAGTGTTGACTGGTGGCCTGTCATTACCTACAGTAACACCAACTTAAGACATTTCATTACTTCAACTATCTATAATTTCAATTTCATCTGCAGCTTACTGGTGTTGAAAAAGTTCCTAACACTTCACACATAATACTTCCCAACACCTAATAGGTCAGAGGATAAAACGCCTCCCATGGGCGGATGTAAGGCCATTGGTCACCATTTCTAGTGCCCGCCTTATTTCTCACAGAGATCTGCGCTGTCATTGGTCGATGCACCTGATCGTCATCCTGCGTATACGGTGGGCGTCAGCAGTGATTTTTCCGGTTCGCGTCTGATTGGCCGGTGCTGTGTGTTGACGTCACGGCCCTGCCAGCTGATCGGAGTGAGAAGCCGGTTTGAAGAGAGGAGTTGGACCGGAGAGAGAGACCGGGGAGGGAGCCCCGAGAAGCAGCGAGCAGCACGGGGTGGGACCGGCCAACCGGATACTCAGAATGGACCGTTTTTCTTTCTCTTTTTACAGGTTTAAAAGGTTAACAGCGGAGTGCTCGAGATACACAAAGCGACAGGCTTGTCAGGGTGAACTTGCGGGCTTCGCGTCTCGTCGAAACCTCTGGAACTGTCAGAAAAAAAATTGATTGAGAGTTAAGGTGTGGCTGAGGGTCTGTGTGAGGCTTCTGCGCTGAAAAATGTTACAAAACCGACTGTGTCTCCTCGAGAGTGGCCAGTCAGGGCCGAGACTCTTATATCTGCCAACGGCTTTAAAGAATCTCTTCAGTCATTTTCATTAAGGAAGATATTACATAACAAATGTATTGCCATCTTGACGTGCGCATCTTTTAGCTTAAATCCTTCGCAGTAGCCCAGATTAATTGGAATATTACGCAGTTAAGAAGTAAATCGGGTGTGTTTTTTTTTTGTTGTTGCTTGGGAGGTCGTATTGGTTTCATAAGTCTGAAATGTAACGGACGTGGCAACTTTACAGTAGCCAGCCCTGCTGAATGCCACAGGCAAACTGGGCGTGGGGGAAACAGTCCGAACAGAGCCTAATAATCCTCAAACCTCACCAAAGCGCGGCACAAATTGCGCATATTTGATATAGTATGACCGTAGTGACAAGTGCCTCGTTGGAGCCAGTGGATTCACCTGAATCAAAGTAAGTGCGACTGTCAAATACATTTTGCAAACTTTTTTTTCTTTTTAGCGGAGGTGACATTTAAAGGCCACAGAACAGGGCGCGCTACGGTGCGATCTTAAAGGTATTTTGTCATGTATTATCATTTTATGAAGATGTAGCGTGAGTCAAAAGTGAAGAAACGGACTGATCTGGCGCTGCTGGTGGTGTGTCAGTCGGTCGAGGCCTGTATAAAATCTTTATTTTCTGTATTTGCCTACGATACAGTGCGAGGATATAACTAGAAAAATGATGGGGAGGGTGTGACTTAAAAGCAAGGCGAACGTTTGGGCGTTGAATGAATATAAATCCAGCAGGGAAGGACGGGGAAGCGTAAGAGTTGGGTCTACGTTAGCAGTAGTCTGCTCGACTTGTCCCAGAATATCGAGGAGTCATTCCGTAGTGTTGCGATACGTTTAACTCAATCATAATTGAGTGCACAGGCAGACTGACCCTGTATAGTCTAATTAAGATAAGCTTTAAGTCGAGAGGAAAGCAGATAGAGTGAATTCCTCAAGGCCCCACCCTTTGTAGCGCAACATGGATGTGGAGAGTTGCCCCCTCCTCCTCCTCCTCTCTCTCTTTCTCTCTCCCCCCCATCTCTCTCTCTTTCTCTATCTCTCTCCGCGTCATTCATTTCCCGTTTCAAGCTTGTCTTGTGCTGTTTTTACCCCCTCAGTATCTCCAGGTGCCCACAGTTGATCTTCTTGTCTTTTAATCAACTTTAGGTCATACCATCAGGATCTACTTCCAGGAGTCTGCAGAGGTGTTAATTGATGGAGGTAAGGGTTGTATTTGAGTCAACCTGTGGAATGCTGCTTAACAGTAAATTTAAGAAATGTATCCATGTGACATATTGTTGCATATTGTAGTTTTTATACCTTGAAACTTTTTACATTTGCCTGTTTTGGTTTCCGTTGCTTGCCTTTTTTTTTTTTTTCCGGCACCCGGGTTATTGCACTGTGCTCATCAGCCTGTTGCAAGTTTAGACAGTCTATGTACCCTGCCCCCTCACCCCCACCCCCCCAATCCAATTTCTATGAATTCTAGCGGCAGGGGTTATGTAATCTTAAAAGCGGTGTTCAGAGCTCTCGAACCTTTGCTTATGCAATCTCAGTTTAAAGCTTTCAACATTAAGGAAGGCCGTGGGTAAACACAGGACAACTTATCAACACTCAGGTTCCAAAGCGCAAATTCTTTGGTCGAAAACTGCATTGAGTCTGGTTATAATTCAGTGAGGACTGGCTGCCGAGCTGTATCTCCCCATCTTCGCATTCTGTTCAGCAACCAATGGCTTTTTTTCCACCTGCATCCCATCGATGTCAGCCAAACGCCAGCTCAGACCTTGTCGTCTCTGATCTTTGCACGACATAAAAGCTTCTGATGGATAGTTTGACCTTGTGTAAATCATGGCCACTTCTGTTGGCCAGTGCCTTCCCCCCCCCCCCCCCCCCCCAGATTGTAGTTCTGAAGGATTCATTACAGGTTTCCTTTGCTGCTTATTTTCTAAGGGCCTGACAAGCTTACTTGGTCAAATTGAAAAAGTAGCAATGTCCTTTTTTTTCTCCCCTCTTCGTTCCTCCTCGTCCTGACGGGATGTCTCAAAGACAATGTACTTTTCAGGCTGGAGATGCTCTGGAAAATGCTTGTTAGTTGCACAGGGTTCAGTTCTGCTTCCCCCATTGCCTACCCTTTCCTCAAGAGTGCTGGGGCTGCTGTAATTATCCTCTCTTTGGCTATGAATAGTGAATTATACATGATGCTGCAGGCCAGTCAGAGTCTGGGCCACTGGACACATCTGGATTATGAGGATGCCACCATTTGAATGTCCAGGCCCTGGGCTGTTTTTTTTTTTTCTTTTTAAAATAAGAATTAACCTCAGTGGTAATAACATCAGAGTCCCAGGACACGCCCCACCCACATTCCATGCAGGAAGTGCTGTGTTGGAACTAGTTTCGCCTATAGAGGAGTGTGATAATGTATTTACAAGGCCTCATTGACTTTGGTTACAATGGAGCATTATGAGTGTTTAAATACTGGTATGAAAAAAAGGATGTGAAACTGTCGTTATTGTTAACAGCGTCATAGTGAACTTATAAGGATTTTAACTGCATGAAGTGGGCTCCAGATTAGTCCACAACAATGTCATGTTTTTCATGTAAAAAGGAACTGAATCTGCAGCCTCAGTTGCTGCAATCATTGTTGATTCGTGACAAATTTAATGACTTTATAAATCCTCAGTTGAATTGCTGGTCAGACAAAATCCTTATTCACTGCTGTTACATACTGTACAGAATAGTGTACCACTCTGTACGATTAAGAAGTTACCCCTATATGAGCTCTTTTCCACCCTCTTTCTCCTCCTTCTCCCCTTTGCCATCTTGTTTGAATGTTTGCTTTGTCTGGGCTCTGATTGTTTAGCCACATTTGATTGAACTACGTATGTGTGTGTTAGTGGTTAGCCGGCACTGTCGTTATCTCTGCGTGGCTAGATGTGATTAATACAGCAGTCCAGCAGTGACGTCCATTGCGCCACTCCCCAGACACAGACACACACAGAAAGGGCATGTAAGAGGGAAGAAAGATTGGAATCTGGTGTTTGTGGCAGTAATTTAATGTCCTTGTGCCTTATTATCTAGAGTCAAATGTCAAGTCATCCTGAAAGTCGTTATTTTGAGTGCATATGAATGCATTTATCTTTGCGTGTGTGTATTTGAGTATTTGCTATATTTTATGCAGTATGTGTATATTTGTGGGTCTGCAAATTGGGAAGGGTTTAGCCTGACAAACAGGCCTTTTACTTGACTTTCCAAAATACCCACAGAAGGATCTGGAACCGTTTTACCCCGTCAGTGTTGCTGACATTGATCAGAACCATAGAATTTAAAAATGTGTCATTTGATGAGTCACTCCTCCGCTGCCAACTTAAGGTTATGAATGACCTGCCCATCAAGTGACTTGGTGTAATTGAGCAGGGCTGAACATTGAGTGTTATTGATGGCCAATCAGAGAGGGGAGGATCTGCGGAGGAAATGCGGTAGCTGCAGTGAGGTTGCACATTTTTACGGACACACCCAGACAGCCTCATAGGGATAACTTTGACTAGCTTAAGCTAACATTTTTCATGCTTTAGTATGCATAAAGCACGGTTTGTTGAATATTTAAATGTCGCTCATAATTAGTATAGAATTTGTAATTAATTTCAATTCATTTTTTTTATAGCGCCAAATCACAACATGCATTATCTGAAGGCACTTTACAGGGTAAGTCCAAGACCTTACAATATCATAGAGAGAACATGGCGACAGTGGAGAAGAATAACTCCTTTTTACCAGGAAAAAACCTCCAACAGAACCGGTTAAGAAAACCAGAGCTCCTTGGCAGGTGTTGTCATGCGGTGCATCGGTGCGTTCATGGTATCATCTTATGGAGAAACAGACGTCCTTCTCTGTCTGTGCTTGCATGTGCACACATGCACGGGACAAGGATGAGAGGGTGTGTGTCGTATGGCAAAGTCTGCAGATATAGTAGTTGGTGAAGCAGCGCTAACAGTATTCCAAATGCGTCCCACACTACATTGTAAGTGCTCCATATGGAGAGAGACTGTCACCACTCCTCAAGCGGGGCTGTGTGGTTTGCCAGACCAGTCCCATACTCATATGGACAACACATGTTGAACTATGTGTGCCTGTCCACTGGAAAAGTTCTCTGGAGCAGCAACAATGCAACACTAAAATCAGATGAATTGTTTCATCTAGTAAATACAGGCATAATGAGTTAACCTGCACTAGTTTGGTAGAGTAATCCTGGTATGATTTGGAAGTTTCTAGTAAGGTTGCACATGCAGTTGCCAGGTTTAGTTTTTCAGTTTTCTGTAGGTGACCTAGTTAAAGAACAGTGCCTATTGTGGCTTGTACAATTTGCACGCACGCGCGCACATGCACACACACACTCACACATAGATACAGACAGAGCTAGTAGCCTGAGGATAAAGATATACAGAGAAAGAAACCAAAGCAGCCTGTATGCAAAGGAAAAGAGCTAAATGAAATGTCATTGTTGGGTCTTCAGTTCTGAGTTTTGATTGGTGAGGCTTAATAAGGTCTAACCTCATGCAGGCACAGGCTGAGCTAAACTGAAGCTGTGTTGAGATCATTTTAGGCTGAAGCAATGCTGTAGCACACTTAGCTGTTGGCTGGTCTCTGCAGGGCCAGCGGTGAGGAGCGGTGGGCCTCTCGGCAGACCGGCTGGAATGTGGACCATATGTAGCAGGCATCCCAGGAATGTAACTCGGCCTTGCTGAACTGACCAACCTAAAGACACAGAGAGAGCAGAGCAGGAGAGAAAGGGATAAAGTGAAGGTAGCGCTAGAGCGATGATACTGAAGGACAAAAGAGATCACAGAAGGTGAAAGGGAGATGGAGGAAAATGAAAGCTCGGAAGGCATGAGAAGCGGGTTTAACAAAGTGCATGAGAAATGAGTGCGGGGAAGATGCGAGGGTGGAGAAGAAGACAGACTGAAAGGAGACCAAAACCAAGACAGGTAGATTTTCCAAAAACTGTGGTACAAATTATTTATTAGGACGAAGTTTACTTGAACAAGGGGTCTTCTTCAGTCTACTGCAGACAGACAGATTCATGGTGAGTATAAGATGGTTCCTTTAGTGTGAACTACACTGCTGTTATCAGTATACTGACTAACTACACATGCCTATCCTGAAGAACTGGTCTCAGCTAGAGCAGATATGATTAGTCGACTGACAGGATATTAATCTTCAAATATTCTGGTAATCAATGTAATAAGTTATTGAATTGAGCAAAATAGTCAAGTATTTGCTGGTTTCAGCCTCTCAAATAACACCTTACTACTTTTTTTCCTGTTTTTATATAATTTGAAATTGAATATTTTTGAGTCTTGGATTGTTAGTTGAACAAAACAAGACACGAAACAAGATAGAGATGTCTTCTGCTTTTTTGGGGTATTTCATAGACAAACGGATTTGCCAATTAATTAAAAAAAAAAAAAAAAGACATTAACACACACCTCATTAATCTAGGTGTGATGTCTCGTCTGCTGTAATTAAAGAAAGAAATGTGTGAGGTACTTCTAGCCACTGTTATTCTTTTTGACTTGTAGAACCAAAAAGAATTTATCAGGGAACTGATAATTATGCCTTAAAATGTCAGGATGGAAGTAACTTAAAATAAAGACCATTTAGACTCGAGCTGGTTAGTTTTTGCCTGAGTAAATGCGCCAATAATTACAGCCCATTCGGTAAATACCTGCAGCGTGTAATAGAGGGCATTTCATTGGCTGCGTGTTCTATGGATGAAATGCAAATCTGTATTATTATTATGTTGTGTCCAGAGGTTTGGTCCATGAGGTAAATAGTGTAGAGGTGGTGTCATTCTTTGTGGGGTGTCAGACCACAATGTTCTTCCAGCTCACTAACTCAGGGTGAATGTCTCTTTCTCGCTCTCGTCTCTGTTAGCTTAGCACTCTGTGCTCTCAGGCCATCTGGGTACAGCTGGGGCCAGATCAGCAGGAAACACACTCACACATAGATACACACACTTATACAAACATTCTCTCTCTTTTTTTTTTTTTAGTCCAGCATACCCCGGTCATGCCCCTTACAGACACATACACACAGTGTCCAGTAGAGTGTGATGAGTCTATGGGCGAATGGTCAGTTTTTCATTGAACAACCAAACCGTCATCAGCTTTCATTTCACCTTCTGTCGGTGTGACAGACACGCAATTCTTAATCCTTTTTTGATCGAATGTGAAATTTAGCTCATAAAATCAGGAACCAAATGTGAAAGGCATTGGTCAGCGTTGTATAGTTGGCTGAGAAAAATATAATGTCCAGTAGAGAGCCATTAGTCAATTACAAAAGACAGATTCAGCTCCCCCCAGTCCTTAAACCCCAACCATGCTCCTCTCCAGATTTTCCCCCTGTTGAGTGTCCCTGAATTTTGAGTGGATCTTGAGTGGGTAGTTGAGTTGCTGTTGATTTTAAACGTTAATGAAACAATGACCAACTAATTTTTTCTGCAATAAAACATCTAAACAACACTTAACAGTACGTGATCAACTGTTAGACACAAAGAAGACAAAGAAGAAAGGAAAGTTTGCTCCTTCACAGCCCCATCACTATTTATACATTTACTTTGTGGCTGTGTTCTGTTCCCTTTAAAGGTTTAACCTGCAATAACTTGTTTTTGCCCATTTGGGGAAATATTGCCATCAATCAGTTAATATGGCAAACTTGTTAGCAAACAATTACCTCTTTATACGTCCAATATGGAGTAACATTACTATTCATTTGGAGTAGTCTCTGTGGCCACCTGATGAATCGAAGTCCAATATTCACTCTTCTTTTAGCTCCGTTTTTGGTCTCCACCAACTCCTCAGGGAAATATCCGGCTCTCTAGCTGATAAATGCTCAGCTATGTTCACCAGTTAGTCGCTAACAGTGACTGCCTGCTGCTTGGCACTGGGCAAGTAATTTACAGTGGGTGGATAGAGCTTTTTCTTTGTTTGCTGTTGACTACTCTGGCAAGTAGCTTTTGCGTTTTCAAAAAGTAAAAAGAAGAAAATGACACTGATCATTGGGAAAATCTGGGTGGGGTGAACGAATGACACCGAGGAGATTTTCCTGATTCGCACCACGCATGGGCAGCTGCCACTTCTTATTCATTTGCCCTTCAGGCATTTCCTGTCTTTCAGCAGGCTAACTAAACTGCTAGTTAGAGGGGGAGGGTGACAAAGGATATATATACAGAATGAGGGAGAGAGAGGGAGAGAGAGAGAGGGAGGATGAATTCATGGGGACTACAGCGGCATTTAGCCAGAGCAAGGGATGGACACAAACAGATACATAGAGGGAAACAATGTACTCTTTGACACATTTCTTCCCAGTGGTAGGAAGAGAGATGACAGCCAGACGAAGCACACAAATCTTTTCTTTATGTTGGGCCCCTTTACCCAGCGTTCACACCCTTACTTCCACCCCTCCGTGTCTGTCTCTAAGAGTCTCAGGATCCTTTTCTCTCCTTCCTGTTCAGTTATATTTTCCAAAGGATGATTTGATCCTTCTCGTGTCTGTGTATGCGTGCGTGCATGTAAAAAAAACTTCGACACTTGGTGTCCTTCGCAGGAAGCTTGCATCAGACGCACACACACACATGCAGATTCAGAGTCATGCTGCGTCATTGTCTCATCTGTGCCTGGTGACAACACCGGGACCAGGTTGTCTGCTTCTTACTTTATGACATCACTGAGGCAGATACCATCTCAACTCTCTCTTATTTTACACACGTGCACGCACACACACGTATACACACACACACACACACACACAAACACACACACACACACACACACACACACACACACACTATTCCCATGCATTCCTGGCCCCAGATGCTCAGTATAAAATCCTGCTGGTCACTCTACAAGACTTTACTGGAAGAGCCATTTCCTCTTCCTTTTTCCCACCTGCTGACTTCCTGCCAGCTCACATCACCTCTTCCTTAAGCAAATAACACAGTGCACTTCAAGGAAATCAGTGCATTAACAAGCTGTGCTCTCTGGGATCAAAGGCTGCTGCAAAATTTCAAGTGTTTGGATAATGACTATGGCATAATTGCTGTCAGGTTGTAGGTTGACGTGTATTTTTGTGGCTGACTCACTTGTTTATGCCTTGTTTCATGGGCCCCACCCTAACTGTCTGTCTTTCTCTGCATCCCTCTCCTTCACCCCCAACCCTCATCCCCCAAATTAGAAGAAACCTTCTTACTACTGCACTTTGGGACATTACTAGATGTTTCCTAATAGGAAAACAGCTGTACCTGACAAAACCTCTTATGGAGGAACACATTAGGCTTTTATGGGGCCTCAGTCCACGTTTAGAGAACGCCTGATGCATGTTCCGGGTTTCATTTTCAATCATTAATTCATATCCAGATAAACAGCAGCTGTGGGCACAAAAAGAGATTATACAATATATTGTAGATGCACAGGGCTCATGCACATGCATGTACGCACACACATGCACACTCACTCATTTTCTGTCAGCAGTGTCAAGTGGCATTTCATAATTCACATGGTGGGCATGTGTGTTGTGAGAGAACGAGCTGGTTGCGCTCCTATAAAACAGGGTGTGGACCACCCTCCACCCCCCTCTCTCCACATGCATGCATACATTTGCTCGCTCACATGCCTCATGCATACACATCATCCCCCGCACACACACACACACACACACACTCACTCACCCC